>NC_050444.1:138782628-139082628 GCF_903995425.1 Onychomys torridus
CCTTGGGAAGAGCTGGAAGTCACAGCACAGTCACACCACTTTCTGCTCTTCTTCTTTTTTTTTTTTTAAAGTCACTATCCAAACATTGTGTTATACACACGTTCTCACTCTGTTAACATTAGCCACAAGTAATTTTGGGGTACTAGTCACAAGCATTGCCTTTACTTTTTAGTATAATGGGAATTTTAAATTTAATTTTTACATATTTTGTGTATGTGTAAGTGTGTGTGTGTGTGTGTGTGTGTGTGTGTGTGTGTGTGTGTGTGTGTGTATGCTGAGGTGAGCATGTGGCGGTCAGAGGACAACCTGTAGGAGAAGTTTCTCTTCTACCATGAGGGTCCTAGAGGTGAGCTCAGGTCACCAGGCTTAGCCATAAACATCTTTACCTGCTGAGCCATCTTGCAGGCTTGAACATTCTATTTTCAAATTACAATCTAGTTTTGAAGTATGTTTGTATGGTAATATCATGGCTCCTCCTCCCATCTCCATACTGGGGATTGAGTGTTTGAGGTCAGCCTGGGATCTACAGCAAGACTCTGTCTTCCCCTGAAAAGAAAAGAAAAGAAACAAAGAAGAAAAGATTAGGGGGGAAAGGCAGATGCCAAGAAGATGTGTTTCACAAGACAAGCCCTCATAGCTGGTTGTGTGCACACGTGATGGAGCTCTGCTTGTAACATTGTGTTGCTCATCTAGAAAAGTTTGTCAGAACCCAGTGACTTCTCTGTGTACCAGATGGTGAAATTCAAAAGATCAATATTACCAACTGTTGACAAAGATGTGGAGCCTTGGGACTGCTCATCTGTTGCAGGTGGAGTTGAAAGTGGCATAACCATTTTGGAAATTGGTTTCTACCGAGAGTAAGCATGCTTGCAGTTGACAGAGTGACTTCACACCTGAGTGTTTACCCAAGAGAAGTGAGTACATGTGACTATGAGAGTAGATTCATGTATATTTTGTTCATCTGAGCCCCAGGCTAGAAATACTCTGACTACCTGTACATATGTAAGTAGAGAAAGCCTGGTATGTCCATAGGATGGAATAGCATACACCAGGAAAGAAGGTGCAGGGGTAAGGATGAAGGTGAATTGTGTTGAGTGGAAAGAAGTGTTTGCTATGTAATCGACTTAGTTCAGCACAAATCCATGGTTGTTAAGAACAAAATTGTGGTTATCTCTGGGACAGACACAAGCTGGAGAACAGGGATAAAACCATGTTATAAATGAGAGCAGATATATCTTGTATGCTACAGTGTGCATAGATTATTTTTCAATTTAAAAAAGTGGGGTGGGATTTAGATGCTATCTAAAGGTTTTCCTGCTAGGGATTCTGAGAATGCCAGAATCCAGCTCACAGACACTCACCTCTGAAGTGACGAGAGTGAAGAATTCGGAACATCTCTGTGACCTGGGCTAGAAGCAGGAAGTATTAGCAAGATTGTCCCCTAGAGAGCCACCTTAAAGGCACCAGTGCTCAGGCTCACCTGAGGCACCCCTTCCTTTCTTGACTTCCAGAAATAAAACAAAGGGAAGGAATTCTGGGGAGATCACCATGTTGACCTGCATGGAGTGTCTGTCAACTTCCACTCAGCACAGGAGGAAGTCAGTCTTGGCAGAATTAAGCACTGGGGTTTTAGGAGGCACTTGGGAAGTGGGTGAGCTTGCCTGTTGATACCGCCTGCAGAACCTGTTAGGCTTGCCTGGCCTGTACCAGTGAGAAAGTTTGGAGAAACCATGCAGGTAGCTTCTACCAGAGTGGACTAGACTTGGAATCAGTAACAGCCTGAAGCTGCTTCTAGAGGGTCAAGGGTGGGGACCGTGTGTCAGAGCCTGGGGAGGAACACAGAAACAGAAGGCAGGTAGCTGGAGTTCAGCTGTATCCCAGAGCAGGCCAAGCTATGACTCCATCTGCCTAAAGCTGACTCCTTTGGGAACACCTCCTGTATTGAAGATAAACTCTCATTGGCAAAGAAGTCTGTTCAAGGTTCCATCTTTGCTTCCCTAGAGACCTAGGCTTTCCTGACACACACACACACACACACACACACACACACACACACACACACACACGCATGGGGGGCATGAGTGTGCCACAGCACATGTGTGAAGGTAGGTTCTCTCCTTCCACCATGTGAGACATGGGGATTGAGCTCAGGTTGTCCACCTTGGCATCAAACTCTGCCTTTATCTGCTGAGCCATCTCACTGGGCCCGGTATGGTTCAAACCATTATTAACTTTAAACATTAGCCTATGAAGTTGTGGGTTTCATTATGGCCTTTCCACAGATGTTGCACTTTTACATCCTTTCCTCATCATTCAGCCCCATCACCCTCTCTGACTCTCCTTCCTTCTCCCGCTGCCTCCTAACTCCTCCACATTGCACACAAACACACCCCAGTCTAGATTTGTCTCACTTAACATGATCTCTAGTTCCATCCATTTCCCTACAGAATGATGTAATTTCTTTCTTCTTTATGGCTGAATAGAACTCCGTTGGGAATAGGTGGCACATTTCCTTCATCCATTCATTTATAGATGGGGCGCCTGGGCTGTTTTTATGATTCAGTGACTGGGATAGTGAAGCAATAAACAGGCCTGTGTGGGCATCCCTGTAAGCGCGCCTTTCCCAGCCTTGTTCTATTTTAATCAACAAACACAGCCCCGTGGCTGTTGATCTTGGCGTTGCTTTGACTACAGGTGCCTTCCTATGTCAGTTTCCTGGCCTACCTCCATTTCTTAAAACTCTCTATTAGGGTTCTGTCTGGTTCCCCTATCCCCAGGGCTCTGGTGGTGGGACTGGTCACTTGAGATAGAGAACTGCCTGTGGCTAGGTGGAGCTGAGGTTGCTGTTGCCTCGAAGGTCCTGAGCCGTAGATTGCAGTGCGCATGGAAGTGTTTGGTTGTTGATGTAGCACTTGGCATTTTTTGTCTCCAAGAGCTTTCCCTGGAAGCTGTGTCAGCCGGCAATTAGCTCCCTCAATCAGGAAAGCAGCTCGCGTGAGCAGAGGCGCATCTCGGGCTGATTGCCGCAAGCTGGGGAGCGGCTGCGAGCATCTCTGCTCCGTCTCTTTTCCTTTTTCCATTTTAAATAACTGCTTGATTGTAAAGAGGGATGATTCACGACTGGAGATGTCTTCAGTAACTTTGTGGGGAGGTTAAGAGCGAAGAACCACCTCCCCCTCCTCTTTCTCCCTTCACCGAGACCAGAATGCCACCTGTGCCACTTGCTCCCACAGGAGAGAGGGAAGAACGCAGATTAGGCGGGGTGGGGGTGGGGGGGCTTTTCATTGCTAGCAAAAGCAAGTGGCCTTCCTTTCTTAACTGGACCTGGCCCTTGACCTTAGTGCTTCATAGCTGTAAATCAGCCCTCCCTTGACCTGGCTCCTGTTGCTTTTCTCCTGATCAAAAAGTGCTTCCTTATGTCTAACTGAGTTCTCACTGAGTTTCATTAACCCAGCTTCTCAAAAGCTCTCTTCAGCTCTTATCAATCTTTCCTCCCTCCTTCTCCCCTCCCCCTTCCTCCTCCTCCATCCCTCCTTTCTTCTCTTCTTTCTTTCCTCCTCTTTTTTCCCCCCAACAAATATTGTGAACCTAAGGCTGAGAAAACAAACGTCAAGTAAGCTAGATCTGGCTCCTGCCCTTAAGTAGATTACTCTCCGCTGAGGCTCAGCAAAAACATACAGATCTGTTTCTGCGGTAGGGGCCAATAGTATTCAAGAAGATGCAGAACCAGAGCCCAGGCATGGGGTGCAAGCTGTTATCCCAGCCGGATGGGAGGTTGAGGCAGGAGGATGAACAGGTCAGAGCACACCTGGACAATCTCAAGAGAACCCTGTCTTAGAATTGAAAAAAGGAAAACTGAATACCAGAGCTGGGGATGTATCTCAGGGGTGGAGCTCATCCAGCAGGTCAAAATTCAACACAACGGGCAAGGCCAGACCAGCAGCTGTTTTGTGGTTGGTACCTGGGGGTCTGCGGGAGGAGTTGGGGGAGGCAGCAGATGCAAAAGGGCAGAGAATCGGCAGCCAGGTTGAGGATCTGGGCAGGAAGTGGGTCACCCAGGTCCACTGGGTCACACGGAACATTTTGGTTGCCTTCTGAAAACAATGGGAAACAACTTGACCATTTTTGAGTGGAGGAGCCATTTGAGTGATCTGACTTGAGCTTTTGAAGCTCCCTTGGCTCCTCTGATTAGAGGACGGAGAGGATAGGAGTGGAAGGAAAGAAATTACCCAAATAGGCCTCTTTGTCCGGGGAGCGACCCCTCCCTGAAGCTGTCATCAGGGAGGGCAGGCTGCTTCTCTCTGCGACTGTCCAGGGAAGCACAGCCCAGCGCCTCCGAGGTATATCATTCCTCTCTTCAAAGGAGGGTTTTAGAACCCAGATTGTAATGCTCAGCCCACTAAGCTATTCTTTATATAAACATCTACTGATCTTTCCCCCTCTTTCTCTTTCAGATGTTTTGTTGATCAAATTATATTCTTGACATGTTGAGGACCTTCTGTGTTTTCCCAAATGCCACCTAAGGGTGGCAGAATGCGATTAAGGTTCATTTGCTGGCAAAAATAATGGGAACCTGTCAGCTTCACAGAGGAACAGAGCTCAGCATCTTTACAGTCATTTCAATTATTGAGGCCGTCATTATTACTGTTCCAACTTGGCTGGAAGAAGCTGGGTGGGAGATGAAGATGAGAGGTGAGGGGTAAAGATGAGAGGTGGTGATGATCTGTGGATCTTCTTCCCCACACCTCATGTTGTGTGTGATGCTAGACACACAACACAGCCTCTCCAAGCCTCAGTCTTCTTACCTGTACGTTGGGTGCACTGGTACTTTGGATGTTCAAGGAGTCAGCCACACCTAAATTATGGCCTGGGAGATTTGTGTCTCCTATTGTTTAGTATTGAGTTTGTATCTGGGACACTTAAAAGCAACAATGGCTGTAAGAGGTTGCTTGTTTTTCTCTCCCTATGTCTGACAGGGTTAGGATTTGAAGGAGGAAATGTCACTCATAGGCTTAGGTGCTTGAACAGTAGGGCCCCAGTTGGTGGTTCTGTTTGGGGAGATTGTAGGATGACTGACTGCTGCAGGCTGCCAGAGATGGGCTTGGAGCTTACAGCATAGCCCAACTTCTGGCCCCCAGATCTGCTGCAATCTTGTAACAAACAGCTGCCGCATGTTGCCACTGCACAAGCAGTGTGGTTAGCTTTGCTTTCCCCACCAGGATGGGCTATAGCTCCTGGGCAAGCCTCCCCTCTCTGGAGTTGCTTGTGTTGGATATTTGGTTACAACAAGGAGGTAAGTGGGTAGAGAAAAGCTTGTGTCAGTGTTATCCTATTAAATCCACAGGGACTCAGGGTTCTTTTAGCTTCTTCAGTTAAAATAGCAACTAAAGCTCTATTCATTACACCTACTGTCCCGACTACAGGTTGGGGAGGGGATGCAAAGAAGGGGCCAAGGATGCCAGCCTGTTGCCTTTAAGGAAGACTCCTCAATGTTGTCACATGATTCATGCACTCATCAGCTAGAATTCCAGCAACATGGTCAGATCTAGCTGCAAGGGATGCTGGGAAATGGAGTCTTAATCCTGGGATGTCTTTTTGTGTTCAAATCCTCCATCTTTAAATGGACAAGGGTGACTGTCTACCAGTCCTCTCTCACAGGTCATCCTAGTGGAAGCAGAGGATAGAGAGGAAGCACTAGAGTCTATATGCTTTTAGACATCTCCCATAGATGGCCATAGTTTCTTTCTCTGTCCACCATAGCCAGTCAACTATCTTTCCTGAACATCCCCTACTCTCCCGGTTTCCATGAAAAGAGCCCCAGCCTGGTCTAAATCATCACTTACTTAGGACCATTGAAGACTCTGCCATCTCTCTTCCCAACTTTGTTCCAGTCTACAGCTGAAATCCAATGGGGCCCTAACTGCCCTACAGGGTAAGCATACCCCTCTGAGCTCAGCTTGAAGTCAAGACCCTCCAGGACAGCCCCTAATGTCTTGTGTATTCTACTCATTTCCACTTCCAGCAGCCAAGAAGACTGTCTTCCTGACAAGTGAGTGTGCCCTGGCCTCTGATTTCCCTGTTTTTTTGAACTTGCTTTTTCCTAGACTCTTTCTAGCTTTCCTGCTTGGAAAACTCCTGATCATACTTTAAAACCCATATCAAATTCTCCTGCTGTGAGGTCTTAGCGATTGTGCTACTCATTTGTCAGCAGCCTGCTCAAGTCCCTTCCTTATTCATCTGCTCCGCCATTCTGCTTGGGAGTGGAGGCTTGACTCCTGCAACTATATTCGCAGAGGCTCCTGGAGGGCCCTTGTAGATAGGCTGGTCACAAAGGAGCCACTAGTAAGAGTCTGGAGGGCAGAAGGGAACCCTGGATCAGGGCACTTTTCACCTGCTTTTCCTGGGGCAGTCTCCGATGGCAGCTATCCCCTTCATGCCCCTGTGTGGTCCCAGGTTCAGGCACCTCTACCAAGTCTGACCCCATGCAGGATGGCCCTGGATTGTGGGCTGTAGTGAAACCATCCCCTCTCACTAGCTTTCCCTTCTTGGGGTGCTGGTGACTTCCCACTGTTGCTGACTTGGGCAACATTAATTTGGTCTCTCAATTCTTTGATCACCTAAGTAGCCAATCCTTTGTATTAGATGCCAACGTTGTGAAACATGTGGGGCAGCTTCGGCTTTCTTTACTGGACCCCAGCACATTCCCATGGTTGGCCCCTGAGCGTGTGTTCAAACATAGCTGCCGGATGGATACTGGATGATCACTGGACTCTCAGCCTGGGCTTCTCTAGCTCCCCGGTTACCTTCTAGCACAGTATGCTCTGTGCTTACTCCTTTGGGACATGGCTGGGGACATTGACTCCAGCCCAGCCACCCCACGTCCTGGGCAATGTTGATTCTGCTTTGCGGCTGGGCAGAAAGGAAAGGGAAATAGAGCAGAGCAGGGAGGATGGTCCCCCCTTGTCTCCTTGCCTCTCTTATTTTAAACTCAGAGCCTTGTTTCTGGGGTCAGGCAAGGATTTATGAGTGTGTTTAGGCTGCGACACCAGGGGACTGTGGCGAGAAATGTTCTCTGTCACGCTCTGCCGGCCTTTGCAAGGAGGCAGCTGGAGTCAGGAAAGGGGAGATTTTCCTTGGCCGATGGAGGATCACAGCCTGAGCCCTACTGTCCCTCTAAATGCCACCTCGAGACACTTTGCCTGTAGGAAGCAGCGGTGCTTGTCGGGGAGCACCCAAAGTGCTCCCAGATTTGCCTGTTCTGAAGGCAGATTAAGATGAGAGGTTTAAGCTGAAGTGGCATGGATTTGAATTAGATGCCAGGAGAGACTTCCATCTTGTCCATGAGGGTGAGGTACAGGGGCCTCCAGAACAGTGTCTTCACAGCCTCAGCTCCATTCTTGACCGTGCCTCAGGGCCTTTGCACTAGCGTTTCCTTTGCCTCCCTGCTCTTTGCCCTTTTTTATTGGACCCTTCTTACCCTTCAGACCTCACAGTTCAGACGTCACCTCCTCAGGGAGGTCTCTCCACTGCCTGGTTTTGTTTTATTACTCCACAGGTCTCCATCTACCATGTATTTCTTTATTCCATACTGATCGCTGTCTGTCTGCACCTATTAGATTACCAGTCCATCAGCTTTAGGGGTTATTTCTAGAGAGTTCCCCCTCCAGTTCCTGTCTCACAGAACAGTAGCACACCAACATGGACTTATCGAGTAACCCAGTTGTTTTAGGGGCACCACAGGGGACCAGCTAGCATGGCCCACAATGGCCCTGACTATGCCTAGTTAGGGGGAGTCTGGCAAGTTCTGCTGGGGTGTAGGGTGAGGAGAGAATGGGGTTGACACCTTAATGACATGTGTCCTTCAGGATCCACTTAACATCATTAGGTGAGTACCAGGCCTGGTGCATAGCCCCTGGCTAAGTCCATGCTCTACGGCACTCCTATGACAAGCCTCCTGGATGCTGGGCTGCTGTCTAGGCTTGTCTAGGCTGCACGCAAGCTGCTGAGGTGGCACATTGAGATGGCCTCACAGTGGAGGTTTCAGAGCTTTGGACTTGGCTTGCTCTGGGGTCAGGCAAGACTGGCAGTGTTTGGGCTGCCAGTGACTTCACAGACAAGCACATACTATGGATGCTGAGTGTAGACTGTGAGCCAGGTGCCTGGATTCCAATCTGAGTTAATTAGAGGGCAGATTAGTTCACTTCCTTGTACCTTACTTTCCCAGTTTATTGAGGTTGATGCCAGACTAGCACCTTCCTCAAGCTTCTGTTCAGATCTGGAGGATGTGATGAGCCCCCAGGACCCTTGCAGCTCTGCACCTGCAGGGAGGTTAGCATCATGCATGGTAGCTGCTAGAGCCAATGGCTATAGTTATTTCCTCTCTCGGTGCTATGCCTGAATCACAGCTCCCCCAGATTAATAACCTGGAATTCTAGTCTCCAGTATGTCAGAGTGAGCTTCTGTTTTCAGATAGGGTCTTAAGTAGTGCACATTGAAATGAAGCTGTTGGCGGAGGTGGGGTTGTATGTGTCCTAATCCAAATGGACTGATGTTATTAGGAGAAGAGGGCCTTAGGACAGTGGGTGGGTGGGGCATGTAAGCAAACAGGAAAGGCTACACAGCACACAGAGAAGCTGGCCACCTGTGAGTCAAGGACGGAGGCCTCCCTGGAAGCAAGCCTCCATCTTGTTCTTGGATAGCATCCCCACAGCTGTGGGACCGTGGAATCTGGAGTTTACACTGCTTGTTCTGAGGTATTAAGTTGTGACATCCTGCATAGCCCAAGACACTGGATTAGGAACGCCCCAGGCTGAGCTGGGTGTAGCTCAGGGAACACAGTGCTGTGCAAACCCGAGGACTCATGTACTTAAGTAAATGCTAACCATAGAGTGTGTCTGTAATCTCGGTGCTCCTAAAGTGGGATGGGGGGCAGGTAGAGACAGGAGAATGTCCCAGAAGCTACGAGGCCAGCCAGCTTAGTGTATATAGCAGTGAACAAAAAGATATTGTCTTCAAAAAGTAGAAGTTGAAGACTGAGGGTTGGGGATTTAGCTCAGTGGTAGAGTGCTTGCCTAGCAAGCGCAAGGCCCTGGGTTCGATCCTCAGCTAAAAAAAAAAAAGAAGTTGAAGACTGAACCTTGAGGTTGTCCTCTTCCACACGTACACAAGTGCACACACACACACACACACACACACACACACACACACACACCAAATAAATAAATAAATTAATTAATTAAAAAAAGATCTCAAGCTCAGAAATCTGGCTTGGGTCCTCCTCCCCATCAAGTCCCAGGGCAGCTCAGATCCCTCTCTGTCCCTGCTGTCCGCCATTCGCCCAGGCAAGTGTCACAGTGCCATCAGAGGTCACTGTCTGGGATTTGCTCACTGAGTCAGAGCTGAATTAAGGAGGTTGAGATAGTTTTGGTGGCAAGAAAGCAACCAAGCAAGGTGGCCCCTTGCCTGGGCTCCTCAGCCAACACAGTCTTTGGCCCTGGGCCCAAGCTTGGCTCTTTCCAAGCACGACCCTGGTCTGTCTGCTTCAGCCACAGGAGGCAGTGAGGGCACAGACTGCTGCCTCCTCACAACCTTCTGGCGGGGGCTCCACTCTTCTGTGGGTGATGCTGCTGGATAGAGTCAAGACACAGACGGAGACAGCTTGGTTTCACAGATAGGAAAACTGGGACCTGAGAATGTCAAGTTAGTTTCATGTAACTGGATACTCAGTGCTGTCAAGGGTCTGAAGCAAGGGTCCCTTCTGCAAAAGAAAACCTTCATCCTTCCCTCTCCTCCCACGCCAACGTTGGAGCCTTATATACTCCAAGGTTAGAGCCAATCCGAAAGAGGCAGGCGAGAATGCACCCAATTGATTGGAGCAAAGCAAGTCTAAGGCGGAGCCAAGCGACTGACTGATGGCAGGGGCAGCGGGACCTGGGCCAGCGCTGAGGCTGCAGGCGAGCCAGGCCCTGGCTGGAGGGCAGCGAGTGCAGAGGCTCCTGAGCAGCTGGTCAGCCCGAGGCCTTTGGCAGCCGCAGTGGCTCCGCTCAGCTGGTGAAGTGATGTTCTCTTCTGATTGAGCTAATTATGCTGATTGAATTTCCTCCCTCTCCCTTCGGAGCCTCGTCTGCCGCCTCCTCTCCTGTCTCTTCCCACCGCTCCCGGTAGAGAAAGAAAGGGAAGGTTTCCTTAATGTGACTGGTAATTGTTATGCACACAGTGTCAGATGTTAATGTTGGCCCTGATTGACAGCTAATCAGCCCATCAGCTGTACAAAAAGAGTGAATAACTCGGTAATTTGATTTCCCCTGATTCCCCTGCGTGGGACGGCAGGGAAGTCTAAATTAGCAATCAGGGAGGCTGTGGCAGGCAGATCCTGGAGGGTGGCGAGGAGGATGAGGATCCAGGGGCTGGGGCACAGCTGCGGCTGGGGGCCGTCTCCATGGTGGGGAGCCCCGCTGGTGGAGAGCAGCGCAGAACTGCGCCCAGAACGTAGGGTGACGGTCCCATTCCAGGGCTCCCTTTCTTGGGGCTAGCATCTGAGAAGGAGCACTTAGGGGCATCCACCTGTGCTGTCCTCTGGAACCCCGCGGTGAGGGGGGGGGTTCCTAGGTGGTCGCAGTGGCTCTTCTCACTCCAGGTCTCTGGAAGGAGGTTGCCAGGGTTTCTTCAGGGTGACCCCAATTCCTTTCATCCTGGAGGGTAGGAGTCCCCTAGCTCAGCTTCTGGCAGATTCCATTCAGGTAAAATGGAATACCGGGGATGAGGTGGTCTTAAATGAGGCCTCTGTGGTCCTTCTGGGCAGGTGAAGGGAGCACCCACTGGGGACTACAGTGGCCCAGGGACTGTGCCACGTAGTTCTATTGTGTAGAGGCTGAAAAACAACATACTTGCTTGTGTTTCACAGTAAGTGGACAGCTAGGACTCAAACCCAGGGCAGCTCCAGCTTCTTGCCTGGTGGGTGGGTGAGCAGGTATTTCTACTGTGGCCATGCCGATGGAAGAGAGCACTGGATGTTGCGGTAGCGGAAGAATCACGAGCCACAGTTACCTTTCTAGAGCTTTATTGAGAGAGAGAGAGAGAGAGAGAGAGAGAGAGAGAGAGAGAGAGAGAGAGAGAGAGAGAGAGAATAGAGACAAGAGAATACAGAAGGAGAGAGGGCACACCAGCTTTTTAGGCTGGGATGCTGTCACAGGCTGGTGACATAATTAAGGACATAATCCTTACAGTCACTCCCTGCCCACACCTGAACACAGCCATGAAGCCTGAACCTAGGACACCCTACCCCCAAAGCACATATGTGACTGTAGCCACATTTGTCCTTTTACAGTAGGGGGAACTGAGGCTGGGGAGCACAGGCACTTGCCTGAGATCACTTTAGGAGCTATAGGTGCAGCTGGGGTCAGCCCAGACCCTCCTGCTCTGTTCCTTCCACTCTGGCAGAGGAACTGGGTGCCTTGGGATTGGCATTGGCAACAGCTCAGCGTGGAGACGCCTGGCACTCCAGGAGGAAACAGCTCACTGTTGATCTTGGGTGGTGGAGGCAGCTGAGGGCTTCCCTAGAGGTGACTGAGGAGGAGGCAGAGTCTCAGGTTTGCCACCTTGGGTGTTCTGGGAACATGGTGGCTCTGACCTGGGTGTTCATTCCTGCTGTGCCACAGGCTCTGGTGGGCCTCAGAGGCCACCTCCCTTCCAGCTCTCTGTTGCCATTCCTAAAGGATCTGTGCATGCTGGCTGTGGACTCTGGCCCTGCTGTGTACTGAATCAACTTCTGCAGAGCCTGGGCAGGGGCTGAGTAGGGGGAGATCAGGGTCTGCGAGGCTGAGACTTTGGGGAGTTGCATCCCTGTGGGACCGTTGTGGGCTCATTTGATTGTAATGAGCTGGAGGATGGGGAATACTTATGCCCATCCTACAGATGTTGAAACTGAGACTCAGATGAAGAAGTCCAAGTCTCACTCCTACAAAGAGGGAGTATTCTGGTTCTGCTATGGGCTCAGTTTCACTTTGTTCTCCTGGGAGGCACTACAGGGATTGAGGCATGGAGCAGGGAGAAGAAACAGATAGGGGTACTGAGAATGGGCAAGGCTCGGGCCTCAGGTTCTAGCAAAGCGCAGGGTGGCCTTGGGGGTACAAGGCAAGGTTTCATCCCAGTGAAGAAGTGCTGGGTGGGGGGGGGAGGGGAATGAGAGGATGGAGGAATGAGTGTGACCAGAATGTGTTACATATGTGTAAATATGAAACTCTCAAAGGACAAATTAATAAAAAAGGAGAAGTCCATGATGAAATTAGGGTTTCTATGGCTGTGATGAAACACCATGACAGAAAGCAAGTTGGGGAGAAAAAGGTTTATTTGGCTCACACTTCCACATTATCGTCTATCACTGAAAGAAGTCAGGGCTGGAACCTGGAGGCAGGAGCTGGTGAAGAGGCCATGGAAGAGAGCTGCTTACTGGCTTGCTCAGCATGGCTTGCTCACATGCTTTCTTAGAGTTCCCAGGACCACCAGCCCAGGGATAGCACTATCCACAATGGGTTGGGCCCTCCCCATCAATCACTATTGAGAAACTGTCCCATAGGCTTTCCTGCAGCCCAGTCTTAAGGGAGCATTTTCTCAGTTGAGGCTCCCTCCTCTCTAATGATTCTAGCTTGTGTCAAGTTGACATAAAACTAGCCAGGACAGTCCAAGAAACTACCAGAGCTAAGAAGAATCTAAGAAGACGTGAGAACCAACTGAGCAAATGTGATTTTGAAAGCGAAAAGAACATTAGGAGAAACCAAGTAAATCTAAATAAACTATGGGTATTGTGTAGTAAGAGTTTGTCAGTATCAGCTCAGTGACTGTAAGAATGCACCAATAGATTCTGTAATTGGGTTAACCAGTGTGCAGAACATGGGAACTCAGTCTATCTTTGCTACTCTCCTCTAAATCTAAGACTGTTCTAAAAGGGGCTGGGTGAGGATAGGGATGTAGCTCAGCTGGTAGAATGCTTAGCATGCATCAAGCCCTGGGTTTGATCTCCAGAATTTCTTAAACTTGGAGTGTTAATACACACCTGTAATCCCAGCCCTCTGGAGGTGGAGGCAGGAGGATCAGCAGTTCAAGATCATCCTTGCAACAAGGAGAACTGAAGGCCATCTTGGGATACTTGAGATCCTGTCCTTAAAAAAGGCCTGGGGGCTGGGTGTGAAGACAGAATCTAAGGCCAGACTTGATATCTAAGCTTACTGAAGGACTCTGTGAGGCTGCCTGATGCTGGAGGGACACTGAGCGTTCCATGCCACTGAACTGGCCAACAGGCCTGGCTTTCTGACAGACAGTGTGCCTGAGCAAATGCTGCATAAAAGGCACCAAGCAGGATGCCAAGCTACCTCAGGACACCTGTGGATCATGAGCAGATCCCTGCTCCCACAGAGCTCACTGTTGTGTGCACACATTGCACTGTGTGAGCATGCATTCATGTGTGCGTGCGTGCGTGCGTGCGTGCGTGCGTGCGTGCGTGTGTGTGTGTGTGTGTGTGTGTGTGTGTGTGTGGTGTCAGGAGTGGGTAGGTGACATCACAGCAGCTCTTGCAGGCCAGTGCTGATGGCTGCCACCTTGGACTGAGCTCCACCTTGGACCAGGCTCTGATTTAAGGGTTTCACCTTGATAAACTTGTTCAATTCTCTTGGCTATCCATCTAAAGGGGGCACCCCCAATTCTCCCAGAGGCCACTCAGTTGGGAAGCAGTAGGGCTGACCCTGGGCCTGGGTTCTTTTCAGTAGTCACATGAATGTGTCCTGAATGGTACTGAGGCCATGGGGGAAACCAAGGACCTGCTCCAGTGGCCAGCACTGGAGGACTCACAGAGTACCCACTTCCCCTGCATCATGTTCTCCTAGGAATCAGAAGGAGAGCTGGTTAGAATCCCACCTCCCAGTCAGAGCCAGCTCAGTTCCCAGGATGTCATAGTTACTGAGGCTCACAGCTGCCATCTTGAGCTAATGCTGCTCACCAGTGGCATGAGTGCCAGCTCTGGGCCATGAGACCATGCAGTCCTGTCCTCACCTTTAGCCCTTGGTGGTAATGGTGGGGATGCAGATCCTGATGGACCTCCACTCCACATCTCTGAGGAACATTTCCCTGGTTGGTTATGCTGGCCCATGAGCCATCCCTGAAATGGCCTGCCACACCAAAAAGGACAGCTTAGCTGTAGGTCTGGACCTAGAATTGGTCCCTCCCATTTCTTCCCCAGCTTCTGCCTCCATTGGTTACTAAAGGGGCTGGCTGGTGATTGGACCTTTGCCTTTGTTCCCTTGGGGATACCTGCCTGACTGCGAAGCTGAAACTCTGGCATTCTGGGCCTATGGGATCCTTGTCTCCACTCCTTGAAACTCCAGTGACCTCAAAAGGGTGACCACCTCCTAGAGGCACATGTCTGTTCTCGAGTTGAGATCACTCTGATCTCAGGTTCCTCTTTCATTAGGGTGGCACCTGAGGAGACCCTGCTGACCTGCTGACACTGTCCATGAAAAGTCTTACAATCTCACCTGGAAGTTGGTCCCACACACTTGTCTCAGACAGAGTAACTGACACTGTAAAGGGGGCGGGGTAACTGCCACTCCACTGCAACCTGAACAACTGTCAGCACTTGGGGCATGGAGGCATGGGGAATCAGGAGTTCAAGACTGGCCATGGCTACATTTTGAATTGGAGGCCAGTTTGAACTGCATGAGATCTGGTCTCAAAAACCAAACCAAACAAAAAGCAGGCCTGCACCTTAGACTCCTGAGCTCCAACAGTAGTGGTATCTGCTGTCCTGTTGTCTCCTGGACCTGTCCCTCCTCTCTCTTGGTCTGGCTGAAATCTCCAGCAAAGGGTCAAGTTCACACTAAGAGCACACCCACTCTTGTGCCACTGCCAAGCCTGGATCCTAGGGCAAGTGATACAGGGGCTGGGATATTTAGTGTAAACTGAGGATGAGGGCAGGCACATAGGGATGAGGCTGGGTACGGCCTGAACCAGAGGTCGAAAGTACAGAGAGAATAAGGGCTGTCCAGCCCAGCAGTGGGCCTGGAGGCTTGGCAGTATGGCTAGAGAGCTCTTAAGGGGGCTCCAGTGGGGTGGGCAGAAGGGGAAGATGGTATTGGCAATTTCTGTTCTCACTCTTCTGCCTTGTGGAACACAATGCCTTGAGGATCAACTGAGGTCACTTAGGTGAAGGCAAACAGCCAGGAACAAGCCCTCAGGAGTCCTGGCTCAGCTGTATGTGATGCTCCCTTCCAGGTTAGCCATAGCCTCTGCCCCAGCCCCCTGCGGGTCCTGTAAGGCAGGAGCCTCCTGTAGCGGGAAGTCAAAACCTGGGCGATATGATCAGGATGGCCGATGCTGGCTGCCTGTGGAGAGATGTCTGTATCCAACCATGCTCTCAGGAAGAGAGCCAGGCCCAGGGGCTCTATGTCTGTTTGTCCTATGTGACCTTGAGCATTCTGAACCTCACTCAAAAGTTTTTCCTGGTGGTTGTGTCATTTCAGCTTCTCCAGAGCTGACAATGCTCCCTCTACAGCCACCATCCTTTGGGGGCACCCAAGGCTCCTTAGAATCCTGCCTGCCCATATAGGAGTCTACGCCATTGCCCCCACCCCGAGAGCCTGAACAACCCTCCCTGGGGTTCCGGATGAGACAGTTCAGCCTTCATGCTCTGGACAGGGAGCCTAGGCTTTCCCACTCTGGTGGCCTTGGCCGCTCCAGCTATCTGGAGCAGTGCTCCCTACCCACAGGTCCATTAAGATGTGCTTTTGAAGCTGGGCAGTGGTGGCTCATGCCTTTAATCGTAGCACTCAGGAGGCAGAGCCAGGCTGATCTCTGTGAGTTCGAGGCCAGCCTGGTCTACAGAGTGAGATCCAGGACAGGCACCAAAAACTACAGAGAGAAACCCTGTCTCGAAAAACAAAACAACAATAACAAAGCAAATGATGTGCTTTTGAGCTTTTGGGGTTGGGGCTTGAGACCGTTTCTAACCTGTTTCCAGGCAATTGAAGCTGCTGCTGCTGGAGCTCGCTCTGAGTTGATGTTCCTTCCTGAGGCTGAGCTGCCATTTCTCAGCTAGACCACAGGCCTTGACTCCGCCGCTTAGAACAGCCAAGTACAGCCATTCTTTGATCACAGAGGCCCCAGCTTCATGCACAGTGCCATGCAACGGGAGACAGACAGGAATGCAAACGAAGCTGAATGGGGATGGGAAGAAGCCAGGCTTGTCAGTGTAGTACAGTGGTGGTTCTCAACCTGTGGGTCACGACCCCTTTCACTGGGGTCTCCTCAGACTGTTGGAAAATGCAGCTTTTTACATTATGATTCCTAACAGTAGCAAACATTACAGTTATGAAGTAGCAACAAACATAGTTTTATGGTTGGGGGCCACCACCACGTGAGGAACCGTATTAAAGGGTCGCAGCATTAGGAAGGTTGAGAACCACTGGTGTACTAGGATGACTAGGCACCCACTGGGCTCTACAGGATGCTCGGACCCTACCTTGGCTGTGCGGCCCTGGGCAAGTTCTGAGCCTGTGCCTCACTCATTTCTCCTCCTGGGTAGCAGTACATTATCTACACAGTATTTCCCACCAGAGGAGGAGGTCTAAGGAGTTCACTCTGCAGTGGCAATGTTTAGGATTGGTTAGGAAGCAGCTGTGTGCAGATACAAAGTTGTGTGCTAGGGCAAACAAAGACCCTGTGGCAGAAAGGTTGATTTTTCTGGAGCACCGCTGGGAAGAGTTGGGAAAGGCCACAGTGACTGGAGAAATGAGAGGGAGGAGAGGAGGTCAGAGACTTGGGGGCTGCCAGGCAGCCTAGTGTGGAAGTCACTGTCACGGTTCAAATGCTAAACTAAGACCAGTGGGCAGTGGTGTGGGTGTGGGTGTGGGTAGAGATGCAATCTAATGTGCCTCTTCAGGCCCCTGTGTGTAGTGGTACAGGGCTGGCTTCCGAGGAGCCAGGAGGAGGTGGCCATGGAAGGGCTGGAGCCCCATCACTAGGCTGGCCTTGAGCCAAGCTCATAAACCCAGCCTGGAACTCTGGCCAATATGAATAGCAGGAGAAGTGCCTCCCCACTGTTCCAGAAGCTTCTTAATCCACCAGGGCCTTGAAGGGAGAGGCAGAGATGCCCAGAGGGGAGCTTTTGAGGGATGCTATTTTGCATCTTAATTGCATGCTAAGCAGGCCCGTGGGCAGGGCCAGCTGCAGAACATTAGTAGCCACCAAACTGTGGTGACTCAGGCCATGGGGCCTTAAAATATTCATGTTCCTCTGCCTGTGGAATTCAGAGCCTGTGAGGGAGGATGCAGCACCAGGAAGTGGAAATAGGGACCTGTTGGAAGCAGCCCAGGGGAAGGTGGGAAAGATGGATGGAGGTCCTGAGGCCTCACTCTGTTCCCTGGCTCCATACCATCGCAGCTCCGTGTGGATGCTACCATCTTCCTGGAAGGGCTTTGCCACTGGGGCCCAGAGCCTGCTGCCCGGGGCTCCTGTTCCTTCTGGGTCCATGTGAGGACAGAATCTAGTTTCCAGATAGGGCACAGGAGTGTGGGAGTCCTAGAAGTGTTTCCTGAGATGGGGCAGGTGCAGACGCAGTGGCGGAGCAATCAGGAAGGCAGTGGGGTTGTGTTAGAGCCACCCACTTCAGCCAGCTCTTGGAAGAAGCCAGCTCTGTCCTTCGAAGAAAGAATTGAAAGAAATGGGCCGTATGCCTGCTGCTCAGAACACCATGAAGCTTCTGGAGGTGGCTCTCAACCCCGCACCCGCCCAGTCCCAACTTCTGGGTGTTCCAAGTCGATACAGCAGTTCTCAGCGCCCTCTATGGGACACATGCCCCTCTGACCCAGGGGAAGCTGTCTGGGACCCCCAAGCTCCAGGATACAGAAAGGGCTGGGACTAAGGAAGAGAGCCAGGGAAGCGGGGCTGGGGTGGTCTCCCGCTATCCATAGATAACATCTTGGGGTGCAGTGCAGGACTTAACTGATGAGTGACTCAGATCCGGGGACTTTTTCACAAGGTGAGAGGGAGTCGATGTTGTTTCCAGCTGGGCTGCTTGCCTTGTCTGCTGAGCCAACTGGCTGGGCATGCCTAAGCAGAGGTGCCTGGGAGAGCTCTCGGGAAGGCAGATCTTGGGAAGAACTTCCTGGAGGAATGTCTGAGGACTGAGGCAGGGAGGATTGCCACAGGAGGAGAGAGCCGGGACACGCTGCTCCTCCCACATGGAGAATGGCAAGTTTGGGAAAGGAGCTGGAGCGGGGCTAGGGTAGTTCTGCTCTGCTCAGAGGTTCCGCTAAGCGGTGTGGCTGGGGTGGCAGAGGGGCATGATGGCTCTAGAAACCTTAAGAAGCCCCGAAGTGGGGACAGGAGTGGGTGGTTGGATGGAGTACTAATGAGCGAGGGCTTGGAACGGAGCAGGGGCCAGGGGAGTCTGACTTCTTCACAAAGGACGCAACCTCCAGCTCTCTGCCTTCCCCCTTGTCTCGTTTTCATCGTTTCTTGTATGGACCATCTTTTCCAGGCAAGGAAGAAGGTCATGAATCCGTCCATAGTGGTCTAGATGTCACTAGAATCCCTGGATTTTACTGGCTCTTGCTAAGAGCAACTGAAGCCTCAGAATCCAACAAAGCCCCAGCCTAGAGCAAGAGCAGTGAGGAGTGTGAGGCACCCCTCCCCCATAGCTTCTTCACTATTCACCCCAGAAGTGAGTCAGGGTACTTAGTGTATAAGGAGGAGGTCTCGGGCAGGTTACATAAGTTTCACTTCCACTCTGGGCCCCTTAACTGCTCATTGTGCGCCATAGGCAAGCACGGTGATTTTTTGGTTCCCTCATTTGCAAACTGTGAGTAATAATCGGACTGGTTACCTAACGCTGCAAAAGGAACTCCTCAACACTCAGCAGCTAAAAATCACACACGGTGGTTACCTTAATTCCTGGGGGCTGCATTCCGGGCCCCACTCAGGCAAGCCCCTGCTGGACTCTCGCAGGGCTGCTGCCTCAGAAGAAGGCCACACTGGAGAAGAGTCCACAGGACTCAGCTTCTCAAAGGCTGTGAGGTGGGTCTCAGGTCCCTGCTGCATCTGGCCAGGACTTTCCTCAGTTTCTGGTGACATGGATACTCCAGCCAGCTCTATTAGAACAAGAGCAGGAAGAGTCAGCGAGATGGGGGTGAGGGAGGGGAGAGAGTGAGGGAGAGGGGGAGGGGGAGGGGAGGGAGAGAGTATGAGAGAGTCTCTCACATGTATACATGTTGTAGGACAGACATTGTTGTCTCTTAATCTGGTCATGGAACTGACAGGTGGTCTCCTTTGCCCTCTTCTCTTTATTAGACACAAGCCATCATGCCCAGTCCCTCAGAGGGCCCAGGAGAGGACCGAAGGACATGAGGACCCCTGGAAACCAGAACACAGTGCTATTGGATTTTTTAGGAAACTGCTAAAAATTGCATGAGGACTTAGCCCGGAGCTGGTGCCTAGTACCTGCTCAGTACAATGATGTTCTTGTGATGGTTGTTATATTCTTAAAGCCAGGCAGGACCAAGACAACATAGAAACCAAGGCTTCTCTCCAGTTGTACCTGTTGGCTCAATACCCCTAGGGGAGTCATATGCCTCTTCTCTATCTCAGATCTACTCCACCACCTCCCTCTCCCTTAAACCCCACTGAACATCACCTTTTTTCTTTCACCTTAGACAGGTCTACAGCATTTTGAAGTTTACAAATTTCTTAGAAATGAAAACAAAGGGTATGTACGTAAGTATGTATATTATCTGGGAAGAAAAATTGAGACGTTTACTTCTGTGGCAAATAAACAGAGCTGTGACTGGTGTTTCAGGATTGACACAGCTCTTTTATGTACTTTTGACAGTTTCAGCTTGTTCCTGACAGCTACAAGGTTTCTCTCCCTCCAGAAAAATTGGGGGAGGGAGTCACGTGATACCTTCCTACACAGAGTGCACGGCTCACGTGAAAGATGAGGAGATTATGATTCAGGGTAGCTAGAGCCCTGGTCCAAGGTCACAAAAATTGTGGAACCGGGATGTGAGAGACTGCGCACCATCTTTGTAACTAATTTCCTCCTTCATCCATTCATTAGAGACACAGCTTTCAGTCCCTGTGAGGGGCCACCCTCTAAATTCAGGTACTGGGGTCAGCTGAACGAGCCCTTGGATCAGCCCTAAAGAGCTTTAACGTCCTTCTCCTCCAGATTGGCAGTATCTTTAAATTAAAGTCTGTTTTTATCCACGTCTCTTCTCCCCTTCCTGCTTCTGCTGCTAGGCATGGGGCTGTATCTAGGGAGGGTTCTGGAGCCATTGCTTTGAGTGGAAGGTGACAGAAATGACCCAGGATTCCAGGAGAGAGGGAGCGGATAAGATACAGTAGTTGGGAAACAGGTGGCTAAACATGAGCTGCCATGGAAAATGGGGACCAACATTTATGGACCAAGACAGTGCTTGACCCTTCCCCCGGGGTCCTTCTTTACCCAGCTAGCACTCAGCCTCTACCCTCCATGGCCCTTCAGGAGTTAAACCCAGGCTGCTGCCTTCCTGCCCAGTGAGCCAGGTGATGGGATTGTGCTTAATGGTAATTTGCAAGAGTTTGGTCAACTAGAAATACATAAGAAGATGGAAATATGAAAATGCCCTGGGAGTTTGTACAATTGATATATTGTGGCTCAGCCAGCTGTTAACTCCACCGCAGGAAAGATGGCAGGAAGAATTGCAACCAGCCTCGCATTTGTGGTCTAAACCTTTGCACTGGAGAAGTTGAGGGATTCAGCTGTGTCTCCAGGAATAACCCACACTGCAATCCTTCAGCTCAAGACATTGATGTTCCAGGCACTCTGCTAGGCACTGAACATGGGGGACTGAGTCTCCATCCTAGAACATGAGTATAGTCCATGAGTACTCAAGTCTAGGAAGGAGACATACTGGGAAGGAAAGAGGGCATTAGAGGGTTTCAGAGAAAGAGAGAAAGGGAGGGAGGGAGGGAGATAGATAGATAGAGAGAGAGAGAGAGAGAGAGAGAGAGAGAGAGAGAGAGAGAGACTTGGCTTGGAAGAGGATGCCTTAACTAATTCTAAGTGGCTTGTAAGTGTAGCCATCTCTCTGCTCAACCACATCTCATTCCAGTTACTAGCTGTGCATCTTTGGGGAAATGACCTAACCATTCCGAGCTTCAGATGTCTCACCCACAAAGGGAGACTAACCATCTCTGCCACAGAATTGCATGAGGTAAAGTGCATCAAAGCTCCCTGTCAGCTCTAAAATGTTCTGTGTGTGGAATGTTATGACTGCAGTAGAAACAAGCAGCATTCACTCCCCTTTTCCTTTCCTACGTCAAATTAGGATCACACTTCTTTGTGATTCAAGGGCACCTCACTCATGGTTTGCCATTCAGGGACAAACATGGGGAGACCGTGGCCATGGTGGAAAAGGGCTGAAATATTTGAACAGGAATTGGTTGAAGCTTAGAAATGTTAACAGGAAGTAGACATGGTGTGACTACTTAGAGGTTGTGTGCAAGTGAGTGAGTTCATCTGAAGAGACTCAGAAGCCACTGCCAGCCTCTCTGCTTTTCTCCTTTGCTTCCAGTAACCTTTGAAAGCCCGTTTAAGTAGACTGAAAAGTTACTTCAACGGACATGTTCATTAGGTTCCAGCTGAACTCTGGGCAAGGTTCTGCATTATTACTGACTTCTGTCTCAACAGGTCTGTCCTGAGGTTGTCTGCTCTCATCATCTCTGTTTGGGATATTTATAATAGACATCTAACTCCCAATCACTGACACCCGTTCCTCTTAAATGTAAATATCAGATTCCATTAAAAGAGCATTAGTATGGGGCACCTATAATAAATTTTCTTGGGAGAATGAATGGTTCAGAAGGAATGCAACCGAGCAGGGCCTCACACATGGCTCAGTTCATTTATCCTAATTGATTTATATAAGAATCATGGGGGCATTGGGACTTGCACCCACTGACTGAGGGTGGGGGAGCATGTGGGTCCCTGGAGCTGGGGAAAGCAGCAAGATGGATAGCTGGAGCTGAGGCCAGCGGGTGCTGATCACAAACAACATAATGGGCCAGTCTCGGAGGTGGGCCGGCCCTGGAAGCTTTTAGAGGCTCTCAGCAGCCCTTGTAGTGCACCCAGATTACACACTGAGCTATTTCACATCATTAAACCCTCCTATCTCATCCCTGGGTACCACACATGCTCTCAGCATCAGGCTGGGCTTCAAAGCAGGTGTAGCCACTGCAGCAAGCTGACCCTGGGATACTGAGTCACATTGGCAGTTGTTTGTTTACTTGCCGGCCTCACAGACATGAAAGGACTCAACATCTGCTTAGCCTGTCTGTTTGGGTTCCTACTGTCATAGGACCTAGGACCGGAGGCTGGGGGTGGGTATCACTGGTCTCCTAGACCCCTCAGAGACTCCAGTGCCACAGTCTCCCTCCCTCTGCTCTGGCCTCAAAACCACACTTCCTCATCTGCCTGCCATCCCTGGGCACTAGGAATGGTCCCCCAGTGCTGGACCAGCCCGGCTATGTTTGACCTTGCATTCTTCTCTTGAAGCAGGAACTAGGTACCAAGAAAGCAAAACAGATTGTCAGGGACAGACTTGACCTGTGAAACTATATCTGGCCTCTTGGATTTTTGATTTCTACTCAGTGCTGTAGAACAACGATGAGCCTCTCTAGCCACCCCCCTTTTTTTCAGCAGAATGTCTCACGTAACCTGGATTGGTTTTGAAGTCACTATGTAGCTAAGGATGACCTAGACTTCTAATCCTCCTGCCTCTTCTTTCTAAGTGCTGGGATTACAGGTGTGTGCTACCACACCTGGTTTATGTGACACTGGGGATAACCTACAGTTTTTGTATGCTAGGCCAACTCTCTACCAACTGAGTCACATTCCTAGCTCTCATCTGCTCACATCCTGAATTCCAGTCTGAGGCCCTTTCTGATGTCTATGCTTCTCCCTTGAACTCCCACCATCTGGCACCTCCTCTGCCTTCAGGTTCCAGCCCAGCTAGGCCTCCATTTTTCCAACCTTCATCATGTCCACCTCCCTCCTGAACCTGTCTCTGGCCGGCTGGAGCTGGCTGGAGTCTGGCCTGAAGTTTCCACATAGGCCCCTGTCTCACTCCCTCAGTGGTATGCTGCTGTCCTCTACAGGTTTCCTAGTTGCTCCACCAGGACCTGGCTGGAAACAGTCCTCATCTGTTCTACCCATCCCATCTGTCCAGAGCACTCATGTGCTCAGTCCTGATCCAGCCCTCACAAGCTGTGTCTCTGTCCTCAGGGCTGAATCCTGTTCCCATGTCCCTAGCAAAAGCTTATGAACCAAAGAAGTCATGATGTTTCCCATCTTCCAGGTGTGGCAGACTCTTGGGTGGTGCACTAATGAAACCGCTCTGGGAATCTGGAAATACTATATTCTGGTTTTGCCTCTCTTCTATCTGCCATGGTCCTAACTTCTAGGAAGGCTACAGACTGGGGCATATCTTCGGGCTCCTTAGCTTGTGCCTGTGTGGCCTTGGGTAACTCCCTTCCTTCCTTTCTCTGAGTTTCCAGATTCCTTATCTGAGAGGGTTAAGGATAATGATTCCCAGGGGTCCTTTTACCTTTGAAATAAAATGGAAAACAAGAGGCCCTGAAGATAAGGGGGATTATTATGGTGGCCAAATCAAGCTATTCCTCTTCTCCCCTCTGCCCGAGGCTGCCACAGCATGCAGGGCTTGGCACTAGAGTCACAGAAACTCTCAGCACAAGGGCCCTGGGCTCTCACCTTTGGAAAACGGTGCAATTTAATGGTAATGCAATTACAGATGTGCTGAGATTGAAACGGCCCATCTTATCTCAAACTCATCTTCCCTACCAAGTATCAGGGCAGGTGCTGATCCCTAATAGCTGCTGAAATGAATTCACCAGGCAGCTGGGGGCTCCTGGAGAGGAGAGCTGTGTGCAGAGAGAGGAGGGAAGAGGGAGGCAGCTGGAAGGAAGGAGGAAGAGAGCAGGGAGAGCGGGAGAGCACGAGAGAGCGAGATTGAGAGAGTGTGAGAGAGACAGACAGAGAACAGAAAGCAGGGACCAGCAAGGAATGGCTGGATGGGGGGGGGGGCAAGAAACAGAGAGTTTTATGTTTTTATTTATTTTTTTATTTTATTTTAATTAATTTTTTTTGAGCTGAGGACCAAACCCAGGGCCTTGTGCTTGCGAGGCAAGCGCCCTACCACTGAGCTAAATCTCCAACCCCAGTAGTTTTATTTTTAAAATGTCAAAAAAGGGGATGATGGAGGAGGATGGAGGAATGAGGAAACTGGAAAGCAAAGAGGAGGAGAGAAAAAACAGGGAGAGAAGGAGGGAGCTAGTGAAAGGAGGGAGAAAGTAGTGGGAGAGGAAAGGGGGAAAGATGGAAAAGATGAGGGGAGCCTGGAGACAGATGGAAGGGAGGAAGGAGAGGAAGAGCTGAGGTAGGTAGGGCTACATTAGAGAGATGGAGACGGTGGGGGGTTAGTCCAGGACAGACAGCAGGAGAGGATAGGAAGACACGATGAAGGGAGAAGATTAAGCCAAAAGAGGAGAGGGAGAGAGGAAGGAAAGTGGCTTACTGTGCAAGGACAGGGACTCAAGTTTGGATCTCGTGAACCCATGTAGAAACCAGGTGCTGTGTGTGTGTGTGTGTGATGTGATTCCAGTGATAGGAAGTAGAAACAGGAAGATTCCCCAGGTTCACTGGCCAGCTAGTCTAGTCAATGGTGAGTCCAGTGAGGAGAGACCCTGCCTCAAAAAATAAGGTGGACAGCAATAAAGGAAGAAATCCCATGTCTACCCCTGGCCTATTCCTGTAGACACACACACACACACACACACACACACACACACACACACTCACACACACACGAAGGGAGAAGGAAAGAATGAGGGAGGCAGGAAGGGAGAGACAGAGCCCTCTATGGAGGTTAGAGGCGAGTAGGGGAAGGAAGAGGGGGTGAGGAAGGAGAAGTCAGGCAAGGGAGGCAGAGTGGGTAGGGGGCAGGGGCTGGTGGGAAGTGGATGATGCTGGGGAAAGGGAGAAGCAGGAGGGGAGGGGAAGGAGAAAGAGGTAGGAAAGGGAGAGGGGACCAGGAGAGAAGGGGGCTGGAGAGAGTGAGGAAGAGGGAGAGAGAGACATACTGGGGAAGAGGAAGGTCTTCATTTCCGAAATCTCGTCTTCTCAGGCCCATCCACCTGAGGAAGAGACCTAGAAGAGAAAAAGGAGAAGAAACCTTGAGCTGGGCAGTCGTGATGAGCTTTCTGGGATGAAGCAAGCATGAGAGGAGGCGCTTGGAAAGTCTGGCTGAGAGCTAACAAGAGGTAGGGAGTCCTTGAGAGAAGACCTGCAAGGATCTAAGACCCAGAAATAGGCCCAGCTCCCCAACCCCTGACCCCCGTAGCTTCAGGACAGCGGACAGGGAGGAACCTGGGCCCGGGTCCGCCAGAAGACAGCACCGCAGACAGCGCCCTTCGGCTCCCCTGGCTTCAGCACCACGGACAGCACACCCCGCTGGGGTCGGTGGCCTCAGCCCAGCCCCGCCCTGGAAATAGCTCTTTGGGGCAGTTGGAATGCAGGCCTGCGAGTCGCTGAATAGATCAATTATTTTTCAGAACATGGTTTTGATCCCGATGTTACCTCTCAGGATCACTGAGTGGAAAGGGCTCGCGGAGAAAATGGCATTTTTTATCACCCTGGCAAAATGCTCCTACGCTGATGAGATGAGGCGCCCGGCGAGCGCGCGCGCGCACATGTGATACATAACTAACCAGAAGCATAATCTTCTAAATTGAAAGCCATAATGTTTGCTGTTGGAGCTAAATATTAACAGGGCGTTGTCTCCCCCAACGACCCTCGGGAGGCAGCTGGCTTAGCGGGAGGCTGGCGTCATATTCAAGCAACTTGATTAAATTCCTTTCTGCCATCAGAATTAAGAAATGAATAGTTTTACGAGAGTCATGCCACAGAGGACAGGAAAATGAAATGTTCAAGAGAGAGAGCAGGCGGGTTGCCTGCTCTGTGTTCCTGGAGAGAATGCTGTCAATCTTCCTAGAAGGGGGTGGGCTCAGGACTGGATATGATCTTTAAATATAGGCAATCTTGACTCTTAGGGTCATTCTGGTACATATCTCCTCTCTGGTCATCCATCATAAGACACACCATGGAGCCACCTCAAGAGATCTCTCAGTTGTTCACTGGAGAAGCAGCAAAATGTGTAGCTGACGTCATAAGCCTCTGGAGCTACAATCTTTGGATTCAAATCCTGTCGCTATCTCTCCCTAGCTGTGTGATCTTAGGCAAAGTATCTAACGAACCTCTCTGTGTCAAAGCTTTTCTAGTTACAGAATGAATTTATTCCAGTACTTACCCTGCAGAGTGTCTGTGAGGATTTATCCAGTCCTGAGACCCTTAGGACTGGTTTTGAACTCTGTAAAGTATATACATACATACAGTACTGTTATCATTAGTGTTATAGTTAGGTCAAACTATATAAAATTGCTGTTTAGTAGGTAAAAACAAATCACATTGCCAGTAACTTAATGTAATATATGCATAAGCTTAGTGCTATTTGTGCAGCAAGATTTTATCTGCCGTGACCACTCTTTCCCACCAATATGATTCTTCTGCTCTCAGAAAGGATGAAAGCACAATTTCCTCATCTGTAAATTGGGTCTGGCCACCACCTTACAGGATTATTCAGCACATTAAGAAAAGTTCAAATTCCAACAAAGCTGACTGGGCAGGAAAAGTGGGAGGGAGCAGCTGGAAATCAGCTCCTGAAATATACTTTGTACTGGAAAAGAAACACTCACGGGGGAATGAGAGACAATGCAGGATTTTTTTTTATGAGAAAAATATCCCAATAAAGCCAAATAGGGTGGTGCATTCCTACAACCCCAGCACTCAGGAGCCTGAGGCAAGAGGGCCAGGAGTTTAAGGCCAGCTCAGGCTACAGAGCAAGACCCAGTCACAAACAACATATATACATACATACTGACAGACAGAGGAAGCTGATCTCAGGCTCTTGGAAGAGGAACACACAAAGAAGCAATCATCGATGGGCCACCTTACCAAGTTAGCTGTTAAGTTGCAGTGTTAAATCTGCCTAAAGCTCCCAAGAATCCTATTAGAAGACTGGGTAACATGGCTCAGTAGTAGAGTGCTTACCTAACACAGATGAAGCCCTGGTCCCCAGCACAAAACCAGTTGTGATGGTACCAATCTGTAACCCCACCACTTGGGAGGTGGAGGCAGGAGGATCCGGAATTCAAGGTTATCTCGGGTTACAGAGTGAGATTGAGGCCAGCCTGGGATACACGAGACCCTGTCTATAAATAAAACGAACCCTGGGAGGTGAATGAGGAACCCTGGATTGCAGAAGAAGAAACTGAGGTTCAGGAAGGCTGAATGACTTGTTGACAATTGCACAGCTGGTGAGGCAGAGCAAGAGGTTAAACTGGTGCCTTGCCCTGGAGAAAGAGGTCGAGTTGAAGTGTATGTTCAGCGAGAGTCCTGACTGCGCCCATCCATCCTTCATCCTTCCTCCCCGCCATCTCCCCTAGGAGTCCCCACGTAGGCCTGTCCTTCATCTTGCAAAGTCATAAAGACACAAGACTGAGGCAACAGCCCTGCTGAGTCTAGATTTTTACAAACTCTGTCCTAGGAAGAGCTGTTTTAAATGCCTGGCCTCGCATTTCTGGGGCGGCTGCTCCTATAAATAAGATGCTCGACATAGTAAACAGTCCAGAAAATAGGAGAAGGGCGTGGGCATGAGAAACTGAGTGGGCTGGTGGGAGGGGAGAGTGAAGGAACATCTGCCAGAGACAACATTTGTTCTAGAAAAGAGATAGCCACAGGAGGATGGGAGCAAACGCATGAAATTCTATTTCCTTCTTTCTTATGTTGAGTCCATTTGAGGACCAGAGAGAAGCCTCAGAGAATTCTGCTCTGAGTATTAACAACCCAGTGAGCCTGACAGGGACAGTGGAATCCATTTCTCACAAGAGGGTGGGGGAAGTCAGGAAAGGACAGGTGCCCTGCAGAGCTTCTGTTTAGGGGGACACAGTGGGGAACCAGCTTTCCTGTGGCTCTGGCAGGAACACAGCCTTGTGGGAAGTACTCATGGGTCACAGGGGCAATGGAGGTGATGGGGGCATGGTAACAGTGGGGCTCATGGTGGCAATGGTAGTTAAATTAGCTGAGAGTGGACTGGGGAGGTGGCTCTGTCAGTGAAATGCCCGCAGAAAAAGCCTGAAGACCGAGGACCCGAAGACCACAAGCGCCTGCCTGTGTGAAAACAGGATGTGGTGTCTAACGGTGCCCCATAACCCTAGGGCTGGAGGGGCAGAGATGGGCAGATGCCCAGAGTTCACTGGCCAGCTGGTTTAGTCAATGGGTGAGTGCCAGGCTCAGTGAGAGACCCTGTCTCAAAAAGCTAGGTGAAGTGTCACAGAGGAAGACCCTAAATTGACCTTTGTCTTCCAACTGTGTAAACATGTAAATACACACACACACACACACACACACACACACACACATACACACACACACACATCACATCACATCACATGCACACACAGCTAAGGGTGCACCACTGTCCAGGATGGCTCACAGCTCTGCAGTGACAGGCTTTGAGACAGAGGAGGCCTTGACTGTGTTTGCCAGCAGGTTCTGTAACTGGAAAAAGCTAGCTTCCTGGTGAACTGTCTTCTTGTGTCCTCACACAGGGGCCACTTTTATAAGACCACCCATCCTATTTACCTCTCAGAGACTGTGCCTCCAAACACTGTCACACTGGAGATTGCTCCAGAACAAGAATTTGGGAACATAAACAGATATCATTGAGAGCTGCTTTTGTTGGATGTCAGGTCATCCAGGGACTGAGTGGCCACCAAGGATGTGGATGGTCTAGCTTAGCATGGCAGGTCTCAGCTGAGCCACCCATGTGTGTACTGGGTTTGGATGGATTCCAATAGCCTCCACACATCTGGTGGCTGAGCTTCCAGCCAGGGTGGGAAGGGTGATGGACCACACACATATCCCATCCTCCACCAGGCTGGCTCCAGCTCAGTCACCTGGGAGGTGGCAGAACTTGAGGACAGCATGAAGTGGCCCTCAGGCAGCACACAATTCAAGCTTTTGTTGGTGATGGGTATCTGAGAGCATCCTATTGGTTAAGGCAAAATATGTAGCTAAGCCCACGTCAGTGTGTAAGTGGCCTAGGTTGATGGGAGGGGGGAGGGGGCAGTACATGCTGACCCAGCTGTCACTTTTCTCTGTATTGGCATGCACACCTGTGGTGTGAGTTGTATAATTTAAAAGGGAGGCCTTGGAAGATCATCTCTACACGTTCAGAACTGGAAGGTCTAGCCTAGGACTCTGAACTATTCCTAAACGCCCAGAAGGAGCAACCTCAGTTCCCCTGCCTGGGATGAAACTCGATTAAGACAGTGCTTATGGGCTGTTTTTTGCAAGTGGCAAAGCTGTGGGCTTTCTAGCTGTACCCTGCTGCCTCAGCAGGGATGTGAGTCCTATATTCATTTCTTACCAGAAATTATCCACTTCGTGGTAAAACCTGGGCCTCCAGTGCAATTTAGCTCCATTCCCCGCCTACTGTGGGAGCGGCCCAGCTCAACACAAAAAGCCGAGAAGTGCAAAATCACTTTAATATTGGCTGGAGACAGCGTAATTAGGAAGGTAAATCTGCTGAGGAAAAGAATTGTATTATGCAAATGTGATTAGCAGTGACTTTTGGGTTCTTTGTGGCTGGAGGGTTCTGCACTTTGGATGAATGTGGTGCTGGTCGCTGGTGTTCTGGGTCCTTCATAGGTGCAGGCAGAATGGGGGCTCTGGACATAGACATCAGGAAAAGGTGCCTTCAGCCCTAGGCCATGGACTTTGGAAAGGTAATCCTCCATCAGTCCTCAAGGAGGGTATGTGGGTCCCTCAAGGCCCTGAGATGATTTACATATAGGAGTCCCCTGGGAACAGTTCTCAACTGATGGAAGGTGCCACAGGAGAAAAGATGTCTTTCATTCAGGCTGGGGCTGGATGCTGAAGAAACTGAGGAGGTGGTTCAGGGGGCACCTAGGTTCTGAATTGTGATTTTTGCTTAATTTTTTAAGAAAATGCCACTCACCCAGACTGGAGCAGGCAAGGCCAGCTTCTAGATCCTTCTGAAGCTTGATGTATTTGCTACTTTTATCACTACTATGACCAAAACACTTCTGAGTCTGGAGTCTGGGGAGGTCACTGTATTTGGAGAGAGACCTTGATTCTGCCCCCTGGGGGACACTGGAAGGTGGTCAGAGCATCAGAATCTAGGGCAGTTCCTCCTCCTAAGGCTGGGTGTATTGACAGGTGACAGGATGCTCCTTCCCAGCTCTGGTACAAACACCGGTGTTGGCTAGATTCAGGAGTTTTCCTCTGGACAGCTTTTTGTGGTTCCTTTTATCATGGTGACAGAAATAATGCATGTGGACTACCCACCTTGTGAGTGTTCGAATGCTTCTTAACTCCAAACGCTGCAATTTCACTCAGCCTTTCTAACAGCTATGTAGGGTGGGTGTTGTAATTCCCACCATGCAGAGTAAGACATTGAGGCATGGGGGATTTTCCTTGAGGTCACTGCTATTGGTAGCCATTTTCCCAAGGTCACTTTTATCAGAGGCAAAATCAGGATTTGAACTTAAGACCCTTGATTTTGAAGCTGTGCTAGGAGTTAGAAAGCTACAGAGGCCCTTCCCTCTCTGTGGAGCCTAGTGCATATGTCCCTGGTCACTGGCTGTGGCCATGACACCCCAGTCTTACTTGGGCACACCCTTGGTGGCATGTGGATCACTCTGATAAAACACCAGTATGCCCAGTGTGATGGTTGATTGTCATGGTCAATTTTGCTGGTTTTAGGGTCACCTGGGAGATGATGCAGCACACTTTGCACCCAGAGAGGGCTAGCTGAGGCAGGAAGACCCAGCATATGGGTGGCACCATCCCATGCACTGGGAACCCACATGGGATGGGAAGGGGAAAGGACAAAGCCAACTGTGGCCAGCGTTTCCTGTTCTCTTCCTGGCCTACCAGCTATGAGCAGCCATACCTGACCACACCCTTCCCAACATGATGGGCAAAATCCTCCAAAGCCATGCACCAAGATGAATTTCTTCCTTTGAGCTCTTCTCAGAGCTGTTTGATCACAGCGATGATCAAAGCAGCGGGGGCTGGGGAGATGGCTCAGTGTTCACAAACATTTCTTGCTCTTGCAGAGGACCTGAGTTCTGATCCCAGGATCATGCTCGCAACAACCTGTAACTCCAGCTCCAGGGGTTCTAATGGCTTCTTTGAGGGCACCCATGTACATGTGTGTGCAAGAGAATGCACACACACACACACACACACACACACACACACACACACACACACAAATAAATCTTTTTAAAAGTAGCAAATACACCCAACCTTCTTCAGAAGGTTCTAGAAGCTGGTTCTTTCTACTCCAGTCTGGATGGATGGCCCTATTTGAACCCTCCAGTGGTCCTATGCATTAATCATATCCAGCCCACCTGGATCTAGTCCATTGGGACAGCTGAATCTGGAGTGGGTGAGGTGCTAAGGTGGCTTTGGGGGCCTCTGAGATGCAGAGGTGGTCACAGGCCCTCTCCAGTCTGGCTCATCCTTATATTTCCAACAATCAAGATTTCCTTGAGGATGCCCCATTTTTCTTAAGTCCTTGGGAGGCCTGGGGGATGGTGTGTTCCCCTCACTGCCTTCTGCAAGTTCTGCAAAGGTCAGGGAAGAGAAGCAAACAGCTCTTGCCCAGGCTGTGCTGGAGCATGCTAGAGTCGGGGGAGGGGGGCAGATGGGGACGTCAGCTCTGCCTCTTGGAGCCAGGCAGCATGGGCTGTTAGCAGTGCGAACACTCAGCTGTTGCACACAATCCCCAATGAAGCCCTCCAGCAAAGCCCTTCTAGGTTCCTGACTGTCTCAGGACCACCCTCTTCCCTGAGCAGCTTCAGGGTGGCTGCATCTCCAGTTGACTTTTTCCTGTTTACACTTGGTCTCTGTCTAAGGGGACACCCATAACCCCTTCCAGTCCCCCAGTCTCACATCCTGTCATTATCTATACCCACCTGCATTGAGCAGCTATCAAATATCTGCAGGGTTCCTGTGCTTCTGCCCTGACTCAGCTTCCCTCCCCATGGCCCTACAACATCTTAGGGACCCTCAGGGTAATTCTACCTTCCTAGTCACAGCGTTACCCCAGTATGCCATGCCGTACCATTACATGGTTATCTTCTAATATAAACTAGTCTGGAGTCTGGCTCTTCACCACCTGAGTATCCAAGGCCTGTTGTGAGTGGCCTTCACCTCTGCATCTTACTCAGGCCTCTCAGCCATCCTGCTTTTCCCCATCAGGGACTCCCTATGTCTTCCCTGCCTTCTCTTCTGTGACTCCCTGTGTGGTGTATCCTGGTTACTTATGTCCTTTGCTGGTTCCTAAGCAGAGTACTTCGACATCACCCTCAACCTCCAGCATTCTATCACTTCCCTGGTACAGTCCCCTTCCCCAACACTGTTATCAGTCCACACACAGGGCTCCTCCAGGGCAGGCGTATTGATTGATGAATTCCCAGCAGAAGGCCCAGCACATAGTAGGAACTCAGTCAGTGTTGGCTGAATGGGATTTCCTCACTGCTAAGTGGGTTGATTTCGTCTGGCAATAACATCTATCCAGAGAACTGGCCTTGTCTCTCCCAGGGATGAGTGAGGATATGTCCCCTGCCCACTGGCTACTCCTTTGGAAGAAAACGGCTCATGTGTCTATGTGGGACTGAGCCTGCAGCCCGTGTTGTCTATGTGGTGGGATTGAGTTTGCAGCTCTACATGGCACTGAGCTTGCAGCCCATGTTGTCTAGGTGAGCTGAGCCTGCAGCCCATGTGGGAGGGAAGTGGTGATGCTGCCAGCCTGGTGTTTTACAGGGAAGGTGTGAGCGGCCTAGCCCCTCCCCCCATCTTGGGCTGGAGGTGAACGTGAGGGACCCTGTATTACTTTCCATAATGGAGCCAGAGGCTAAAAGTAGCCTTTCTCCTCCTCCTTGGTTGACAAATACGGGGAATAAATTACCCAGGCACTAAAAGTTGCATTAGGCAAATAAACATTTCGACAAGAATTATATGTGACATTCAAGAGAAAGCAAATAAAGCCTAAGTTATGGGGACCTGTCACCGCTCTAGGAGAATTAAGTAACTAAAAATCGTTAGTAGCGACTTGGACAGGCTCTTAAACCCTCCCGGCTCCGCCCCTGCTCCAGGGTGCCCAGGGAGACCACGTGCTCCCTGCTATGAGATGGAAAATCAGTAGGTTTCCTGGATCTTGAGAGCCACCAGACAGGGCTTTCACATACGGTCCATGGAGCCCCTTGGAGCTTGTGGGGAGTGGAGGGTGGACCCCCAGGCTTGGGGACTCCCAGGACTCATTGCTTTAGGGTAAGAAATTCACTGTAGCGAAGGGACCTGCCACTAAGTGATCTGGACTTGGCTCTCCTTGAGAGCTGGTAAAAGGGAAGTGCTGGCTTTGTAAATGTGAGGACAGTGCCGGGCAGGGTTGTAGTCTCAGCGATGGTGAGATGTGAGGTGGAGATAGGCAGACCCCTGGAACCCGATAAACAGCTAGCCCAACCTACCTGGCAACGTTCCAGACCAACAAGAGACCTTGTCACAAAAGGTGGACCCCCTACACAGCATTCCCTCCCCTCAACAAATGAAAATGTAAGCACGCATGTACACCCAAAGAGAAGAGACATCTCCATTACAACACTGAGTAAACCGTTATTTAACAATTATTTGTCCATCCTGTTGAATTGCTCCACTGATGGGGAGCTTGCTCAGGATTCACATTAGACCTGTTGTTTCTGTGGGAGAGTCTCGTTCAGGAATCACATGCCAGAGATTTGAGCTGGAATCTAACTCTTCAACTCACTTACTGTTGGACTCTGGGTCATCACTGAAAGCCTTTGTCTCAGTTTTCCTCACTGTGCAAAGGAGAGAATGTATAAGTACCTTGTTGCTGCTGTAACAAACGACAACATGCTTCATGGCTTGAGCAGCACCCAGGCTTGTTGTCTTCAATTTCTGGAGGTCAGAATTTCAAGTTGGTCTTTAAATAGACATGTGCACAGGTATACACATATACAGACATCTATTATAAATGATTTTAAATCTAGGTTGTTGTTTGTTTTTTTTCTTTTGGTTTTTCCAGACAGGGTTTCTCTGTGTAGCCCTGGCTGTCCTGGAACTCACTCTGTAGACCAGGCTGGCCTCAAACTCACAGAGATCCACTTGACTCTGCCTCCTCAGTGCCGAGATTAAAGGTGTGCACCACCACCACTGCCTGGCTTTAAATCTAGGTTTAAATATGAAAGAATACATGGGTATTTGTCCTTCTGAGTCTGGTTTATCTTACTTAGCATAGTGATTTTCTATTTTCCTATAAATGCCATGATTTCATTTTTCCCCAGATGAATAAAGTCCCCTTGTGTATATGTACCAACTTTTAAAAATGTATTTATCAATTTTTGAGACAGAGTCTCATGATGTAGCCTTGGCTAGCCTGGAATTTGCTGTGGTGACCAGGCTAACCTCAGATTAGAAATAATCCTTCTTCCTGTCTAGCAAGTGCTGGCGTTTCAGGCATGTACCACCATGCCTGGCTTTGCCATGTTTTCTTTACCTATGCATCCACCGGTGGGCACCAAAGCTAGGTGTGCAGGTGTCTCTGAATTGACTTGGAGTGCTTTGGGTAATCTCCTAGGAGGGCCATATGGTAGTTCTATTTATAATTTTTTTCGGATCCTCCATATTGATTTCCATAGCAACTGTGTAAGTTTACATTCCTAACCACCAGAGTGTAAGGTTCTCTCTCCATATCAAAGTGAGTTTTAAACAGCCAAAATTAAGGTGCTGTCAGGGCCGTATTCCCTCTGAGGCACTAGGGAGCCCTTGAGTGTATAAAGGCCACCTGCATTCCTTGGTTTACAGCCTTCTCCGTCTTCAAAGTGTGCTACCCTAGTCCTATCTCCCAATTCTGATCTTCCTGCCTGCATGCCACAAGGACCTCTGTGATGAGATGTGCCCTACCCCCTGCCCCATTACTACCCTAGCTCAGGATATTTAACTTACTAATATTTGCAGGGTCCTTTGCCTTCCAGAGGTCAGGATGTGGTAACTCTGGGGCTCCTATTCTGCCTCCCATGTGGCAATAGGGGCAGATCCTGTGATGGCTGAGTGAGGAAGGCTCAATGGGCTTGGTGCAAACCTTCCTGTGTGGTCCTTCCAATTGCTGGCTCCCGCTTCCCTGCAGCTTCAGAACAAAATGTCCTCAAGATCCGCACATCTTTGTGGACAGTTGATGGCGAGATGAGACTTGGATCAAGGCCAGGGAGTAGTGTCTCAATTCAAGAGCTATTTACAAGGCAGCATTCAGAGCACTTAACCCGAGGCCTGGCTGAGTCAAGGATGGATCTGGGAGGTTTGATGTGGCTCTGTTCGGCTATGAGGACACACTAGCCTCCTTGAAGAAGATGGGGAGTTGTAGGAGGCACAGATTCAAGGAGGACAGTGAGTTCAGACTACAGACTGCTGGGTGGGCATAGACCTTGGGATTACCTGGACAGGGGGTCATGGGAGGATGTTGAATGGAAGTTGGATGTTGGACAAGAGCTTGGAGAGAGAGCCGGGCCAGAGACGGTACTTTGGGAATAAGTTCCTAGCCTAGATGTGTTGAAATGAGGATCTTGTGTGTAGATCACTGGCTGTAGGATGAGAAAAGGGATGAAGGATGGATCCCTGGAAACTGGTCTTCCTGGGAGAAGAGCTCACTGTAGGGGAGCCTGAGAGTACAGCTCCTTCCCTTTCCTTCCCACACAGCCAGACCTGGCCAGACCTGCCAGTGAGGGACATCCCTACATACATCTTGGACCCTGGGATAGCAGCATCGATCGGTTAAACTGCTTTGAGGCACCGAGAGAGCTGTCTGATTTCATCTGTGTTCCCATCTTGCTCTGCAGGAAGGAATAGTTCTGTTTGCTGCGTGTCAGTGTGGTGGTGTTTTGCACCATGGGTGTGTGGGTGAATGGGCTTGAACCCTGGGCCTCGACTGAATCTCCTTCCTCAGCACCTCCACTTTGGGAGGCACTGACCAAGTCCCCACAGTCTCCAGGCAGGGAGGCACCACCCTTACTCCTTTCATAGATGAGGAAATATTAAGAAACAGAATTCAGGCCCAGACCCCCTGTTCCGCCATTTATGACAGGGAAAGGTGTGATCTAGAGTCCAGGTGCTCAGGTGGCAGGTGATGGGGTGGGGAGGTAGCAGGCAGGGAGATCCTTTTCCCACCCGTCTTCCCTAGACTTGTCTTCCCATGAGGCTATGAAGATCATAGTGTGACAAGGAGGTAGACAGCATGGGGGGTGAGCTGCCACTGCCTTGTTGGACCTCAGAAACAGTGGTGGCTACACATCAGTTTCAACCAGACAGCTCTGAAGCCAGGACTTAGTTCTATGGGACCCTCATGTCCTGGCCAGACTGAAGTGATGGAGGCCCTTCCCTCCTCCCAAGTCCACTGTCCCAGATGTCTGGACACCAGCTCCAGCGTTTCTCACAGACCCACCCAGCAGCCCCGTGAATCTAGTACTCTGGTCCCCACTCTGATAAAAAATACTGAGATGCTACAGACAGAGCAACTTTCCTGAGGATGCTTAGCTTCTGGTCTATGAGCTTGGACCCGGAGGGGAGCCTCTCCCCATTCCTGGTCTCCTCACCCACAGTCTGGGTATCCTGCTCAACACCCATGGGATCCTCTAGGAAGAGGATTTTTTGTCCCTTTTGAGAAAACCTGCCTTCTCTTCTACAGCAAGGCAAAACCTTCCAGAGACTAGAAGATAGGGCAGACAAGGATGGGGTGTGACCTCTGGTCCCATCCCATTTGCTCTCCTGCAGCCCCTGCCTTGGAACCTTTGGTCCTAAAGAGCATCTTTGCCAGCACCATGTGAATCCCCAGCCCCCAGCAGCAGGGGTCTAAATTTAGACCCCGCACTCTGTGAACGAAGTGAATAATGATAATTAGCATAACAATTCTTCCTGCAATTAGCTGGTGAGGGGGTAAGGGGGTGGTAGGAGTCCAAGAGGAAATTACAGAGGGAGCCTGGCTTTTTCCAAGACCTCACTGGAGGTGTCTGCTTGGCGAGGCTCCTTCTCGGTTGACTGGATCCGGAGAAAGCAGATTGGGGCGGATGGAGGAGTGTCTGCCTCTAACCTTATTGTAATGTGTTACTGGTGCGTGTGGCTAGGAACCCTAGGAATGAAGGAGTTGTGTGAACAAACTCTCACCTGCTCCCAAAGGTGCAAGAAAACCAGAAGTATCAACCTGAAGACCACAAGTTAGTGCTTCTTCCCCAAAGTAAACAGCTTAGAATTCGAAGTTGGACTCTGGGTTGATTTATTTAGGATTGTCTAATTGCTTGAACCAGCCAAACATCACACAGCTTGCCTCTGAGTCCAGGCCCTAGAGAGAGGAGGTGTCAGGCTCCCTCTGCCCCACTATTTCTTAGAGGCTCTGAAGCTCCTCTCTAGTTTCTTGAATGCTTCTGTGGCTCATATTTTTTAGACTCTGACCTCCTTCATCTTGCTTTCTTCTTGAGCAGTACAGATCGGAGTGCGTCTCTCATCTCCACGGCCCTGGCTACCATATACCTCTATTGATACGGTTTAACTTGGGTCATTTTTTGGTAACTGGCCATATAACTCTTATGGCTTTTGGGAGCTTATGGACAATTAAAGTAATGAAAGAGTGAGTTCACCCATTTCCCAGATGTCTTAGGCATCCTGTTAATAATCTCTTGGGGTAGGAATGAGAGGTGCAGCTGGCTGGGTCAGCTAGGGAGAGAGAGCAGGTTTCCATAGGACAGGCCCTGGGGTAGAACATGTGTGAGGTGGGAGGCTGAGGACGGCTGCACTGAGAGGTGAGAGATCTGGGCTTTGAAGGATGTGTAGGTGTCTAACAGCTCATGTTCACAAAGAACTGCCGATTCAGGTCCCTCTGTATTTTGTGCTTGGGTCCCTGGTATTTGATTTTTTTTTTTTTTTTTTCTTTTCGAGACAGGGTTTCTCAGTGTTGTTTTGGTGCCTGTCCTGGATCTCGCTCTGTAGTCCAGGCTGGCCTCAAACTCACAGAGATCCGCCTGGCTCTGCCTCCCGAGTGCTGGGATTAAAGGCGTGTGCCACCACCGCCCAGCTTAGGTCCCTGGTCTTTGAAAGCAGGAGCAAGATGTTAGATTTATTGTAATTAAGTGACTGTCTCAGGATGGAAGCTTAGCTCAGTAGTAGAGCATTGTCCTAAAATGAACAAGGGCTGGAGTTTGGTCCCCAGCACTAGAGGGAGGGAGAGGGAGAGGGAGAGGGGAAGGGAGATGAGGGAAGAAGGGAGGAAAAGAGGGAGGCAGGCAGGGGGGTAGGAGTGGAGGTGGGTGAGAGTGACCAGTGATATGCCGTTGAAATCCACAAACTCTCCTATCTTTTTAGAACCCCTCACAGACTTGACCCCATGCTCCCATGCCCATTACCAGGCCCCTTATGATTCAAGGGCTGGAATCAGACAATCTTCAGTGAGCTCTGCTGGCCCAAGGCCTCAGGCAAAGGTTTCTCCCTTGCCTACCCAGGCTCCACACTCTGATTTGAATGTGAGCCGTCTGCCACAGGCTTATGTGTTTGAATACTTGGTGGTGCTGTTTTGGAAGGCTGTGGAGTGAGGTCTTGCTGGAGAGCGTGGGTCACTGAGGACATTATGGGTCATAGCCTGGCCTGATCCTGCCTTAAGTGGTAACCCATGTGTTCTCCTCTCTGCCCCTGTAGTAGGGCTACTGACCCCTCCCCTCGGCTGTCTGCTGGCCCAGCTGTCCTGCAGTGTTTGGGGTTTGTCTGTGACACCTGCTTCTCCCGCCCACATCTCCAGGAGGGCCTGGCAGGGCATAGGGCCCACAGAAGTGGGCAGAGCTCACTCCACCTTTCAGATAAGGAAACAAATGGGGGCTCTGAAAGATTCAGTCATTCACTGGTGCTCTGGAGTTGGGGAGCAAGAAAGCTGAGACACAGTATCCCAGGCCACACTTGGCACCAGGGACCTTAGAACTGGAGACAGTTCCGGTGTGGCGTCTGAAGTTACCCAGTTCATGGGTTTGAATTTCTTACATCAGTTGCCTGGCAGTTGTCTGAGCTGGATCTCAAGGGACGACTTGATCTGTGGGCTGATGATGTTCTTACTTGGCCAAGAGAGCTGGCATGTGACTTCCTGTTTGACTGACAGTTGATATGGATGTAATCTGCCCTGTGCATTACTGTGTGCATAAAGGGACATGGTGGTTATACCAAACTACCCCAGAAGCCTTGAGGGACTACTCCCAAGAATAAAGCTATGATAGACTGTGGATGAAAGGCCAGTCTGCATTCCTCTCTGTGTGGTGCTCTGGGCAGGTAGATGGCATTCACATGTGCACATGTACTTGTGTACACACTTGTGTGCACACACACACATTCATGCATGTGTGTGTGCATGCACACTTCTGTAAGACTGTTACCCTCATGTGCATGCCTCTTTCTCTCCACAGCCCTATGATGTTAGCTACTCGCTCTCTGATGACAGATGCACCTCCATGTGGCTCTTAGCTCTACCTTCCCCCACACTCTGCACACAGGACTCGCTGGCTCAGTAACCAGCTCCACCCGGCTGCCTGGCAGGAGTGGTGGATGGAAAAGGATGGGAGGAGGCAGGAGCAGAGCCATTTGTCTAGGGCACCGGGAGAGAGTTGGCCACTTACAGTGGTGATGGATGGCAATTCTGCTCTGCCATCTGCCGGGCTGGCAGGCTGCTTAGCACAGCCCTGCACACCTGGCTTGGGCATCCCCTGAGGAGCTGGCCTGTTCTTCCTGTGGCTTGGGGACCAGCTCCCAGCACCACAGGGCAGGAGGCTGGCAAAAGGAGCTATGCCATGCACCCAGAGCCCTGAAGAAGAAAGAGCTGCACATGGCCCTTCAGGGGATCTGAGGGCAAGCCCTGGCCCTCTGGCTCTTTTCTTATTCAGCAGCCAGGCCTTCTGTGAAGCCAAGAGGAAGCCAGCACAACTTCACTGCCCACTCCCTTGGAATCTGGCACACCTGTGCTCTATGCAAGCAAAGCAGGCTGAGCCTCTCTGACATCCCCAGCCAACTCATGGAGATGCCTTCAAGGTCATTGGGTTGCCTGAGTGGGGGGATGGGAAATAGGGAATGTCAGATCTTCCCCTGCACCTGAACCCTCATCCATGCAGGTCCACCTTTAGCATCCAAGAGGGCTCATCACAAGGACCCCCAGAAGCTGCCTACTCAAAATCATCAACTTTCTGTAGGAGGCTGAGGTCCTGAGAAGGACAGGGACCCAGCTCCATTTGGCTTGCTTGTTCTGGCTCCATCCTTGTCTCCCCTCCCCACTAAGCTCCTTCCAGGATCTGGAACTTGATCTGTTTGACTAGGCCCTGTCCTGGTATGTAGGCTTCATCTTGTCAGCTCTTGACATAGTCCATTCTCTGATGCACGAAGCCATGTTATTGTCTGGTCTTGGGTCCCTAAGTTACCTGCTCTGGAGTCTCCTTGTCTAGGGCAGAGCTTTAGCAGGGGAATGAGAGCAGGGACAGTTCAAATCTCCTCCAGAGAGGCCCTCCACAGCTGTAGAACAGTTCAGAACTTGGCCCTGATGCCCTGGTCACCTCTTGGAAAACAGGAAGCAGGTCACTTTCCACACCCTTGAGCCTGCAGCTGCTGACTTGGAGCTGGAGCAGGCAGTGAGGTGGGTGCTCTGCATTCTAGGGTGGAATAAAGCATGCTTTAGGCAGGAGAGATGGAGTGAGTGGAGGTGTGGGAGCCAGAGCCAGAGCAAGCCACGGTAGCACTGATCAGCTGGAGGAGAAATTTCAAAGAGGCATTACAATCTGTCTCTGCTCTCAGGGTACAGCAGTGTCATGGGGGGGGGCATGGACAGATAATCCCACAATGCAAAGGAGAGAGTAAAACTCCCAGGGCTCCCCCGCCCAAAAAAAAAACCAAGAAGAAAAGAGATGATGCTAGTGTACTCTTGGAGGGTTTCTTGGAGGAGGTGGCATTTTTAAAACAGGTCTTTCTGGGACCTCCTTCCTCATTCTGTAAATCCTAGAGGAGTCATATGAAAGGGGGGACACATCCTATGGAGTTTTGGCAGGAAACAGATGGGCATTCTCATGTAGGATAAGATGAGCCTGGCTCGGTCACAGGCTATTTAGAAAGGTATGGGCAATGTGTGGGTAGGAGCCTTGCAATATGCAGCGTACTGGGGCTGGTGGCAGCTGAGAAGAGTGGTTACCAGGCCCTGATAGACAGAGGACCACCTTGAGAAGGGCCATCATGAAGGGACACACAGCTGGAGAGATTCCCATGGTCACCTCAACAGAACTAGTGGAGACAGGGACACTCTGAGGGCAGCACCCAGGGACAAAGGCAGAAAGGAGAGGAGGTGCTGACTGACTGCTCTCCGAGCCCCCTCCTGAGGGACTCAGAGAGTGTAGGCTTCTGAAGGACAAGCATAAGGGATGGTGCACCTGCCAGCTGCAGCTCACTGGGTACAGGGCCGATAGGGAGGGGGTACTGTGTGTTCCTCCAGAAGGAGCTCATCTTGCTAGTGTCTTACTGTTTCCATCTTGGGACCGAGACAAAGAAGGTGAAGCTTTTTGCTGAGAGCCTCCAAGCCAGGAGGAGACAGCACCAGGGATGCCCAGGCAGATCTCCTTGGCTCCCAAGGCAGTGACTGCTTTTCAAAACCATTAGCACCCTGCAGGAGGCTTGGCCCCTGCAGGTTGGGGAGGCTGCCTGGGAAGGATGGGTTCAGCGGGTGGCATTGGCTGCTGAGGTGAGCAAGCTCTGCCAAGCCTGCTTTAAACGTGACAGCTGGCCTTTGTTTGCCAAGCAGATGTGGGCTGCAGTTCCCATGAACTGGGGATGGCTTGTAAAGCTGAGCCCCTTCTTAATCGATCTTCAAATGTAGCGAGGAATTGAGGTAATTTCTTTAAATTTTACTCGTATTCAAATTTTAGAGGTGAGCATATGGAAAGAGCCAGCCAGCACCTTACTAGTAGCGGAGAGAGGGCTAGCCATTTTATGTTATTTTTACCCTGGGCATCAGGGAGGCAGACTCACCATGAATACCTCATTACTTGAATTTCGAATATTTCTCTTGAGTTGAGCACAAAAGGAAACTTGGGGAAAAAAAATGAACACACTCACATGCTAGAATCGTTTCTCCTTTTGAATACGTGACTCACACCGGCCTAGTTTAGGTTTTAATAGCACAATTGTAAGAATCAATCAGTCCTAGATGTGTGTACTCTGAGTGCTTAGGAAGGAGACCGTTCTCCAGAGCATTATGATCTTAAAACACTGAAATTATCTTTACCAAAGGACGTTAGCTGCAAGCGTTAATATTTGTTTTGGTCTTTCTGTTTTGCTCACCTGAGTCCCAAGGTCAGGACATAGGGGAGACTGAGGAAGTATTTAAGATGGCAGTGTTAAGGTGGAATACTAGAAAGAGGCCTGCCACTGATGTCCTTCTCTGTCTCCATCTGACATGTGGCTGCGAAGCCGTGTGGAGTGCAGACTCAAGCCATGGGCTTTACCACCAAATAGACCTAAGTCAAAACCCTCTGACTACCACTGCATTAACTGTGCCATCTCCATCGGTCATCAGAGGGCTCCTGACTGCCCCCTTCTCCACACTGAAGGTCAAGGGGAGGCAGGTGACCAGGTTCTGTAGCAGTAGCGGGGTGTGGGGTGTGGTGTGGAGTGGAAGTTGGGGTGTGGGGTGGGGTGTGGACTAGTCGTCTTTGGATGTTGAGTTTGGTCCATTGCCTTATCCCACAGTTCTCAGAATAGAGTATCAGATCAGGTGCAGTCTGAGTCCCATGTAGACAGAGAGGAGTCCTCTTGCTTAGCTGATGGGTGTGTGCCTGCTTGTTGGAGCTGCGCTTACCCACCTAATATGTGTCCCAATCAGAATGTCAGTTTCCTTATGTGACAAGGGCCTCCCTCATGAGTAAGTGTGTGCCGTCTCCCCACCCCAGAGCATCCCTTCCAGGGGCCCCTCTTCCTCCACACAAACCTGTTAGTGCTCAGGGTTGCTTTATCTTCTCTTTCCCCTTGACCTTTGCGACCTTTGCGTAGGCAGGTTTGCATTCCTAAACCCAGGAGAACTCTGAGCACTCTGGCATGAGAGAGCGATGCCTTGTTTGTGAAGGCGGGTGGAGAGGCCCAGCCTAGATGCATTGCAAGCCAGGAGCAGTAGGAGCCAGGGCCAGCAGAAGGCAGACCTATAATTAATCCCCAGCATCCTCCCCTCCATTGTCTCTTCCCCATTGAGAGCAGCCAGTTAGCAGTTCTGCATTCCTCTGCGTGGCAGCCACTTATTAGCGAAGACAAAGGCAACATTGATTCCAATTTGTCCTGCATTAGGCTGTCTCTGAAGTTAAAGATTGCATTTAGGGAGCAGCAATGGAGGGGCAATGGAGGGGCAACGGCGAGGGAGCACCTAAAATTAGTTGAAATAATTTTAGCTTTATTGTGAATGGCTAAACTAAATATAAACAGAAGAGAGAAGAAAAATCTCTGTAATGTTAATTACCATAAGCATTAAGTACCCAAAAATGAGGCGTACAATTTGTTTGGTGACACTCTGATAATTAAATCATTTTCTCTCACTGAGACTCCTTGCAGGTTTGCACCGAGCCTGGCTCCTCCTGAGTGGCTTCTTTGGTCCTGAAGGATCTTCGGATTCTTATCCAGGTTTCTGAGGCTACAGTTTCTCTCCAGCCCAGGTGAGTTGTGCTGTGTCACTATTCACTTGAATGGTGGTCCAGGGTGTGTGCAATCTCAGGGAGGGAGATAGGATGGGCTGAGGTCTGGGCTGAAGTGAGGAGCAAGAAGGGTCTCTGCCCAGCCATCTCTCCATCCATCATCCATCTATCCATCCATCCATCCATCCATCCATCCATCCATCCATCCATCCATCCAACCACCTATCTGTTCACCTACTCATCCCTCCCTTCCTCCCTCCATCCATGCATGTACCTATGCATTAATCCATGCTTCTGGACCTCCACAAATCTATCCACCTACTCATCCATCTGTGCATCTACTTATCCACTACTTATCCATGTATCCATCATCCATCCACCTGTCCATCCATCTATCCGTCCATCCATCCATCCATCCATCCATCCATCCATCCATCCATCCATCCATCCATATGTCTATGCTTTTTCACTAGTGCATTAATTGTGCATTTTTGAGCATCTCTATTATACAAAAAGACATCATCATAAGTCATTGAAAAAGAAACACAAGCTGGGTCTGGAGAGATGGCTCAGTGATTGAGAGTAGTTGCTGATCTTTGTAGAGGATCCAGGTTCAGTTCCTTGCACCTATATCAGGGATTTTACAATCAGCTATAAATCAGTTCCAGGGTTTGAGAGATGATAGATGAGTGATGGGTAGATGGATGAATGGATGGATAGAGGCATGGATGGATAGTGGTTGAATGGATGTATTTTTGAATGGACAGATACACAGATGAATGTATAGATACAAAGATGCATGGATGAAGAGGTAGGTAGGTAAATGGGTAGAGAGTGGGAGATGGATGCATAGACAGATGGGTGGGCAGTGAGCCATCATGATGCCCACTTTAACCCAGACCTTAAGCTTCCAAGATGGAAGGTTTTATCTCTGAGGAAGTTGTTACACAACACCATCCCACCATAGAGCACTAAGCATAAACAAAAGTATGGCGCTCCCACAGGGCCAGCAGGCATCTGTGACAGTGAGGAGGCCAGGAAGGAACAGAGGGTGCAGAGAGGGCAGAAGGAGGAGACAAACAATTGCACTTGTTAGGCACTTTCTGTGACCCAACATGGGTGGTGTGTCTTGTCTGCTACCTCCTTTGATCTCCACCCTAATCCCCACCTTGGGGCTTTTTATCCCTGTTTCTCTACACATGGGACTTCTGAGACTCAGAGATGTGTGCAGCTGGGAAGGCCTATCTGATGACCCAATATGGGCTCTTAGTCAAGAAAAGCATATTGTCCTCAACATCTTTCCTCCCATTTCTTTATAAAACATACCCACCTCGTGTCCTTGGGAAGACCACGGGGTTGGGAGGAAAGTGTCATTCTGACAGTTCCCCCCATTTTCTTGGTTGATAGCTCTATGATAGAGCTCTTACCCAGCACATACAAGGTTCTGGGTACCACGTTCAGGACAGGGGGAAAATCAAAATCCCAGTGCCTCCCACTCCTCTGGAACTGTGATGAGAACGACCTGGACCTTTGAGACCTGAGCCAGCTGTGTGTGGAATCAGTTCTGCCTCCTAAGAGACCTTGGGACTCTTTGGCATCCACCTCATTTAGTTTTACTCCCTCACAGGGCAAAACATGAGGGAGTTCGTGGCTTTGGCTCTTCACTGTCTGCTCTGCTTTGACCCTCAGGCTCCGTCGGCCTTGCCACCAGCACATGAATGTCCACAGGGCTCATCCTGTGCGCTGCCTTGCTCCTCCCAGGATCCTCTGCAGCAGTAAGCCCTCTCTGTCACTCAAGCCTCTCTTCCTGGTCTGGAGCCTGCTCTCTTTCAGTTCCCCCAGCTTCATGAATCTTCTTTTCGATGGCTTCTCCCAGCTCCTGATTTGCCTCCAGTTTATTTCACAGAGTGGGCTCTGTTTGCTTTTGTAGCCACAATTTACACTATGGGATTCATTTTATTCTTTCCAGTTGATCACCCCTATGGACAAATGAAACAGAAGTGTCACAGATCAATATATTAATAGTTTCTGGGTGCAGGGCACTCCCACTGTTTAATTTATTCTGTTTTGCTTGAACTTCATTAATGATTGCTGCTTCAGACAGGCCCCACAGATGTTACTCCTACAGATCCAGATGTCAGGCCTGTTCAGTGCTAGGCTAGCCCAATATCCTCAGACTAGACTCAAAGCCTGCCTTAGCCCCAGGCTATCCCTAATGGATATGAAGTCCAGGTCTAGTCCTATAATCCAAGCAGCAGGGATGAGCCCATATTCCTAATCAACCAGGTCTCCCCACATGGGTCCTACAGCCAGGCCTTGAGGCTTGTCTCTGAGGACCTAGGCTCCAGACCAGTCTCTGGATGTAGGCTCTAGGACCCCATCTGCTGACCCAACAGCAGGCCTGCCTGCTTGAGATCTCCAGCTGTAAGTATGCTTGCAGACCCTACCAGATGGCTTTCCCAGATTTTCTGGGCTGGCTGATAGGTGAAAGACTTTTTCACCGCAGGCAGAATATACAAGTTGGAAGAGGTGCCAACGTCTAATGCAAAGACAGGAATACATGGTCACAGGATTGTGAACAACCAGAGACATATGGTACCAAAAAGAAACAAAATAAACTCCAGTAGTAGATCCCAAAGAAATAGGAAGTCGTGGATTACCCGAGAAGAACTCACATAATCATCTGGGTGGTAATTTTGTCAAGTTGACAGGGTCTAGAATCATCTGGGAGATGGGTCTCTGGGGAGGCGTGAGGGAAGTTATCTTGATAGTGCTAATTGAGATGGGAAGAACTGCCCACTGTGGGTGGAGCCATTTCCTAGGCTGGGGTGCTGGATCCTGCCGAAAATAGAGTGAGTTTAGAACAGGCATTCATTACTCCAGCTTCTTAATTGGTGTTGTCATGTGACTAGCTGTCTCAAGTTCCTGTTGCCTTGACTGCCCTGCCTGATGGACTGTTCCTTGAAGTATGAGCCCAGACGAACCTTCCCCTCCTTTAAGTTGCTTTTGTGGAGGCATTTTATCACAGCGACAGGAAAAGAAACTAAGACGACCAAAGATCTCAGTGAGCTACGAGAGAACACTGACAACTCAGGAATGGAACACAACTTCAGCAGAGACAGAAGTCAGAAAGGGCCTAAAAAAGAAGTCAGGAAAGAATTCCAACAGCTACAAAGTGAGCAAAATACTTAGGAACAGATTAAGCTAAGAGAAAAACTCAGTGCACTGAAACGCCTATTGAACATCCCAAAGAAACACAAAGACGGTCTGTGTTTGTGTATTTTTCTTTCCCCACTGTGTGTGTATGTGTTGTGTATGTGTGTATGCATGTTTGCACACATGTGGGTGCACATGGATGTCTGGGGTTGATGCAGGGAACCATCTTCAATCTCTCATCCACCTTGCTTATTGAGGCAGGGTCTCTCAATCAACCCAGAGTCTCTGATATGGCTGTTCTCACCAGCTGTCTTACTCTGAGAATCTCCCTTCTGAGTCTTCAATTACAGGCAGGCTGCCATAAGCGCTTGGTATTTATGTGGTTTCTGGGGATCTGAACTCCGATCCTCATGCTTGCACAGTGCACTTTAACTGTTTAGCTGTCTCCCCAGATGGAGAATTACAGTTTTAGAATGTTATATTACCCAAAGCAACTTGTAGATTCAATTCAATCCTTCTTAAAACCTTCAATGAGACTTTGCAAAGAATGAAAAAAGTTCACAGTCTCACTCCCAAACTCTTTGTGTGTGACATCACAGAAGACTGAGCAACACAAATGATCTTGAATGAACAAAGCTGCAGGTATGACATTACCTGATTTCAAACTCTGCTGAAAAGTGACTGTAATCAAACAGTGTGGCCGCGGTGTGAGAGCCAGCAGGTGGACACCAGGACAGAACTGAGAGCTCAGAAACTGATCCAGTCACTCGTGCTGACTGATCTTTGATAAAGATGCCAGGGGTACACAGCTGGGAAGGGACAGTCTCTTCAGTGAATGGTGTTGGGAAAACTGGATCCCCCGTATGCAAAGATTGGAATTGGACCTGATCTTTTGCCACACACAAAAATTAATTCAAAGTGGATTAAAGACTAAAAGCCACTCACTAGAAGACAGCAGGGGGAGCCTACCCACCTTAGACTAGGCAACAATCTCTTGGCTTTGACCCAAAAAGAACAAGAGGAGAAATAGATACATGGGTGCTCATCAGACTGAAGAGCTTCCCACAGCAAAGGTAATAATCAGCACCCTGAAGAGAAAACCTAAGGGCTGGGGAATGGTATGCAAATCATTCATCATCTAGGGGTTCGAATCCAATGTAGGAATGCCTACAAATGAACAGCAAGGAAACAGATGATCTAGTTAAAATATGGGCCGTAGGGCTGAAGATATCCTGGCCAGTAACTAATTGAAAACCTAACACTGCTAATAGTATTCAGATTGTTACTAATTACATACAAACAAACACTATGGGCTGTGCCTGTTAGAATGGCCATTATCCAAATGATAAACATAACAGGTGTGGGCGAGGATTTGGAGAAGAGGGAATGTTTAGAGGCTGCTGTGTACAAGAGTGTAATTGGTACAGTCCTTACAGAAAACATTTAAAATAGAGCTGCAACATTATCGAGCAATACCATTTGTAGAAACCTACTCAAAGGAATGGAATGAGCATGGTAAAGAGATTTCACTGTGCACTCCCAAGTTCAATGTAACAGCAGTGAACACGGAATCAACCTAAGTGTTTGTTGGTGAATGAGTGGATAAAGATCATGTGAGAGATAGTGCCTCTCTCTGGAGTGACTATCCAGCCTTAGGAAAAAAATATACATTTTTAGCAACATGGATGGAGCTAGCTGGAGAATATTTTATAAGTGAAAGAAGCCGGTTACAGATATTCAACCTCGCAGGAGCTCACATCTATGGGGTTGGAGTTTTGATTGGACAGAAGAGGTAAGTTCTGGAGATGGGCTGTAGAAAAATGGTGAGGGAGGGGATAAGCACGTACTGCATCCCTGGAGACAGCTCAGAGTAAACAAAGGTCTGTGAGGTGAGGATTTGTTTCACGATGTATAAACACACCCCAACCTCACTGTGTACACTGTGAATGGATACAAATTTTTTTTTATTAAAATTTTTTCCATTTTACATACCAACCCCAGTTCCCCCTCCCTCCCCTTGTCCCACCTCCTCACCTCCCTCCCACTCTACCCCCATCCACTCCTCAGAGTGGGTAAGGCCTCCCATGGTAGTCAACAGAGTCTGGCATACCAAGTTGAAGGAGAGCCTAGCCCCTCCCCATTGGATACAAATGTTTTGTTCAAGAAAAATTTTAAAGAAAAAAAAAAGAATTTTGTTGTTCTACAAATATGCTGATCTTGATGATTAAACCAATCTTGCATTCCACTGACGGCCCTGAACTGATCCTTCAGAGATCTGCTCTGGCATGGCAGGCTTTTCTTTCCCATCATATAGGTTGTTCTTCCTCCCAGAAGCCCCACAGAGGTATCCTTCCTGTCTTTCAAGTTTTAATTCAAACACCCCTTCTGGAAAAGATCTTTCTTTCAATTGCCCGTGCCCCAGGTAAAAGGGCAGCAGAGCCCATCTCTCTCTCCCTCCCCTAGCCAGGTTCACCTTCTTCTTTCCCAATGAAACCACCTTGTTCTTGCTAGGTAAAGTTCTCTATCCCTCTGCCCTCCCAGAGAGAACTCGCTTAATTTGTTCATGGATGGGACCTTGCACAGGTCAGGCAAACAGTAGGCACTCAGTAAGTGCTTGTGCCCAGTGGGTCAGCTCTGGTTAACCTCACCAATCTCTCTGCAGCTGTGTCAAATTCTGGGCTATCATTCGAGGGACACCATGTCTATTGCTGTGTCGGCCTGCCTGATTGTCCTCTTCCCCTCTCCCTCTCTTTCCACAGAAGGCTTGGAGCATCCCGCACAGACAGTGGAGTGCAGAATGGTAGAAAATAAGACTCAGAAGTGAGAGATGGAGAGGTTAGAGGAGTGGGCTGCAGTCACAGTGTGGGCTCCATCCTGCTTCCGAGGGACCAGGCTGGGTTTTCTCAAGGGCGGCTGCAAGAACTGGATGGGTCTTTGTCCCCTGGGGAGCTTGCCGTGAACATCATTGCTCTCGGAAAGTTTTTGATGCAGAAGGATAGCGCAGAGCTCCGGGTTACGTTCTTGGGAAAGAACTTGCCAAGTGTGTTTTCCCTCAGGTATTTGTATGTTTTGACAGTTAACAGAGCAGGTGACATGTTTTTCAACAAAAATCGAGGATCCTGATCAGAACCTGTACCTGTCTGGTTGTCACAGTTGTGGGAGTCATCACACTCACTCCAAGGGACTTATGAATGGAAATCCCTTCCTGCCTGCCTTCCCTGCCTCCTCCCCATTTGTCTCTTCTTTCATCCCTCTCTTCCACTTTACCTCTCTCTTCCTCCTCTTTCTTCTCTGCTGTTAAGACAGGGTGGTGTCAAACTCATGACCCTCCTCCTGGAGCCTCTCAAATGCTGGGTCACAGGTGTGCACTATCATGCCTGATTTGCACAAGGCCACATTAGAGTTTTATACCTGCCTGGGGTGACCTTGTCCCAGCATGGTGTGTGTGTGTGTGTGTGTGTGTGTGTGTGTGTGTGTGTGTGTGTGGTTTTGAATCACCAATGGAGCATTCATGCAAGTTCTGCTTCTTTAGATGACCTGTGACCTGAGGTCAGTCACATCAAGGGTTTCCTCCCCCTTGGTGGGGTGACTCCAAAGAGGACGCCTACAAATTCTGCCTCCTGGTCCTCCTGCTCTTGAATAATTCCCTCATGGGAAGTCTGGGCTAGCTTGTGACTCGGTTTAACAAAAAGAACAAAGAATTGTGATGCAATGCCAGGCCTAGGCTGAGCCCCAGGAAACTCTGGAAGCTTCTCCTTGTGTGACCCTGAGCTGCCAGGTATGAAGCCAGACTAGTGTCCTCCAGTGACCGCATGGAAAGGTTGCTCATGGAGACTTCACATAAATGGAGGCAGAACCCCAGCCCTTCTGCCACCCTTTTAAGCATGAGCCATATGAAGAAACAAACTGGAATCTCCCAGTCTGGCCCAGCTGTGTGCCCAGCTGCTACTGTGTGCAGCAGAAGAGGCACCCAGCTGAGCCTTGTCAGCCTCTGCCCAGTCAACTCCCAAGAGATGAGTAAATACTAAGCTTCTAAGTTTGGGATGATTTGTCAGCCAGGACAGATAATAGAAGTGCTTGGGTACCACACCCACTCTTATCTCTGTTGCTCTCTACAGTAGTCTGGCCTGGGATGTGTGAAGAGGATCCCCTGCCCTCCTGTAATTTCTTCCACATCCTAGGCTTGAGATACTCTTAGGCTTTGATCCAAGTGAGTGATTAGTGGGGTCTGGTATCTGGCTTGGAAGCCCCCTTAGAATGGGTCAGGGGCCTTTTGGAATTCTGGCAGCATGTCACCTGGCAGACAGGCACCTGTTTAAGTGGCTAATTCAGTCAAGGAGCTGAGACACGCTGCACCAATCCACCGTGCCTGGAATCCTAACAGGCCAGGACACCAGAGAGATCATCAGAACCAAAGGTGTGCTGACCCGGCCCCAGGCATTGGGCTGATGTCTGTTCAGGATTCAGAGCCTTTGGGACTGCAACCAGCAAAAACACCGGGGTCTGCTTGCCCAGGACCCTGACAGCTTCCTGGGACAGACTCACCTAAGAGAAGATGGTAAAAATCATGGGCAGGCTGTGGGATCTGGGATCAGGAGAGGCTTTCTCTAGAGGTACAGACCCTGGCCCAGCTTTAGCCTAGGGCAGATAGCAAGAGGCTGTAACTGGAGAGAAAATAGATTTCTCTGCTTTTCCAGCTGGAGCACACTGGGAGAAGGAACCCTGGACCACACAGAGCTACTTCCCAGGGCTGAGAATCAGGGACTCCTCATGTTTCCTTTCAGCTTCTTCCTCACCCACTATGTGTTGGGGAAAATTATTTTAAGGTGTGTTACTTTTGTTTATGTTGCATTTGTTTAACTCTGTGAAGCTGTGTTACTGTGCCTGTCTAAAACACCCGATGGTCTAATAAAGAACTGAATGGCCAATAGTGAGGCAGGAGAAAGAATAGGCAGGGCTGGCAGGCAGAGAGCATTAATAGAAGGAGAAATCTGGGAGGAGTAAGAGCCAGAGAAGAAGGACTCCAGGGCCAGCCACCCAGCCACACAGAGTTAAACAAAAGCAACACACCTTAAAATAATAACAAATGTAACAACACACTTTAAAATAATAACAAATGTAACACACCTTAAAATAATATTTCCCAACAACTATGTGCCACCCTCCCCTCTCTTCGCACCCAAATTGGAACCTGAGGGCTGACAGACCTGGGTCAAGTGCTCTCCTTAGCATCCTTCCTTCAGCGACACTCATTCCCAGTTCCTAGCAGCGTTTTCTAGCAGCTCCTCCCTCCTGATCCAGGCAGCTGTGGTGATGGCAAAGCAGCTGTCCCAGGTGTGACTTCCAGATACGCCTGTCTATGCATGGGCAAAGGCAGTGTCTGTGAGGAGCTGAGCATTCTTGGCACTACCCGTGGGTACGCTTTCCACAGTGATGGGCAGAAATCAGAGTAGAGAGATACAAACAAGGGTGGGAGGTGGGGGATTAGAAGGAGACAGTCAATGTTGGAGTTGTCCAAGTGCAGGGTTGACATCTGGGTGTCACTTGGAACTCTTCACACAGCCTGCACCCACGTGTCTCACTTGGCTCTCTCTAGTCTTGGTGAAAGTTAGCACCCCTCCTGCATGAAACACCAGCTCCCCACATTCGGCACCCTGGAGAGCTCCCAAAGGCGCTCCTTGGCCTGGTAAGGCAATTCCATTGTGTTTGGAGTTGCTGATGAAAGTGAATACCTCTCAATGAGTACAGGTATCAGAGACAGGGGCTTGAGTGTGCCTGAGACTCAAGGGAGCCCTTTGGAGGATTGGGGGTGTGGTCCAAGGGTTAGGAGTGTGTGTAAAAGCCAGGTTTCTCTAGGGCTGGTAGAGGGTGGAGCCAAGAGTAAACGTCCACTCAGCCCTGTTTCTATGACTTTGTTCCTAAACTCCAGCTGGGTGGTTTGGAAAACAGGTTACATCAATTTCCAGCACACTTTCTCTTGCCTAGGATCCTTGGTCCATCTACTGACCCCCCAGTGGACAGCTGTTCTCTGTTCCTGCTCACATGGGGCAAACTGAAGCTCACAGAGGCCAAGCTGCTCACTCAACAGTCACAGCATCCTGCAGTTAGGAAGAGAACTGCCAGGGAAGGGATCCAGTTCTGCCTCTCTGTGCCCATGGGGAACCAAATCCAGGAATCTCAAGTGCATCCTGAAGGCCAGGTGGTCAGCTGGGCACTGAAAACCAACTCCACAGCCTCTCTTTAATTTCCAACCCCCAGGGTTACATAACTCAGGTGATGCTTAGCCAGCTCACTATGCATTTCCAGATTTGTGACAAGCCCTTCACTATCCTGGGTTGACAATACGTGGCCCCAACTCCCCACACTTCTTCAGCCCTAGCGGCCCAGCCCAGGTGCCTCTTTGATCGCTGCCAGTGCAGGGCAGCTCAGCTAGAGCCTGCTGTGGCTCCTCCTCAGCTAGAAGCTTTTCATACTGTTCCCTGGTAGCCCCCAAGGTCACTCCTCACTTTGACAGAGAGCAGAGGACAAAGCCCAGACAAGACCCACAGCGGGGGGGGGGGGGGGGGGGGGGGACACCTGTCCTGACCTTTCCAAACCCCAGGTCCCCACCAGGTAGTCTTTGAAACTGGAGCTTTGGCTTTTTTTTTTTTTTAAAGGAATACATCTTGACTTGACTTGGTAAGATGTATGTATGAAACACTTTGTCCTGCTTGCCCTGGTCAAGCCTCCATCGACCTTGTAGCTTACACTCAAGTCACCTGTGCTGGCCGAGCATCTGGAGCAGGCTCCAAGGATGTAGCAGCTAAAACACGTTTGCAAGGAGCAGGCTGTGGGTCTGAGGCGATGTAAAGGCCTACAAGACTAAACAACCCTCGGTCAAAGAGGAAACCGCAACGCAAAGAAGAAAATATTTTCAACTGAACAAAGATGAAAATAGGAACCCATCAAACTCATGGGACATGGTGAGACTATTCCAAGCTGATGTTCTTCGCCTGGGGCAAGAAGTCAGGGACCTGTGAGCTTGATAAGAAAAAAATGATATGAAGTCACACAGTCTCTCTCTCTTACACACACACACACACACACACACACACACACACACACACATGGCAACAGTTTATGGTGGTTGAAAGAAGATGCCTTCAAATCTGCCAGGAAGGTGATTGCATAGTAACATCCCCAACAGCATCTGGCAAAGAGGCCCTGCTTAACCAGAGGCACACGACAGTCTAAAAAGACCACTAACCGGTTCATATCATTTTCCTTTTATTTTTTGAGTCAGAGACTCACATAACCTACACTGGAGCTTACTGGGTAGCTGAGGACCCTGAGCTTCTGATCTTCCTCCCTCCACTATGCCAGTGCTGGGATCATGGTGTGCACCACCACACTGTGAAGTGCTGTGGATAGAATCCAAGACTTGGTGCATGGTAGGCAAATATTCTACCAACTGAGCCACATCTCCAGACATGTCTTGACCTTTTAAATCCTTGTTTTATTTTGAAATAACATAAGATGCACAAGAAATAGCAAGGGCAGTGGAGAGAGGCCCCATAATCCTTCGCCTGTTCAGCAATCTTGTTTAACTGTGGCATAACATTAAAACTAGACATTAGCATTAGAGAAAAGTGTGGGCTAGCTCTGTGACGTTTTAAAGCATCCTTGTACAGGATTGTATAACCACCACAATGAAGAGACAGAGCCAATGGTCCTGACCCCCTCCTTTGTGGTTAGTATCGCTCCACTTTCAAAACCTTGGCAATCGCTGCCCCAATCTTCACTCTTGTTATCTGGCATTTTAAAGAATATCTCGTTTGCTAACTTTGGAGCTTGGCATCATCCCCACTCTGACCTTGAGCTCCATCCAGATGTCATGTACTCCAGGCATTCCTTCCCTCTTGTTTCTGGTGTGGACTTGCCAGGGTGTTTAAACAGTCTCAGATTGTAGAACATTTTGGTCATTTCCGAATGTGGGCTATGTTTTTGTGTGGACATGTTTCATTTCTCTGGGATAAGAGCCCAGGAACAGAAACACAGAGTTGTGTGTGTCAAGGTGTGTTAGCTGTAAAGGAGACTTCTCTACTGTTTTCTAGAGAACAGAACCATCTTACATCCCATAGCAGAACAGGAGGCATCTGGCTTCCTGCATCATCACCAGCACTTGGTATGGGGAGGGCATTGGAGGGTTTCATGTAACATAGGCTGGCTTCAGATTTACTATGTAGCCAAAGCTAGCCTTGGGATCCTGATCCTCTTGCTTCTACCCTCCTCCTCCCCCAATACTAGAATGACAGGCATGTGCCACCATGCCCGGCTCTCTGTAGTTTTAATTTGCATCCTCTAGTGGTTAGGGATGTTAAGTTTATGGGCTTGTTTATTACTTTTATATTATCTTTGGTAAAATACATGTTCATATCTTCTGTTTTCTCATTAGTTATGTTTCTAAAAAGGATAGTAAAATGTACACAACAAAATTTGCCATTAATATTTTTTTGTTTGTGTATGTATGTGTTTGTTCAGCCACATATATGGAAGTCTGAGGACAACCTTGGGTATGGGTATTTACTTTCTGTCTTGTGAGGCAGCGTCTCTCATTGTTTATGGCAGGCTCCTGGCTTTAATTTCTGGGGATTTTCCCATCTCTACCTCTCATCTCTATGGAGGTACACTGGGATTACAGACATATGTGCTACTGTATCCAGCTTTTATGTGAGTTCTGGGCATCTAAACTCTGGCTTGCATGGCAAGTTCTTTTACCCACTGAGCCATCTCCCCAACCCCTATTTTAGTAATCTTAAAGTGCCTAGTTCAAGAGCCCCGTACATTTCCATGATCACACACCAAGTTCCAGAACATTCTAATCTTATGAAACTGAAATTCTCTGCCCTTGAATCAACTCTCCATTTTTTCCATCTCACCCTGATACCCTTTCTCCTCAAGCCTAAGACTCTGACTGCACTAGAGATGCCATATGAGCACAATCATGTTTATTTGTCTTTTTGGGACTGGCTATTTACCACATGTGAGATCCTTGGGGTTCACTGATGTGGAAGCTTGTGTCAGAATTGACTTCTGCTTTGAGACTGAATGATATTCCTCTATGCATACATCACATTCCACTTATCCGTTTATCTATGGCTGGGTCTGAGCTGTTTCCACCTTTTCCATTGTAAACGATGCTTCTGTGGCTGCAGGTGTGCAGACATCTCTTTGGGGCTCTGCTCTCACTTCTTTTGGGTCAGAAATGGAACTGCTGCATCATATGCCCCTTTTATTTTTCACTATTTGAAGGAGGTCTTGTTGTCTGCCACAGCTCCAGTATCACTTCTAATTCCCTCCAACAGTGCACAAGGATTCCACCTTCTCCTTGTCCTCGGTGCCCACTGTGCCCTAGGATTTCACGCTGAAGAGTGTGAAGGGGACACTGTTGCTGAGTTCCAAGAATTCCTTATGTATTTCAGATACTATTCCTTTATCAGATATCTGCTTTTAGTTCTTTTCTTTCAATCTGTAACTTGTCTTTACTTTGTGAACATTGTTCTTTTTAGAATAAATTTTATAATTTTGGTAAAGTTTTTAACTTTTGGTAGAGTTTTAAATTTCAGCAAAGTTAATAACATTCCTCTTTCATGAATCATGATTTTGATGTCATGGCTAAGAAGTCTTCACCAAACATAGCTCAGAAGATTGCCTTTCTTGTTTCCTTGTAAACATTTTCAGTTTTGGTTTTGTATTTGAGTTGATATATTGAATTGACTTTCATATAAGGTGTTAGAAGGGCATGTGGATAACAGCTGCTCCAACATCAACTGTTAGAAAGGCTTCTGCTGTGGGATATCTTTCAGTATGTGGTGAATGTGTGTTGCTCTTAATGGTTAATAAAAAAGCTGTTTTGGCCTATGGCAAGAAAGCTTACAGCCAGGTGGAAAATTCAAGAGAGATACAGAGAAAAGAGGCAGAGTTGGGAGAGATGCAATCCAGCCACCCAAGAAGGAACATGTGAAAGTACCAGTAAGCCACAAAGCCATATAACAAGAAATAGATTAATAGGAATGGGTTGAATTAAATTGAAAGAGCTACACCAGGCATTGGTGGCACATGCCTTTAATCCCAGCACTCGGGAGGCAGAGCCAGGTAGATCTCTGTGAGTTCAAGCCAGCCTGGACTACAGAGTGAGTTCCAGGAAAGGTCCAAAGCTGCATAGAGAAACCCTGTCTTGAAAAACAAAACAAAACAAAAAAAATTTTTGAAAGAGCTAGCTAATAGAAGCCAGAGCCATAGGCCATACAGTTTGTAATTAATATAAGCCTCCAAGTAAATATTTTATAAGCAGCTGTGGGACCACAGGTGGGAGAGATTTGTCCAGACCATTGGGCAAGGCAGGACTGTAGAAATTTTATATACAGGCTTCTGTATCATTTCCTTAGCCATTGATTAGATAAATGACACAGATAAGTTTTCAAATATTGAACTTATCTCATTTCTAGAATAAACTTTGCTTGATTGAAGTTTACAATTGCTTTTGTACATAGGTACATATGTGTTGGGGCTCTTCCCTTGGGTGCATACAATGTAGAGTCACCATGTACTTCACACCATTATATGATTTTGATTTCTGTCTCTGAAATCTTCTTTGAGCATATTCATCTGACATTGATTGAACACTCCCTGTAACCTTTTGAGTGTCAGTCATATTACATCTTTCTTATTTGTTTACTTTGAACCTGCTCGTATTATTATTTTTGAAATGAGTTCCTTATGGACATCACATAGTTGGGCTTTTAAATTTTTTTCTCTGCCAATTTTTATCTTTTGCTTGGTGTATTTAAACCATTTACATTTAGTGTAGTTGTCATTATGTTAGGTCTCAAGACTATCACTGTAGTTCTTATTTTCTTTATATTTTATTGTTGCTTTATTATTTCAGTTTTACTAAACATGTTTGGTTTTAAAGAATCAAATTGAGGGTTGGTGAGACAGCCATGCATGAGAATATGGTCAACCTAAAAGGGAATGAGAAGGTGTTTGGAATGAATTCTCTTTGGTTCATTTGGTTCCTAGCAAGATTGACATTACTTTCAATGCTGAGTAGGTAGCTGTCAACAGACACTCTTGTCATCACAGGCTGCAATGGCTTTTGTACCAGGCTGTGGTTCTGACAGGCTTCTCTGATCATCCTCATCAGGCAAAGATATCATTCTTGTCAGGCAGAAATATAGGCACCCTTCTTTCTTGAGCCTCTGGGTTTATTAATTTCTTTTTCAGAACCCTGAACCCACCCTGATTTAGCCAGTTCTCATGAGTTCAGTTCTATTAGCAAAACAAATAAGAAAAAACATAGCCAATCTGTGTCTGGAAGCAGGAATCCAGCCGCATCTGCCAAGATGATGGTGTGGAAAGATAACCACACTGTCTCGCTATCTGTATACCTTGTGATTCTCTCTCTCTCAGGGGGCGATATCAGCTTAGTAAAGAAGTAGCTTGCCAGAGGTCTCAGCACCCTGTAACCAGCCTCTGTGCTTGTTATGAGTAGTAATCATTAGCCTTATAGGTTATTAAGATTCACTTATTTTACATGTTTGAACATTTTGTCATATGCATATATGTGTATCACATGTGTGCCTGATGCCCTCAGTGGCCAGAAAAGGGCACTGGAGGCCTGATGCCTTTAGCAGCCAGAAGAGGGTGTTGGGGCCCCTAGAACTGGAATTAAGGACAATTGTGAGCCACCACATGGGAGCTGGGAACCAAATCCAGGTCCTCTGGCAGAGCAGAAGTGCTGTTAACCACAGAACCGTCTCTCCAGCCCAGCCTTCCAGAGTTTTGACGGGATGTGCTCAGCCTTGGACAAAGACACTTGCTGCCTAAGCTGGTTGGTGCTGTGCATTGCTTTATCCTCAAGGTAGACACGAGCCCCTTCTGTCCTCAGGCATTCTCACTTAGGTCTGACATGTCAGCCTCTAGTTGTTCTTGCACAAAGCAAGAGAGGAGCACCAGCTTTCCGTGGTGCCTTCACTAGGTAAATGGACCAGTCCTCCCCACCCCAGAGAAAAACACTCCAGCTGCCTCTCAACTGAGCACAGAGGGAGGGAGGTGAGAAGGGAGGTGGGGAGAGGGAGAGAGAGTCCACATGGAGGTGAGGAGGGAAGCGGGCTATGGTTCAGGAAGCTCCTGTACCTGCCCCAGGGCTCTGATGCCTCTCCTGGGTCAGGCCTGCCATCTGTTCACATTCTCCAGTTGGATCCATGGTATCCATAGAACTCATATTATCCTGTTGAAATTTCCTTAACCAGTTATTTTTGCATCGAGAAATTTACATTTAATGTCTTACCATCGTAGCAAACTTTGGGAACACAGCCCCATAAAATGCCCAGGATGCCGACATCTGCTCAGCCCCAGGATAGCTAGACTCGGGCATGCTTCTCTTTACCCTCCTGACTCATTCAAACAGGCCCTGGAGCGCGCTAAAAACTGTTCATGGCTCAGTGTGGGCACTTACCCAGTGTAGCTGCGTCTCTTCGTTCTCAAACATTCAGCCAGTTTTGCAGCTCAGTCCTTCTTCATCCTCTGTCACTATTAACCTGAGTTTTCCCCACCATTGTTTTTGAAAAAAATATGGTAAAATACAGAAAACACAACATTTGCTGCCTTAACCACTAAGTGTTAGTTTCTGGGACATTCCATACACTCTGGTGTTTGGGGCTGTCACCACCTTCCATCTATCTGTCTTTGGGAGTGGAACTGTACTCACCCCAAGCTCCTGGAAATGACCATCAGACTTTTTATGAATTTTATGATGACTTGAGGTGTGTGTGGATGTAGCCAGCCAGCACTTGTCTGTATGATTGGCTGTGTTACTTGGTCTAATGCAGTTCTGGTGGGTTTCCAACACCATAGCGGTTCTTTTTATTTTTATTGCTGGGACAGCATGCATTCTTGGGGAATATTAGTTTAAGGTGTGTTACTTTTGCTTATGTTGCATTTGTTTAACTCTGTGAAGCTGTGTTACTGTGCCTGTCTGCAACACCTGATGCTCTAATAAAGAATTAGCCAATAGCAAGGCAGGAGAGAGAAATAGGAGGGGCAGGCAGAGAGAAGATGTAGAAGGAGAACTCTGGGAGAAGGAACAAGAGAAGAAGAAGTAGCCAGAGAAGGAGGAGGACATCAGGGGCCAGCCACCTAGCTGCACAGCAAGCCACGGAGTCAGAACTAATGAAAGGTGTACAGAAACAGAGAACAGTAAAAGCCCAAAGGCTAAAGCTAGATGGGATAATTTAGGGTTAAGGAAAGCTGGCTTGCAAAAAGCCAAGCTAAGGCAAGGACATTTATAATTAAGAATAAGCCTCTGTGTGTGATGTATTTGGGAGCTGGGTGGCGGGTCCCTAAAAGAGTGAAAACCCCCAACAACAATACACAACAAAAGCAAAGGAAGGAAGGGCTAATTGTCACTCCTGGTTTGTGGGGTACGGTCAGTCATGGAGGGGAAGGCATGGCGGGTGGGGTGTGACAGGGCTGGTCATACTGCGTCTCTAGTCTGGAGGCAGAGAGAGATGAATGGCTGTATTCAGTTCATCTTATTCAGTCTGGGCCGCCAGCCCACAGGACATGCTGACTACATGTAAAGTGGATCTTACCACCTGAGTTAAGCTTCTTTAGAAAGACTTGTCTTCCAGGTGACCACACATCCTGTCAAGTTGACAAGTAACTATAATAAAACCCCAAGGCATGACCACGTCAGAGAAAAGAGGTTTATTCAATTCAGAGTTCTAAATGTTGAAAGTGTGAGATTGAGAGCCGCATTGATCTGCTAAGGCTCTAACAGGTGGGGATGCCAACAGTGAGCAAGAGTGGGGGAAAGGATCACCTCTGGAAGCAGGAAATGAGGACAACTCATGATCTGAGAGTTGGGTTTGCTCACAATCCTTTCTGTGGGTAGCTCTCCTACAGCCGCAGGGACGCCCAGCAGCCCCCACCTCTCACAGAGATGAGTCTACCAGCTTTTGGTTCTGCTGTACTAGGCACTAAGTGCCGACCCCACACTCTTGTGTGATGCCCTCAAGCCACATCTAAACCAAAGCAAATGCCCCCAAGGTTCATTGGTATCACATGTCAGAATTCCTTCCTTTCACAGACTTTCTTTTGAAGGGCTGAATCATATTCTATGGCATGCATATAGAGAATGACATTTACTCATCAGACAGTGGACCACCAGGGCTGAGACTACTGTTGTTTATTATGAATAATGATGCTCCAATGTAAGTGCACGAACATCTCTTTGAGGATCTTCTCTTGTCTCTTCAGGGCATACTTCTGGTTCACATGTACATACACTCTATTTTTCATTTACTGAGGAGCCACCAAGTCTGTGATGGCTAGCTGTAATTGTTAACACAACAAAGCCCATAATTCCCTGAGAAGCATCTCAGTGAAGGATTGTCTACATTGGGCTGGGCTGTGAGCATGTCTGTGAGGAACTGCCTTAGAAAAGATAATTGATGTGGGAAGACCCAACCCACTGTGGGCAGCACAGTTCCCTAGGAAGCGGTTTCTGAACCGCAGAAGAGAGGAGAACCTGAGCTGAGAGCAAACAAATGAGTTAGCATGCATCCGTTAACTTAACTCTGCTCTTGACTGCAAATGTGATGTAACTGGCCATTTGAAATTCATGCCTTGACGTCCCCACCCTGCACGGTCACTTGAACTCATAAGCTGAAACAAACCCTTTTCTCCCTTATGTTGCTTGTGGACAGAATATTTTATCACAGCAGCAGTAATGGACTAGTGCTGTTGTCCATGGAGGCTACGCTAGGCCAGTCTTCTCCGTGTTGTTCCAGGTTCAGTATGTTTGCTGCTGCGATGGGCACCCAAGGTCACTTATACCCCAGTGACAGAGGCTTCCGACATTTCCCAGCTTTGTGAAGGTGTAATCGTGCGTTTGCAGTGCAGGCCATGCATGTTCATATCACAGATGTCTGTATTGTGATGCCATCACTGCAGTCAGGCTAATTTGTGTATCTCCCACCTCACCTATGTTATTATTTCTTTCCTTATCCCCTCCCTCCCAAGAAAACATGCTGCCCTCTTAGCAGATTTCAGATCCCTCATATGTTGTTGTTAAATGTAGTGTTCAGGTTGTGCACGAGAGTTCAAGAACATTCTCATCCTGTATGACCAGACTTAGCATCATTAGCCAACATCCTCCTATGTACTCCTTCTCCCACCTCCAGTGACTACCATTCTATTTCACGCTTCCGTGGGTGTGATGGCTTCCGATCCCACAGGTTAAATTCTGTGCAGCGCTTTCCTTCTGTATCTGGCTTATTTCACTCAGTGCGATGCCTTCCAACTAGGGCTGAAATGAATCTGCTGATGGACATTTATATTATTTTCATCTCTCAGTTATTCTGCATAATGCTGCACCTGAGCAGAGAGGTGCGGCATCCTCTGAGGTCCTAACTTCATTTCCTCAAGTAAAAACCTGTTAGAGCTGGCAAACCAAGTTAATGCAGTTGCATGACACAAAATCAGCAGAGGGAAACCACTGTGTTTTCTATATACTGTTGGTGAATTGTTTAAAAAGGAGAAAGGAATGAAGTACTTTAGGAATAAACATAACCATATTGGTGAAAGCCAAATGTTGAACATCAGAATCACAAAACAACTTGGAACAGCCAACGCCATCTTCAGTAGGAACAGTGAGGCTGGAGCTCCCAATGTGTTTTCAGCATACATTACAGACCTGTGGGAATGTAAACTAAGCCTGATGTGGACACACACAATGGTTTGGAACAGACAGCCTGAAAATAAGTTGACACATCACAGCATGCCAGCAACACTTCAACAAACAGTGTTGGCAAAATTGGGTGTCCATAGGCAGAAAAGTGAGACTGGACAGCATCTCACATTGCATAAAGAGCACAACTCAAAATGGACTAGAGAGTGAAATATAAAGACTGGAACCACAAAATTCCTAGTAACACGCACGCACACATGTGCATGTGCGGTAGAAATGAAATTCGGATCTCAGACGTAGCTACACCTCTATGTTTACTATAGCATTACTCATGGTAGCCAGGGATTGAGGATAACCTAACGGTCCAACAAGTGACTATTGGATAATGATGAGAGACAAATATCTAGCCTTAGGTGGAAGATGTTATGATGAGTGAAATAAGCCAATTCTTTGCTCTTCTGTATTTCCTGGTTCCCATGACTTTTCTGTTTTAAACCCTTCAGAATTCACTGGAATGTTCATTTCTCAGTGCTCTTTAAGATTCAATAGACCTTATGGAAATTAAAATAACAGGTAATTAAGAAAATGGTTGTCTATGAATATGTGGAACTCTTTTATTAGGTATTTACTTGGTATATTCCAATTTGTGGGGTCCTGTGGTCAAGTGTCAGTAGATTATATATAGCTAAGATCTACTCACTCCTCCTTGGTTTTCATGATGCAGGCCTCCCTGATGGTCCCTGATGACCCTTTGTATTTCTGTGGTGAAGTTTGTAAAGCCTCATTTTTTCTATGTCTGACTTTATCTGGGTTTTCCCCCTTAACTAGTGTGTTAGTTTCTTGTCACTGTGACAATACCTGAGAAAACAGCTTAAAAGGAGGAAACGTCCACTTGGGTTCAGAACTGTCATCACTTGGGTCTGTGCTAAGGCTGAACACCATACTAGGAGGGTAGGATGGAGTAGAGGTGTTCCAGTCAAGGAGCTGGGAAGCAGAAAAAGCAAAGGACAAGGGACAAGTGGCCCTTCAGTGGCATACCCCAGAGACCCCTGCCATCCAAGCCCCACCTCCTGAAGTAGCACCACTGGCTGGGACCAAGGCTCCCACCCCTGCCTGGACCAGTGGAGGGATTTCATAGACAGCCACAGCAGTTAGTGTAGCTGAGGAATTTGTCGTCGTTGTTGTTGATGGTGGTGAGCCCCTCAATTTTGTTTAGTTTAAAAAAAAATAACAGCACTATTCATTTCTTTGGTAGTTTGTATTGTTATAGTTTCAGTTTATTTCTGTCCTTATCCTTGCTATTTATTTGTTTCCTTCTAATGTATGTTTGGTTTGTTCTTGCTTTTCTGATTTCTTGAGTTGTACCATTAGGTTGTTCATTGAAACCTTCCTTCTCCCCTTCCTCCTCCTCTTCTTCCCCCTACCCTCCTCTGCTCTCACCTGCCCTCCTTGCTTCTTCCTCCTCCTCTTCCCCTCCCCCCTCCTCCCCTCTTTCATGTAGGCACTTCTATCTTAGTACTGCGTCTTGGTACCGCTTCACTGTATCTCATAGGCTGTGGAATGTTGTACTTTCATTTGTCTGAAGAAAAATTCCAGTTTCCCTTTGATTTTGTCATTGGCCTATGTATCAGCCAAGACAATGCTGTTCAATTTCCACATGTTTGTCTCACTATTTATAAAGTTTCTTATTGATTTTAATTCTTATTACCTTGTGATCAAAGAGCTTTCATATTATTATTTTATTTACTTGATCTGCAGAGGCTTGTTTTTGTCCTAACATGCAACTACTCTGTCTTGGAGAATGTTGCAAGTACTGGTGAGATGAGTGTATTCTGCAGCTATTGGATGAAATGTGCTGTAGCTTTCTGTTACTCATTTGGTCAAGTGTATACTGTAGTATACTCCAACTTCAGTGATTGTGTGTGTGTGTGTGTGTGTGTGTGTGTGTGTGTGTGTGTGACTGATTTGTCTGAAGGCAAAAGTATAGCATGAAAGTCCTCAACTATTATTAGAGTATCTCTTCTTTTAGTCTGTCTGTTGGGTGTTTGGTTTATGTAATTGTGTGCTACAGTGCTGGGCATGGACACACACACACACACACACACACACACACACACACACGTGCGCGCGTGCATTATTTATTCTTCCTGGATTAATTTTTTTATCAGTGTACATTGACCTTGACCTTCTTTGTCAGTTTTAAAATTATGTTTTTAACTTAAAAATCTATTTTGTCTATTTTATCTGATATAAATACTGATGCCCTGACTTTTGCTTTCTCCTTTCTGCTGCTACATCTTTCCCCATACCTTCTAGCTTTGTGTCTCGTCTGATGAACTGAGTTTCCTGCAGGCAGCATACCATTGGATCTTGTTTTGTTTGTTTCATTCAGCCAGTTCATGTCTTTTAATTGGGAATTTGATCTCTTTACATTAAAGGTAATGGTTGAATAGTAAAGACACATTGTTCTTGTAATAATTCATTTGGCTCTTCGTTCCTTCACCTATAAGTACTATACAAACACATAACTTTCTCCAAATAATGTACCCAGCAACCTCAGAATCCCTTGACGCTTACATGGGACTACCCTCATTCCCATTTTTGGATAATAATATGAGTTTTCCTGTCCCTGGTAGCAATAAAATTGAGACAGTTTCTACTTAAGCATTTTTTCCTATATCTGGATATAAAGAATAGAATGTCCAAGACAGCCTGAACTGGTTTTTGGTACAGACAAAGTCTGTGTCCTCTAGTAATCTTTTAGGGAGAACCATCTATTTACCATCTTATGCCCATTCATTAATTAGGCATGCAGATTATTAAAACCAGATTTATTATGGGGTAGGACCTATGCAGTAGAGAGATAATTGTATAACCTGATCTAGCAATCAAAATAGAGAACCACCCTAACTATGCCCTGTGGAGAGCAGAGGAAGCAGAGTATGAAGTCCTGAGTGGGTGTGTATTGTTGACAAGAGCCAAGTATGTCAAGGACCAAAGCCTCAGACCAATGGGAAATTGGCAAATCCTTCCCCCAGGTGAGGTTCAGAGAGATGGCAAAGTTTTCCTCTGGTCTAAGTGTGATTGTTGCTAGTAAGTGCAGAAATTATCCATTGTAGCATTTCTCTCCAAGGTATTTATGGTCCAAAGATTGCTTCCTTACAGAGACTGCACCTACCAAGATTAGCTAAGCCTGCCTCCTTGACTTAGCTGTGTGCCATAAACCCTGCCTCCCCATTCAACTATTTATAACAACCATGCTGAGCTTCCTGGGTGCTGCATTTTCTCTATCAGAGTCCAGTCCACCTGACCCTAGCTTTTCTGTGTGTCTCTGTGTCTGTCTATCCTTCACTCCTTTGCTACCCTTGTCAGGTCAGTCCCCAGAGCTGTGTAGCACACTGTGTGTTCCTCAGGTTAGTCTCTGGCACTGTGCAGCACATTGTGCATTCCTGGGGTCAGCCCCTGGTACTATGCAGCACACTATGTGTTCCTAGGGTCAGTCCCTGGAGCTGTGCTGCACACTGTGTGTTCCTCTGTAATGAGACCCTCCTCATCTGAGACCCCATAAAAAGACAGCTGGAAGCCCCTGTGCATCTTCACTCATGTGGTCCACTGTCAATGTGTCCTGGACATGGAGTCTCAATCATGTATCCTTGTCTAATATGCACTATGATGTGGCTCCAAATAAAGTTTCTGCTGCTTCTGCAAATCTACCTGAGCCCTTATTTTCAATTCTCTGGATAAGAGTCCAAGAACCTAGATGTGCTCAGCCCCCCCACTACACTGGTAACACTTGAAGATGTTTTTATGATGAAAGTTGCTATATTTGTGGTGTAGGGTTTGGGTGTCAGACCCCATCTCCTGGGTCTGCTTCTCAAGGAAGCAGGGACTGTGGAGGGAATGATGTCAACCAAATGGGAATCAAGGTAGTCAACTTTGCTACTCAACCATGCGTAAAGGAGTAAACGCTAGCTGATGTTGAGTTTCCAGCAGACATTCTCTTAGAGGCAAAACAGCTGTATGGGTAAATGCTGACAAGAGGAACCAAGGACCCAAAGCCCTGTTCACCATCATTCAAGTTAACACAGACAGTCAAGTATATAGATGACGAAGTAACAGTTTCAGCATATAATTTACAAGCCTGTGGGCCCAGCCTCATGGAAGACTGAAGCAGGAGGTTTGAGATCAACATAGGCTACATGGGAAGACTCTGACTCAAAAACCCAAAAACAACAAGAGAAACATGGCACCCATCAAAGTATCACCAAACCAAACCAAACCAAACCAAACCAAACCAAACCAAACCAAAACAAAACCTCTAAGAATTTCATGAAAGCAAAACAGCAATGAACACCATGCAAAGGAGCCAGATGCAAATGCAGGGGCTGCACTTTGTTGGGTGGCAGGGATGTGGAGTGGTTGTGGAGTGCATGACTCTAAACAGCTTCCACCCAGGAAGTGTGCAGCGGTCTGCAGCTTCTAGCACATCCCTCCCTCTCGCTGGAGGATGGGGAAACAGGGCCTAGTTTGAGGAGTTGAGAGGAAGACACATCAGGGCTTAAAGTCCGATTTCCCCCAGAGCTGGCCATTTCCACCAGTGTTGGCCTCCCACCGGCCACACACAAGCGGTCCCACAAAGGCGGACCACAGAAAGTGTTGAAGGTGCCACCCAGAACTCTGCCCGACTCTCTTTTTTCCCTAGAGGGGGTGGGGATGGATGGACCAGGACATACCATCCTGCCTTCTGGCCCAGATTGTCCTTCTGCCTCTGCTTTTTACTTTCCCAAGGCCACAGGACCACCTACAGCAGCCCTCAAAGACCTTTTCCTAGTGCACATCACAAGCCTGGCCCAAAACTTCGTGGCTGTCCAACAGGGAAGCACAGGGTAAAAGAGATGTTTCAGGTGTGCAAGGGCGCAGACATAGGATGTGTAAAAGCGATGTTTCAGGTGTGCAAGGGCACACAGTTGCATGTGAAAGAACAGATCATAAAGAGGGAGCCTGGTTAGGGCATCCCTCTGCTGCTGGGTCTGAAGACAAGCGCCAATCAACAAGGCAGAGCCTGGTACTGACAGTTCAGAGCTGTTTTCAGAGCCCATAACTTCCTGGAGAAGATTTCTGGAGGGAGAAAAATTGTCACTAACTTGAGGGTATATTACATCTGAATTCAAGACAGATCTTTTAATTAATTAATTGACTGATTGATTAATTTCCAGACAGAATCTCGAGTGCCTCAGGTTTGCCTTGAGCTTCTTATGTAGCTGATGATGACCTTGATATCCTGATCCTTCTGCCTTCAGACCTTGAAAGTACAGGGATCGCAGGCATGTGCCACTGCACTATTAGCTTATGAGGAGCCAGGGTGGAACCCGAGGCTTTGTGTGTACCAGGCAAACACTCTGCCAACTGAGCTCCAGCCCCAGGATGAATCTTTTAATATGATGTCGGTTCCATAATCATGATGCCAAACCCTTCTTTCTAAAATGGAATTTGGGGGCAGTAAGTCATTAGACCATCTTATGAGGCACTGACAGTATGTCGTCGCTTTGGGCTTCATGGGAAGCATGATTCTCTTGCTGGATTTCAGAGAAGATTGGGGTGGGGATGAGACTCTGCAGCCATGAAAACTGAGCCAAGCAGGCCTGAAGCAGAGGGAGTGTCTTGACAGCAGGAGGGAAGCTGCAGCCTGAGCCAGAGCCAGCAGCCTGCTGCAATCCTCTCCTGCTCCCCACAAACCTTCCATAAAGTTTTCTTAAATGTGACCATCTGGTCTTAGCTGTGCTTGGGGGATTAGGATGGGACTTTTATGAGAGCAGAAATCGCCCAGAGAAATGCAGTGGGAACACAGGACCAAGCTGCCGGAAGCCAGAGGACTGCTTGGGTTTCACGGGAATGGCCAGACTCAGGCCCAATCCCTGGTCTGTCTCTCAAGCACTCACTGGTGTCATACCCTCCACCTCAAGCTATCACAGACTTTCCCAGAAGTTTCTGAAAACACACATGGAGGCCTTTTAAAGGGGGAAATGAAGCAAACAAAAGGAGAAGCGAGGAGGAGGCACAGAAAATTCTAGAACAGCAGCGCTGCCTCCTCCTCGTTTCTGCATGAATTTCACTTCCAGTAGAACGCCAGATTCTTTTGTGAGCCATACCTTTGATGCCCACGCTAGGGGGTTGTATTTTGAGTTGAAGGCACTCCACTACCAAGAACAACAGGTAAAACATTCCATTCCTGATAAAAATCTAAGCCCCACAAAAACAACACGTCACACAAAAATTTTGATTCCTTTTATATCATTAGGGAACAAGAAAAAACCGCACCTACCATACCTGATGAGAATTAGTTGGGTGTTTTGATCCACACTGGCAATCCCAACTCTTAGGAGTCTGAGGCAGGAGGATGACTAGGTTGAAGCAACAACAAAGAGTTATACTCATGGAGCCACAAATTTGTGTTTCCAGGTTCACTGATGCAGTCTTCCATTTTTACATTTTATTAATTGACAGAAGACTGGCTTCAAAATGAGCTCGGTTGTCAAGGAAATTGATCATTGAACTGGAACTTGGAGAGGAAGAAGCCCCATCCTAGTGTCTTGGAGCAAGCAGCTGGGCTCAGTTCCTCCACAAGTGCCCCCCATTTCCTGGGCAGGAAGTTCCTGGGGCTTGCTTTTGCCATTGTTAGCAAGCTCACTATCCGCTGACTTACCCTCTCTCAAGCTGAACTTTAACCTATCCCCCTGTTCTCCTGATCTTCCAATCCACAAGCTCCCAGCATTCTCTTTATATGAACAAACATAGGCGCATGTATGCAGGTCAAGACAACATGCAGGAGTTGACTCTCTCCATCACATGGGTCGCTGGGATTGAACTCGGGTATTCAAGATTGGCAGTAGGCACCTTTTACTCACTCAGCCACCTCGTTGTTCTCTGGATCTTCTTTGTGGCCCCCAAATTGTAGCAGTCCCCTGTCCAGGCATTCGGTGAGAGGCAGAAGAGGAGATGGTTTGAACGCTTTTTGGAATTGGAGAGCTTGAGGCTAACTCCTAACTCATCAAGTCACTTCAGTGTGACCCTGTGTAGCTGCTTGTAACGTGACCTGAAATTCAGGGTCGACACAGCCCTAGCTCACGTGGGTGGGGAGTTAGGGATATGGGGAGGGGGGCACTGTGGTTAACATGATGAGCTGAGTGTGCATTTAACACTGATGATATCATTTCCTCCCTGAAAGAAAGGAGCGCGGAAGTTCTTTAGGTCTAAAGTTAAAAAAAAAATGCATATCCATATATAAAATTTAATGAATAATAACAATTGTTGAGCTGAAACCTTGATAGTTCTTATTTTTGCTTTGTCTCAGAGCAGAAACAGAACAAACTGAATTGTTAAAAACCATATTAACTCCTAGCTAATCAATACCTAACAAAGGCATCATTTGAGCAGGCCTGAGGAACAGAACAGATGTTTGTCCCTCAAATGAGGGGCTAGCTAAGACGATGACTATATGACTAATATCTTGTCACCACCCTCTGCCTTCTGCCCCTGCTGTGGCAGACATCATTAATCAATCGGAGCATCTCATTTTGTGAGCCTGGATTCTGTCTTATCACAGCTTTCATTTCCTTTTTTATCCTCTGTGCTAAAGTGTTTTGAAGAAAATCCCAGATATCACATTGTTACATATCAACAGAGCACATCTCAAAAAAAAGGTATTTTCTTATACAATAACATTACCATACTTAGCAAAATTAACAGTAAGTTCCTTGTATTTTCTAATATCCCTTTCCTAAGTAAATGTTCACAACTATCTTAAAATACTTAAGGTTTTGCTCAACACAGCTGGGGAGTCCCTGTGGGGACCAACAGGGTTTTAGGCAGAAGTAACTTTTTAGATGGATGAGTCAGAAGTAGTTATGGCTGCCCTTTGGGGATTGGAAGGCAGGGATTGTCTCTGACCTCAGGTTGACTTTGCAACCTGAAGGCTGTTTTCTAGATGGATGCACTGTCTGGCTCCTTGTGTCAGAATCCTAGTTTTTTGAGAGTGCTTTTTTCTCCTGGGGACCCTTCTGCAACAGGACACTGGGATGACCCAGCAGAGAGCACACTATCTTGTCCCTTGTGCTATAGCAAGTTTCTAGGTGATACAAGAGAGGTATCGGGGGCTAATCCCACCCAGAAGATGGACCATGGGAGAGAGACCTCCTCCTGCCCAGGATATACCAGGTCATCCAATCCCTCTGCAGTCCAAAAAAACAGGCCTTCTGTGTGCTTTGGAACCAACAACCACTGTGCTAGCGGGGACTGGCATAGATTTTCCATTTCCTGTGCATGTCTGTGAGGAGATTGAAGGCTCAATTTCAGGATGCCTGGGCCTGCACAAAGGCTGTGATGATGGCTATTGTCTGCAAAATGGCTCATTGTGGAGAAGGGGTGAGGGGTAGGGAATTAAGGCAAGAGTCTTCGATCAATGACTGTTGATTCTTTCTTCAGGAGCTGAGATTGTATTCCAGCAGACAAAGGTCTGGTTTAGTGCGGGGGCACTCTGAAGTCCAGAGATGAGATGTGAAATGTCCTGGGGGAAGCAACTGAGAAAGTGGACTGAGACTCCACAGCCCTCAGGGGTCTTGCTGTCCAGCTGATGGGAGACCTAGGGCTCAGGAGACAGGGCAGCATTAGGAGCAGGCAAACCAGCATGGGATCCCAGGGCATCCTAAGAGATTCTGGAGTAGAAACAGAGAGCAGAGGATTTTACTCTGACTTCATGCTCTTCACGACATTCCTTTGTCTAGTTGGAGACAGTGGAGGCTTTGTATTTCCTGTTTGTTTTCCTTTTCGTTTTCCTCTCCTCTTCCTTTCCCTTCCCTTCATTTTCTCATCTATCCAGGCATTCTATCAGCATTTACCCAGTGATCAGTGGGTACACAGTATCCAGGGCTTAGGCTAAGACAGCGGGAAGACCCAGTGTGGCACATGCAAAGCTGTGAGTGTAAAGATAATGCAGGGCTCTGAAACCACTCCCGTCCGCTATGAAGGAAGTGGAGGGGCTGAGGCCGGAAGTCAGCTTCCTTCAACTTTCTTGCTTCCTTTGTGCGTGATACACAGTTGAGCTTTTCCATCGCCCCCCTCCTCCTCCAGGCCCCTTGTGGTTGAGGTTATAGTAGTTGTTTCTGCTCTTCTGTGGGGGTTCATTCTAAGACAACCCTATACAAACTGCCAGTGGTGAACCTGGATGCCCTATGGTCTTTCCTATGTCTGCATACTTATGTTAAAGTTTGACATAATTAGGTAAAACAAGATGGCTAACAGTCATTGGTCTAGTATAGACTAGTAGGCTAGACTATATAGACTAGTATGCTAATACACGATTGTGATAGTTTGGATGTATTTGGCCCCCATAAGCTCATAGGGAGTGGGACCATTAGGAGATGTGGCCTTGTTGGAGGAAGTGTGGTCTTGGAGGAGGCTGGATGACGACTCTTGCTTTTAATCCAGACATTGAGGCTGGAGGGCACACCTTTAATCTGGGCCACACCTTCTGTTGAAAGTGTGTCACTGTGGGGGTGGGCTTTGAGGTCTTTTTCTCAAGCTTTATCCAGAATGACAGTCAGTTGACTTCCTGTTGCCTCTGAGTCAAGATGTAGCACTCTCAACTCCAGCACCACATCTGCCTGCACACCACCATGCTCCCCATCCTGATGATAATGGACTGGACCTCTGAAATGGTAAGCAAGCCACCTCAATCAAGTGTTTTTATTTATAAGAGTTGCCATGGTCATGATGTCTCTACACAGCAATAAAAAACCCTAAGACAACCATAATACAAATTATGGGGACGGAGATGTAGCTCAATTGTAGAGCACTTGCCTAATGTGCATAAGGCCCTGAGTTCAAGTCTCAGCCCTGGAAAAGGAAAAAAAAAAAAAGAAATGTTTATAGGGGTTGGAGAGATGGCTCAGTTAGTAAAATGCTTACTACATAGGCATAAGGATCTGACTTTGGATACCCAGAACCCAAGTAAAAAAGCTGAACATGTTGCTGTGCTCCTGAATTTCTGGCCCTGTGAAGACAGAGACAGGGAGGGTCCTTTGGGATTTCTGGCCAGCTATTCTAGCTGAATTGGTAAGCTCTGGGTTCAATGAGGGAGTGATCCTCTCTCAAGTCATAACATAGAGAAGCAGTTAAGAAAGATACCCAACACTGACTTCTGCCTTCCACATGAAGACACACATATGTATACGTGCACATGCACAGAGACACACAGGTTATGTGAATGTTGTGTCTCTTTCAAAAATACCTTGTGATGTGGCCACCCTTCCCCTGGTGTTGGTGTGGGGTGACACAATGCCTGATGATGAGATAGAGGACTGTGAGCCATGTAGGCTCGTTTCAAGTTGCTTCCTGGAGGCTACAGGAGCTCTGTGATCCTGGCTTGATAACCTGTGAGCTGACAGCCAAGGAGATGGCTATGACTAAGGTAGACGAGTGTAGAGCATAGATAAGGACAGAAGAAAGGACGTCACAGTCAGGGCAGGATGGAGCAGACCAGCAAGAGGAGTCATAACCACAGCAGGAATTTAACACTTATCAGGTGCTTATTTCTGTACATTTCCACTGAATAGTTTCAGGTTGTGGTTTTGACTGTGGGCAATTTAAACTGAGAGCAGTGAAGTGGCGGACATGGAAGACTGCTGCACTCAACTCTTCCTCTGTGATTGTAGCTGCCTTATGTCTTGGCTGCTGGGCACCTCCCTGGCTTTGTGCAAAAAGGACTGAGATTCTAGCTCAAGCCTCTGAAACTTTGAGTCAAGACTTCCTGGTAACTGGTTAGGCTTTGTCCTTGAGCTCCAGACCTGTTCCTGAGCCACAGAGGTTTATTTCTGCACAAATACACACTCTAATTTTCAATGCGTCGTAACTTACAGTGAAACACCCTGGTCCTGTTCTGTCATTTTTTTTGTTTTGTTTTGTTTTGCTTATCTGGTAAAACTCAGAATTGGATTGATATTCATGGTTTATGATTTTGTCTTAATTAGCCCTCACCATGCAAAAGGCCTCTAGTTTGAACAGTTGTCTTGTGATACATTTGCTTTGTTTCCTATTATTATGGCCACATTGACTTTGAATTTATATTCTCATGGTATTTCTTATCATCTTCCTGTGTTCTTATGAAGATATCATTATATATTGCTTTTTGTTTTTAGGAATTCTTGTCTTCTCATTGGAGTTTTTGGCTCACTTACATTTACTGTGATTGTTGATTTGGTTGATTTTGAAAGTATGATTTTGCCATATTGTGGAATGTTACTTTAACTATGTAAAGATGTGTTTCATTTGCTGAGGAATGTTACTTTAACTGTGTAAAGGTGTATTACGCTCTGCCTGCCTAAGGCACCTGGTTGGACTAATAAAAAGCTGAATGGCCAATTGCTAGGCAGTAAAGGGATAGGCCAGACTGGTGGGCAAAGAGAATAGTTGGAAGAGGAATCTAGGCTCAAGAGAGAGATGAGAACATGGGAGAAATAGAGGGAGATGCCCTGGGCTAAGAAGCAGGAAAGTAGGACACACAGAAAGAAAGAAAGATGAAAAGCCTCGAGGCAAATGTAGATGAAGAGAAACAGGTTAAATTAAGTTATAAGAGCTAATGGGACAATCAAAAGATAAGGCTGAACATTCATAACTAGTGAGTCTCCGTGTCATGATTTGGGAGCTGGTTGGTGACCCAACAGAAAGCCTGCTATACTATGTGATGCCTATATTGTCTTCTCATTACTTTTTATTTTCTTCCCTATTTTTCTGCCTTCTTTAAGCTTTAATATTTTAGTTTTATATGGTATCAGGAATGGAACCAGAGTGTCACAAATGCCAAGTAAGCGCTTATGAACTGAACTATGTTCCCAGCCAATATTCTAGTTTTTAATTCATCTACTAGCTCTAAAAAATGTATATGTTTATTTTAAAGTAATTGTTTTAGGAGCTTCTGTATGTATTTTAATTAATTAATTAATAGGCAGGGTCCTCTTATGTAACTCAGGATGACTTCAAATTTGCAATCTCTCTGCCTCAGAACCCTGAGTGTGAGGATTATAGATGAGCCTCATGGTACCTAAAGTAAAAGACATTTAGAAAAAAATCATGTGTGTGTGTGTGTGTGTGTGTGTGTGTGTAGGTAAGTTGGTGTGAGTGTGGAATGTGCATCTGTGTTGTGCATGTAGAAGTAAGAGACAGCCTTGAGTGCTGGTCCTTGCCTCCACCATTTGTGAAGAGTCTCTTGATGTCTACCAATGTGCATGCCAGGTTAGCCTGCCCACAAGCTTCTGGTGATCCTCCATCTCTGCTTCCCATCCGTCTATAGGAGAGCTGGGAATGCAGATGTGTTATACTCTGTACAGCTTTATGAGGACTCAGTTCCTCAGGCTTATGAGGCATGCACCCTTCTCCCATTAACACATCATCTATCTAGCTGACCACAGATGTTCTTAAATTGCCAAAGATTATTTTTGATACATACTAATTCACTGCACATACGATATAAGAATCTTTTACTGAATTCTATTGTTTCCTTCCCTCCTGTATTTTATTGTGGCATTTATTTTACTTTTTTCACAGTTAACTAACTCTTGCTCGTCAATGTTATTTTTGTTTTAAATAAAATAACAAATTTTCTTTCAAAGAAATTCATAGTTAAGGGCTGGAGAAGATGGCCCACAGGGAGTAAAGAACTTGCTGTACCAGTGTGAAGACCTGAGTTCAGTTCCCAGCACCCATGTAAAATACAGGCATGTGGAATGCATCTGTGACCCCAGTGCTCAGAGGTGCAGACAGGAGGATCCCCAGAACTTGCTGGCCAGCTCGTCAGCCAAAGCAGCCAACTCCAGGGTAGTTAGAGACTCACTAAAGAAATTCACCATCAATAGAGGAGGATGTTTGGTGTTGCTCTCTGGGCTCTACACGCACACACCTAGGCAAACACACCTGCACATCCATGTGTGCATACACTACATACATGTGTGTTAGTTGAAAAAAAAAAAACGTGAATAAATAAGGAAGAAAAGAGTTTTTCCTTTTCTCACTCAGACTCCATTTTTGTTTTCCTTGACAGGGACCTCTGCTCCATCTAGTGTTGAGGCGGTGGCCTGAAAACTTTCCTATAACAGCTTATAGTTCATGTTTCTGGAGGACCAATTCCATTGCTGCAATTTAAATTTCCCCATTTGCCTTCACTTCTCAATTATTTCTTAGTACAGACATTCAGAGTGATGGGTGGGTTCCCCGAGTTCTAAGGTGCGTACTGTCTCCTGATCGCCACTGTGTCCCGGTAAGTCGGGTGACAGTCCACCCTCTTGTCTTCACATCCCATCTGTATGAATTTTAGAGTTTTTTAGAGTTTTCTCTTTATCCTTGCTTTCTTTTCTTTTTTTTTTTTTAATCTCCAGAGATGTTATTATTATATGGTGGAGACCATTGTGTATGTGTGTGGAAGGGGCTTGCTTACGTTTTTATTGCTTGGGCTTCATTAAGTTTTTTGAGTTGACCCTGTTATCATAGTTTAAACATCTCTTTTTCTTAAAAATGAAAGAAATTTGCCTTTTAAAGTGTAGTTTTAGGTTTATAGCAAAATCGGGTGGAAAATTCCTAGATATCCCACCCCTTCCACACACAGACTTCCCCAGTCTCACCACCCCACATCCGTGTGGTGCATTTATTGCAACTGACCAACCGATGTTGACACCTTGTCATCACCCAAAGCGCACATCTTATTTGAAGTGACCCACCTCTACCACGGCATGGACACAGAGTAGTCTTCCTGCTCCAAGAATCCCAGCTGTGTCTATCCTTTTTCTTTCTTCTTTTTAGCCAACCTCTGATGTTTTCACCAATTCCATAGTTTTTTTTTGTCTTTCTAGAATGCTGTATTATTTATTAGAATAATAAAGGATATCTTTTCCCCAGACTTATTTCTTTTATTTAATAATATGCCTTTTGGACTTTTGCATGTTATCTCCATATTTTCATGTTATCTCCATCTCTTGATTTCTCTTCTGTTCAGTTCTGAATATTTCATTGAATGGATGTGTCACAGTGTTTACTTAATTCACCTGTTGAAGGTCATCTTGTTTGTATTCATAGTTTGGTGATCAAGTTTTAATAAACCTTCCTGGGCAGGTTTGAGTGGACACAAGCTTATCACTCATTTGGGTACTAAGAAATGAAGTGAGTAGTAGTCACATTTAGTATTGTAAGAAATTGCAAAACTGTCTTCTCAAGCAACTGTGTCATGTGCAGACTCACAATGTGTTAAACTTACTGTTGCTCTACATCCTTGTTAACGTTTGGGATTGTCAGGTGTTTGGATTTAGGCCATTCTTTTAAAAATATTTCACTCACAGAAATAAATGAGTATCTTTTAACCATGCAATATGATGTTTTGATCAATTTGATAACCTCAAGCCATTCATTGGCTTGTTTTGGCCATTCTATTACATATGGAGTTTTATGTTGCAATTGCCTACTGCTGTGTGATGCTGAATATCTTTCAATTATGACTTTCCACCTGCATATCATCTGCATTTCATTTGCATATCATCTTTGGTGACCACTGGAGTATTTCAGATTTTTAACTGGGTAGCTTTTTCTTGGTGCATTTTTAGGTCTCTTTGCATACTTTGAGCATGCTCTTTTATCAGATATGTTTTGCAAACACAAGTCATGATCTGTGGCTTGCCTGTCCATTCTTTTGATAGCCATTAGTTTTTCAAGAAAATTTTCTGCTCCCATCCCTCTTGTGGGTTTCAATTCTATTCATGCTATAACATTTGAAAATTTTCTCAGGTTCTTCAGAAACCTTGCCATAGTTTCAAGGGCTCTGTTTTCCAATTTACTAAACCTTTCTCTTAGCTTCCTGTTGTTTAAGATTAAAATTTTATGTTTTAGAATTGTGTTTCCATTTATCATTTCTATCTGATTCTCTTTTACAGTTTCCATTCCCCCCCCACTTGGGCTTCCCTGTCAGTTCATTCACAGCATACACTTTCTTCTTTAAATCTTCAGGCATATTTCTGAGGGTGCTTTGAAGTCTTTTACTACTACAGTTTGACACACGAGGCATCATCTCTAGGTTGCTTTTCTCTTGATATTTTCTGGGGTTATTGTGTGGTTTTGTGTTTAGTTTGTCTTGAGATAGGGTCTTGCTGTGTAGCTCAGACTAGCTTCAAGTTGTACTTGCCTCAGCCTCCTGAGCGCTGGGGTTGTAGACATTTATTATCATACTGCCACAATTTGTATTTTGTTGTTGTTGTTGTTTTAAATCTTCAAAAGTTCTATGTGGATATTGTGGATACAGCCCTGGGGTTAGATTTCTGTTGACTTATTTTGAAGAGGATTTTGTTCTCTAGGCAGTAATTTATTAGTGAGTCAGCTTGGTTCTGTCATGTGTTGGTTTGGGCTTTTTTTGTTTGTTTGTTTTTTGTTTTTTGAGACAGGGTTTCTCTGTGTAGTTTTGGTACCTGTCCTGGATCTTGCTCTGTAGCCCAGGCTGGCCTCGAACTCACAGAGATCCAGCTGGCTCTGCCCCTGATTGCTGGGATTAAAGGTGTGTGCCACCCCCCACCCCCACCCCCGCTGGTTTGGGCCTTTTTAAATGCGTGCAGAAGGGGTCCCTCCTGGGATCTCTGCTGAATGCTGTGTGACTTCTGATACAGCAGCCTGGCCCATACATCAGGCACTCTCTTTGAAGCAGCAGCCTCACCTGACACTGGATTAAACGTTGGCCAAACTAAGCAGAGCCCAGTGTCACACTCATCTTTCAACCCCGCTGTAGCACATCTGAGACCCAGGAGCCAGTCTGTTTTCATCTCTGGTGAGGCCTCTCTTCTCTCCCTGGTCACGTTCTGTGTTGAGCTTAGGGAAGTGACCTCTTGCAGAAAGGTGGGGTGAGGGTCAAACAAACCTTCCGTTTTACAGGGCCAAAGACTTGCCACCCTAAGGGCTTCAATCAGCCAGGAAATCCTACACCTCCATACAGCTCTCATGGCCTTCCTTCCTGGACTGTCCTGCATCTGCACACCCAGGAGTGGGCCTGTAGAGACAAACAGGTGTCCGTGGGAGAAAAGGAGCCCAGGGAAGGCATTAAGTTACTGGAAGCTACGTTTTGTTTATAACGCCCCAGTGGAGCCCCAAATAGGGAGGCAGCTGTGTGTTATTGAGCTCTGTGAAGAGGCAGGAGGGAGGGGCAGCTGGGGAGTGCAATTAGCTGACGGTTTGAGATTGATGAAGTGGATAATGAGAGGTGCTAGGGTGGGTTTTCATGCTAAAAAGAGAAGAAAAAAAAAAAACAGCGAGGGATAGACAGACTTACCCATTACCTGCTCTGGCCTGGCCTGCTCTGGAGCCTACTCCCTACCAAGAGGCCAAGGCCATGCCTGGACCAGTGCTTCCTCCCCAGGTGAGTTTCATCTTTAGCCTCAACCTCAGCCACATTCAGATGGTCCAGGTCCAAGGCCAAGCATGTGTTTGTCCTTTGCTTATTTAGTTGTCCTGAAACAATGTCGTGATACCAGTTCCATGGCAGGCCATTTTACAGACAAGCAAACTGGGTGCAAGGAGGAAAAAAGGATCTTTCCTGAGAGTCCTTGTTGGCCTGTGATCAAGCCAAGCTTCTTCCCCTTGCTTTTGGTCTCATATGGTGCAAGTGAACTCAGCTTGTAGCCCAGCCATGTAAGGCAGGGTCTGCAAACGCTGAGGCAGGCACATCCCATTCCCTTAGCCTTGCTCTGGCTGCCAATCATTCCTAACACCACCTGGGAGTAAGGCACTACCTTCACCCTCCTTTCACACGTGGGGAAGCAGTAGCAGAGTGTGCACCGATTTTGATGGAAGAGCCTCACCTCCCATGTAGTAGAACAGCAGAGCAGCTGGTTGAGCCTTGTACAGGGGCTGGAGAGCTAGCTCAACACTCCAGAGTGCTCGCTCCACAATCGTGAGGGCTGGAATTCAGATTTGATCTGGACATTCCCCACTGATGCCTATAACCTCAGTGCCTTGCTAGTGGGGTGGAGACAGAAGGACTCATGGGGCTTCCTGGCCTCTAGCCTGTCTGAGACACGAGCCTCAGGTTCCAGAAGAGACCCTGCCTCAGAGGAGCAGTGGAGTATGATGAGAAAGGACACGTGACACCCTCTTCTGGTCTCCATGTGCATGGCACAGGCATGTACATCTGCACACACACAATCCACATACTTACTCAGATGGACACATGCATATAAATAAATGAGTTCTTAAACCTTTATACAGCAATTTCATATTGCATGCCTACTATGTGTCGGGGATTATTCTGGGTCCTGAAGATAAAGCAATGAATTAAACAGATGAAAAATTCTGCCTGTGTAAAACTTACATCTCAGTGAGTGGGCAACAATAATGAACCAGTGAGCAAGGTGGAGGGCACTGGTATAGAGGAAACTCAGGCAGGGAAGTGGGAACGGAGGATGGGAAATGCAAGTTGGAATTTGAGGCACAGTTCACTGAGGTTGTGACCTTTGAGGCAAATTCTACAGGGTTCCTGGATATTTTATTGAAGAACACAGTTGGTGCAAAGACCCATAGGCCCTGGGCTGCAACGTGCTTAAGGAAGGCAGCAAGGGGTAGTGTTTTTCCTGGAACTGAGCAGGGGGGGTTCTCTGTGTAGTGCAGGGGCCCCAGGCCCAGCAGGGCAACGGGGGAGAGAGAACAGTGTGGCTAGGGCCATGGTAGCAGGGGTGTGGGGACATTATTGGTCATTGTGCATTTTTGGTTCTGAGAAGGAGTGAGGTGTTGGTTGACATGTTTAGAGAAAACAAGCAGCCTTTCCCACAGATCCTCTGTCTAGTATCGGTAGTGAGACAGGCAGGCCAACCAGCTGGAGTTGGAGCTGATGGTGGCTTCAGGCCAGGTTGGTAGCAGCAGCAGTGGGAAAAAGAGGTGGGATCCTGTTACTAGTTTGAAAGCTAATAGATTAGATGTTGAGTGAGAAAGAGAAGCGTGTCCAGGCTGACTTCAGTGCAGGGTGCCAAGCTCCTGAGAGGATGGAGCTGCCTTTTTTGGTCTAAGGATCAGGCTTCTAGGAAAGAGGAGGCAGGCAGTGCAGAGGCTGTCTGCTGATCTGTGTCCCTGTGAGGACAGAGCCCGGGCTCTGGGGCCCTAGAAGTAAGGAGAGCCATGTGGGAGGGGTTGGATCCTTGGCTCTTTCTCTGAGAAGATTGCTTTGTTCAGACAGGAAGCTGACTGGATCGGGGAAGGGCTGAGAGATGACTCTGAGATAGCTCGGGCTGGAAACTCGACACTCTTCTGCCTGCCCAAGGTTTGCCTTCTTTTGGGGTTCTGACACTCTGGTACCACAAGCCGTGGATGAAATGATTCCAAACCCTGAAGCATCACAGAGTCTCCACTCAAGCTCACGATCTCTCTCTCACAGCCCAGGGCAGACAGTCTGCTGTGACTGACAGAACTCACCGTAGACACACATGAAGAAGAATACTGCTAACCTGTCATGTATGTGCCTTGGCCTTGGCACTTGCCTCTCTGGTCTTTGCTTCTCCATCTGTTGAGTGCAGAACAACTGTAGAGTTTGGTCATAAGACTTAAGAGAGGAAGTGCCCACTGGGGGGCAGGGCAGTACACAATGGGGTCACTTACCCCTGAGAAATGTCCCTGTTTCCCTGGCACTCACCAGTTAGCATCTTGATGGGGCATAGTGTACAGAGAAGTAAGGAACTGGTCTGGACAGGACGTAAGTTCCCACCTTGCCTCTGCCTCCGCATGAGCATTTGAACCTGCAGGATAGAATCTTGCCACTGAGACTTTGCAAGCACGAAATAAGGTGTTTCCAGGAATGGAGTTGGCACAGTGGGCTCCAATCAATATTACAGTGTGCATTTGAATGCCATCCTACAGCTTTGCCCAAAACTCGTTTACCTAGAGTTTATCTGGACCAGAGACCAGCAAACATTTGCTATAGAGGTCTGAGGACTATCATAGGCTCCGCAGGGGACAGAGTCTCCATCATAGCCACACATCTCTGCTTCTCAAACGTGCAGGGCTGTGCTCCGGTCTCACTCAATCACAGCTGGATTTAGCTTCAAGCCAGCCATGGTTTCCCAACCTTGGTCTGGTCCTATCAGCTTACTTAGCACAAAAAGGAGAAAGAAGGGCAGAGTTAGTAAAGCCACCTACAGGGCAGGCAGACAGGCAGGAAGCCTGACTCAAGATCCCGCCCCAAACTGCTGTCAGGTGTAGCGGGAATCTTAAAAGTTCTTATTAATAAAAACAAACCAGGGCCAGGTATTGGGGTGAATGCTGGAAGATCAGAGAAATAGAACAAGCCACAGCCACCTCACCTTGCCAATTCCTCAGCTGATCCTGTTTCCTCAGACTGGATGCCTCTCAAGCTGTACTGTGCTGCTCAAAAGCCTAAAAGCTTAACCAGCCTAGTTCCTGGTTTCACGCCTTATATACCTTTCTGCTTTCTGCCCTCACTTCCTGGGATTAAAGGCGTGAGTCACCATGCCTGGCTGTTTCCAATGTGGCTTTAAATTTACAGAGATCCGAATGGATCTGTGCCTTAGGAGTGCTAGGATTAAAGATGTGAGTGCCACCATTTTCTGGCCTCTATATCTAGTTTCTGTTCTGTTCTCTGACCCCAGATAAGTTTATTAGGGTGCACAATATTTTGGGGAGCACAATATCACCACGGTCAGTCTTCTGTGAGTCAGCTCTCTCATTGGCTTGTATAATAGTTACTCATCAAACATTTGTTGGACTGGTTCAATATAATGGTACATCTTTGACACCACCTTGCAAGAGTCTGGATTTGGCACTGGGAGAGAGTTCGGAAACGGGAGGAGAGAAAGGAATCAGTGGCCGGCCTAGAGGTCTCCCTGTGAGTCAGGAGTTCCTGGGTCCTAGTCCTGGAGGATACTGTCAGGATGACAAAGGACAGCTTTATGGCAGCAGCCTCCGATGGGACACTGCTTGGTAGCCATGCTGCTCTTCCTTCAGTGTCCTCAGGAAAATAATTCTCTAAAAAGAATCTCATCTATTAATGTGATTATTAATCTGGAAAAACCCCACTTCTCAATAAAATGAATCTATGACAAGACAGATGTAATAAACCTGGTTAGGATTTATGATGTGCCCAGGCATCGCCGTGCAGAAGATAATGTTCCCCTGTAATGTTGATTTGCTGGATGAGGACCATGTAATTTATTCTGTCAATGTACATAAGAAATGTTATCTGTGTGGGGAATGACTGATGGCCCAATGAAAGCTGGCAGGGAAACAAATAAAACAATTTGGGCCTTAAAAATATAATCACCTAATGATCACATTCCCATGTTTGTGATGCAAAGTACAGGGCTGTGGCTGCTGTCCAGTCCTGGGGCCACTTACCCTTGAGCTTGGCACCAGAGGCAGCAGGGAACCTCTAGTCCCTCTGATAGTGAGATGTCTTTCTCTAGGCTTTTGCTGAGTTGCTCCCTCTTCCTGGCAGTTCTTCCATGTATCCTTCAACTCTTCACTCAGTGGTTTGTTTCCTTGGGGTGTGGCAAGCATCCATGTCTGAATCCCCAAATAGACACTGAAGCAATGGCAAGGGTTTTGTCCCCTTAGGACTCTTGTGGCAACCCTCTGAGTCTTTGCTATGCCCTTGGGTGCTCACGGCTGGCTCCCTGGAAACTCAACAAGTGATGTCTTGCTCTCTCTGAGTCCAGGCCATTTCCTGACTGTTTCCACACTCGCTGGGGTATTCACACAGACATATGGCCTTGTCTGAGCCCTGCAAGGGCACTTCCCCAGGGGGTAGGCATCAGTGGAAGGAAGTCAGGCTCAGAGGCTGCTCACCTAGTCCAAGGCCATAAATCCAGTGAGGGAGACTGGGATCCCAGCTGGCTACAGAGCCTTGTTCCAGGCTGTACTAACTCTGGATTCTCCTGCTTCCTCATAGGCCTCTCCCTCCTCCATGCTCCATCTTGACCTGGCTTCTAGACGGGACACTCTCCTGCTTCTCCTCCCACATCTCTGAACCCTCATCTTTCCAGAACCTTCTTCATTAAATGTTGGTGCCATTCATGTCTGTGTTCAGCTTTCTTATTTTCTTCTTTCATTTTCCTGGTCAGGTCTTGACTCCTAAGTTTCTACCTGTGGCTCAAGACCCTCCACCTAACTAGGCATGCCCAAGTGAACAGTCCACAGGCATTTCCAAACCAAACTGGCCATTACCGCCTGCCTTGGGCTCCTCCATACTTCCACTGCTCTTCCCACTTTCCTGTTCTCTGTGGATTGCCCCTCTCCCATCCATTCACCTACACATGGGGCTCAGAGCCTGAGGGCAGCCATGATCCTCCCCGCACCTAACCCTCCCTGGGGCATGCTTCATCAGGTCCTGTAGTGTCCCCTTGTTGCCCATCCTGGAGCCATCTGTCCACCAATGTCCCTCTAGTCCAAGTCACTGTTATCTGCTGCTTTTTAAGGCTCAGCAGTGACATCATAGACCTTGATCCCTGGAAACTTGCCAGAAGAACTCAATGCTTCTAGAACGGTGCCATTGTGCCTTGGAGTACTGGCCTTTCTGAAGAAAGGGTTGCCAAAAGGTCTCCTCCCCTTGCTGTGAGCTTCCTTAGAGCAGGAACTTGGTCTGACGGTCCTGAGGAAGGAGATGCCCAGGGACTCTGCTGATTAAATGAAACAAAGCAGAGCTTGGCCAGAGGGAGCTGGAGAGCACAGCAAAACCACAAAAAGCCCGCTTTCAGGTGCCTGTGCTCACCAAGAATCTCCCAGAATTGTGGGAAGGGTAAGGACTCAAGGCATACATCAGAAACAACTCCATCTCTTTGCTGTGTGACCTCAGGCAACACACTTCCTCTGTGAACCTCAGTTTCCACGGCCACTTGAGGTCCTGCTTTTATTATCCCCAATTATACAATTGGGGGAAACTGAGGCTCACTGAGGAAGTGCATTGCCTGAAGTCACACAGCAAAGAGATGGAGTCTGGGTGGAACAAGTCGGCTAACAGAGGTTAAAGGGAAACAATGTTTCTGCATCGCTACAGGGTCTTTTCTCAGCCACAAGTCCAGCAAATGGCATGGAAACAGGCGAGCAGTGGAGAAACTGATCAATGGCACCAGCTCCAAGGAGCAGGGCAATTAGCTGAGAGAATGCAACCACTTTGCTGCCTCTCAAACAATAAGCATGTATTAATTTGAAAATGTTTTCACCCCATTGTTCATGATAGGAAACCCCAGCTCCATTCCTTCTGCTTGGATTGTTCTTTTTCCTTTTGCATGGCTGGGTTTTTCTCATTCTTCAGATTTCAGTCACCTCAGAGGAATCTTTTGCTGTGGTTTAGGTGTGAAGTGCAGGGCGCCCCAGCTCCCCCCAACCCCCCGCACCACACCCCACCTCGCACCCCAAATGGTTCCACATGGTATTTGAATACTTGGCTCCTCCAGCTAGTGGCACTGTCTGGGGGAGGTTGTGGAACCTTGCAGAGTTGGAGGAAGTGGATCACTGAGGGTGGGATTTGAGGTTATTTTAGTTTGGCCCCACTTCCTATCTGATCTCTGCTTCCTGTTTCCCCCAAAAGGTAGAGAGGTCAAGAGTCCCAGCTGCACATGCCTGCCATGATGGCGCTCTCTGCCACCAAGTCTTCTGCCACCATATCTTCTGTGCTGGCTAGTTTTTGTCAACTTGGCACAAAACTAGAGTCACCTGGGAAGAGACCTCAGTTGAGGAATTGCCTCCATCAGAATGATAGACCGATCTTTGGGCATGTCTGCGGGACATTTTCTTGATTCAAGTGGAAGGCCCAGCCCACTGTGGGTGGTGCTTGTTAAGAAAGATAGTGGAGCAAGCCTGTAAGCATTCCTCTGGGATCTCAGTGTCAGGTCCTGCCTCCAGGTTCCTGCCTTGAGTTTCTGCATGACTTCCTGCAGTGATGGGCTGTGATCAGGACATGTAGGATGAACCTTTCCCCTCAAGATGTTTATGGTCAGTGTTTTATCACACCACAGAAAAGCAAACTAGGATCCCACTCCCACTTCCCACCCTTCTCCCTACCCCTGCCAATAAATCCTTCTTCCTTTACATTACTTCTTGTCAGATATTTGGTCAAAGCAGCAAGAAAACAACCAGTGTCTCTTGAGTGACCCTTGCATAATAATGTACACTTGAATGAGAAGCCACAGAATAAGCCCAACCCAGAAGGAAGAGTAGCTTACCCTCCCTCACCATCCCCACTCTGCTCCCACCACCCTGACAGTGCTATGACCAGCCATGCAGACTGGATGCACCCACCTGTGCCTCTGCTGTCCTGAGTTCCTTCTCTTTTTGGACTTGATCACATGACATCATCTGCAATTGTTTGTGTATGCATGCATGCAAGCTTGCCTGCCCCCATGTGCCCACATGCACACCTGTGTGATTATTCTGTCTTCCAGTTGTTGTGATTAAGAACTATCCACCTCCCAAGCATTCTCTGTGGAACCCGTACCCAGCACAATGTCCAGCAAGCAGCTGTCTAAAGGCAGATGAATAGGGGCAGTATGTTTCTATCTATCGTAGTTAGGGAATTTGATTTGGTGTTTTATGATCTTCTTCAATAACACACCACTTGACTATGTACCCACTGTGATATGTAGACTAGAAATCATGCAGATATGATTATTGGCTTCTGTCTATCGATGCTTTTGTGTTCTTGGAGGGGAGAGAAACAAGGCATCAATGGGAGCGTCATACAGCTGCAGAGAGAGTTGGCAGAGCTGAGCAGAAATCTCAGCATTGCTGCTGATGGGCTGGATGACCTTGAGCATTGACCTTTTCCCTCTGGTCCTGAGTTTCCTCAGCTATAAAATGAGCTTGGACCCGAGACTCTCCAGGGTTCTTCTAGCACTAAAAGCTTCAGCTAGCTCTCAGAATCACATCCACCAAACTCGTATGTGGCTGAAATGATTGGACTGGAAGCATCACAGGTGTGTTGAGCCGCCTAAGAACTAGAGTAACTTTACACTGGGATCCTGTCTTACTGTGCAGTGTGCTGTCAGGGTGGTGGCAGCCTCCCCATCACCCACGCAGAGTGGGGGTGGTGGGGGAGGGCAAACTACTCTTCCTTCTGGATTGGCTTATTCTGTAGCTTCCCATTTGGAGAAGCTCCAGAGACTGATGCTTGGTAAGAAAGGAGCTGAAAAATAAGAGAAGAAAGATGTCTCGTGCACGCACGCGCGTGTACACACACACACACACACACACACACACACACACACACACACATGTGCGCGCGCACGCGCGCTAAACTACGTGTGCATGAGAGAGCCATAGGTCAAACTCAGGTGTCCTCAGGCGCTACCCACCTTGCTTTTTTGTTTGTTTGTTTGTTTTTGAGAAAGGGTTTCTCACTGGCTGGGAACTCGCCATTTTGGCTAGGCTGGCTGTCCAGCCAGCCCTGGCTTTTCTACCTACCCACCACTGAGATTATAAACTCATTCTATTCTGCCTATCCTGCCTTATTATTTATTTATTCATTCATTCATTTATTTATTTATCTATTCATTCATTCATTCATTCATTCATTCATTCAGTGGGTTCTGGGGATTGAACTCAGGTCTTCTTGTTTGCCAGGCAAGCACTTTACAGAGCCGTCTCTCCAGTCCCCAATGCCCTTCTTTCCACCCTCTACGATCCCCGGATCCCCAGAATGCAGAGCATCTGATCATGGCTCAGAGTTGGGGCTGGAATGAAAGAGATGAGTCTGAGCTTTCTGGCGTTGAAGCCTGAGGAGCCCAGGGTTCACCAAGCCTGCCCGGGCCACTGCCGCAATGCCTATTAATCGGTATTTAAGTGGGTTCATCAGCTTGGAGCGGCCTCCGCGCTGCTGAGCTCAGCCTGGGCCCAAGGAGCTGGGAGCTGGGTTAATAACACCTTATTTAGCAGAAAATTCCACTCCACTGGAGCATGTTTCAGAGAGAGTTTGATTTGAATGAGGATTGATGTCAATCCTGCAAGGCAGAGGCGCCTGAAGCCGCTGCCGCAGCCTTGGCTGTGAAAGGAGCCATTTGTGGTGACTTCAAGGAAGCGTGAGGAAGGCTGTGCAGGGGGCGAGGGGTGGGGGCACCTGGGACATCTCTCTGGGGTGTGGGAATGGGCAGTCCCCATAGCACTAGCTATTGATGGCAATGCCACCACTTCTGGAGAGTCCTGCTTCAGTGTGGAGTTTCCAGAGCTTTGCTGTGGGACTGTGAGCTCCTGGGGAATCCTCTCACAGCTTGGTGAACTCATCCTTGCCTCAGAGACCACAATACTTTTCTAGGAGGTAGTGAGTTGCAGAGCCACAGGCTTTCCTGGCATGAAGTGGGCTCTGAGTTCATTTGAAAGCCCACGTTACTCCTGTTTCAAGGCTGGGTGAGGAGCTGGAGTTGAGTGGGAAGAGTGGACATCAAGTGGACCCACCAAGGCAGGTGGGTTTGACTGTGTTGTCTCTTTGGCTTTGCCCTAACTGGTGGTTCATGAGATTCCATGGCCCTAGTGTGGGGGACCAGCCCCCACATTTATTTACCCCAGGGACTCTTGAGAAACGAGGGATAAGAGACTTAGATAGAAATAAAGAGGAGAGAGAAATGCAGGATAGACTCGGGTGGGCCTGGATCCTTATCCACCAGCCCAGAACTTTATTCCAAAATTCTATTTATAACAATGCCAAGGGGTAGAACAAAGACCTCCCCCTTGCTAGTTACAGCCAAGTGTAGACCCTTATAAACACCTGGTACTCAGGCCCATGGTCCAATCACCCTCTTATGCAGTTCTGCTTGGGTAAAGCCACTAGGAAGCCTACGTGGGCTCCAATACCCTAGGGAAAACCCAAATGGTGTTTGTCCTCATTCCTGTCTGTCTTGTACCCAAAGGCATCACAGGCAGACTCTGATGGCCTCAGGCTCAGAAATGACCCCAGAAGTCCAAAATCAAGACTGCATGCACATGTCATTCTGGTCCCCGGATCCTGGTAAGGGTAGCAGGAAATTAAAGGTCTGGGTTCTCTTGAGTTTTCATCCTTTCTTCCATGTGATTCTCGGCCTGCACTTTACAGCACTGTATATGCAAGGCTGCAAGGCTACAGTCTCTAAAATTCCTAAATGGGAGAGACCACGAGTTACTGTCCTCACAGTCCAGGCAGGGATCCCGTTCCTCCCCACGGCAGCAGTCAAGAGCCAAGGCCACATGCTTCTCTAGCTGCAGAGGGATGGGGCTGTGAGAGCTGGCGCATTGGGTGCCATTGTGTCTCCACTGAAGGGCTTTGCAAGCTCCTCTGAACGGGCCCTCAGCAGCTTTCGAGTTTATTTTAAAAATCTCTGCGTTTGCTGTTCTTGGCGGAGCTGGCTTAATTCTTCTCCTTCTCCGGTCTTTTCAAACACACGCTTTATGACAAGACCCAGGTACGATTGTGTTTGCCTGAGTGCAGATAGGATCAGTCGCAGCCGATCTGCTGAGCCCTGGCATCCCAAAGAGAAACAGGACATAATAAACAGGTACCAGAGGATGGATAAATAGGAAGGATTAGACCCTAACAAAAGCAGGAACATCTGGGACTTACAAAAGCTTGTTCAGAGAATTGCTTAGGAGAGAAAGGAGCAAAGAAGAAAGGAGCCACTTCACCCCGGGCCTGCCTTCTCCACTGGGCTTGCCAGAAGCACAATGAAGCTGCGGCTGCCTCTTGAGAGAGTAGGAGAGGCTGGGGCCCAGCAGAACCCATGCTTCCTGAGGATCCTTCAAGGCAAAGCTCTGATGGCCCCCAGGTGTCTGTAGTCTAGGGCCAAGGTATCCCCGAGCCCCCACATTGCCTTTCTCCAAGCCCCACTCCCCCCTCTGTCAGGGATGCTGGGTCTCTTTTCTCAGGGTTTTTCTTTTTTTCCCCTGGCAAGAGATTAGCAGCAGCCCTGTTCTTCCTGCATCATTTGGGCCTCTTGCCTGTGGACCTGCTTGTCCCAGGGCTCCATTCCAACTCTGTGTGACTGCTTAGAGCCAGGAAAGAATTTAGACTTTTAAAAAACTGGCAAGGGGCAGGGGAGACTCATCGGTTAAGCCCTTTCGGAACAAATGTAAGGACCTGAGTTTGGATCCCCAGAACCCTGGGCATGCTGGGTAGGTGGGATGGTGGCCTGTCTGTAATTCCAGCTTCAGGAGGTGAATATGAGATCTCCAAAGTGAGTTGGCTAGCAAGACTAGCTGTATCTGAGTTCTGAGTTTGACTGAGAGAGCCTGCCTCCTAGAATTAGGTGGAAGAATGATGGAGGATGATTCTGATATTTTCCTGAGGCCTTAATATGCATACACAACCATGTGCCCCTGAAAGTGTGCATACCACATAACACATGCACACAATATGCAAAAAAAATGATAAATTAGAAAAAAATGATGATGATAATAATAATAATAACAACCCACCCTGGTGAGTCTCCCAGGCTGATCCACCTCTGCAGACTATGTCACACTGACTATCATAGCACTGGAAGCTTCTATTTCCCCCAGCAAGCTTCTCTTAAATACCTTCTTAATACTTGTCTCCCTACACTCTGTTTGCAATGCTGTGTCCAGACAGATTCTCATAACATAAAGACTGGACTGTGCTGGGTCCTAGAGTTAAACCCTGCATGAGACAGAAGCACTTCCAGGTGGATGCAGGGAGGGCCTTGGAGTCAGCTCCTCCACAAACACCATCAAAGCAGTGGGGAAAATGGTCAAGCACCCTGGAAATGAACCCGAGCCTCAGAACAACTCAGAGGATGTTTATTCAAGAGAAATGACCTGGTCTCAGGAAGAACGCTGAGCATGGGGGTGTTGTAACTTGCCCACATTTCCTCTCTTTTCCTCAGCTCTGCAGTAGCCTTAAATACCAACAGACTCACAGGCACAGTGCTGTGGGAACCAGTGGTTGAGCAGTCCCTGGACTGGGAACTTTCCCAGAAGCTCTGTTCCCAGAGAGCTGTTGCTGTCACACCTGTTTAGAAGCTTTTTAGAAAACCCACATGCCCAGAGCTCCTCTTCATTTGACAGGCCTGCTCAGTGGGACATTGTATCTGCAGACTATTTGTCAAAAACAACCGTGGGTGTGGCTGGGGAGACGGATCAGTGGCTAAGACTCACTATGGATTGTTCATCTAGAGGACCAGAGTTTGGTTCCCAGCATTCACACTGGGCAGCTCATAGCTGCCTTTATCTCCAGATCCAGGGTATCCAACAATCTTTTCTGTCCCCCACAGGCACTTTCACACACAGGAATATACTTATACATGCACTTAAACAAAATAAAAATGTGGTTAAAAAAAATGAGCAGTTTGTTTTAATGTTACAGTTACTCAAGCTAGTGATATCTGTAGATGAGCAAGCTTCCTAGACAAAGATTTTGAATTTTTCTGAAATGTTCAAAGAAACCTAAGCAGTAGCTAAAGAATTAAGTGAGCTGGAGGGTGGCTCAGTGGTTAAGGGTGTTAGTTATGAAACCACAAGAAGCTGAATCTGGATCTCTGAATCCATGCCGTGAGCTGCATATAGATCTGAATGTACCTGTGACTTCATTGCTCTTGGGAGTGGAGACCGGAGGATAGTGTGGTTGCTAAGATAGCTTAAAAAATGTAAACTCCAGATTCAAAAAGAGACCCCACCTTAAAGGAATAAAGCAGAGAGTGATAGAGGACACAGGACATTTTACTCTAGTCTCTCTCTCTCTCTCTCTCTCTCTCTCTCTCTCTCTCTCACACACACACACACACACACACACACACACACACACACACACACACACACGCACTCACTCACACAAACACACAGGCACACAAACTAGAGAAGCAGTTTCTAAAAAAAAATTAAATGAAGGTATGAGAATAATGTCTCACTAAAAGGTAATATCTAAAAAGAGATTATATATAATATGTGTATGTATGTTTATTTGTATATGAATTCAGGGACTGAAATGTACAGTGATTGAAAGAGTCAGTAAACAGTCTGAACAGCAGATCTGAATGGACGGAGTAAAGATCTATGAACTTAAGATAAATCATTTGGAATTATTTATTCTGAGGAGTAGGGGAAAATCATGGTAAGAATGAGCAGAGCCTAAGACCCTACCAGGACATGACTTGCTGTACCAACATGTGTGCCACAGGGACATCAGGAGGGAAAGTGAGGAAGAGACAGGGAGCAGGCTTGAAGAAACAGTGTCCTCACACTCTCCAAGCTTGATGAGAAGTGTTAACGTGCATATCCAAGACCCCCCACAAATGTCCTGTGTGTACACATGTACACACTGTGGGGTCATATGGTCAGAAGGGAGAATCAGAAAAGCATCTTCTTCTGCACAGGAAGTATGGAATGAGTATGAGCTCATAGCTCACCGGAGTGAAGCCTAGAGGAGGGGAGGACACACAGCTCATGCTGAAAACGGAGGCAGGGGAATAAATGCAGCTTTTCCAGCAAAACCATGCTTCAGAAACAAAGGCAGTAAGAGCACACTCTCAGGTACACAGCTAAGAATCTGTCACTAACAGGCCTGTCCTTGTAAGGATCACTACCTGGAGTCCTCCAAACTCAAGGACACAGGACAGTCCCTCAGTAAGGATCACTACCTGGAGTCCTCCAAACACAAGGACACAGGACGGTCCCTACATCTTCACAAAGAAGTAAAGAGCAAAGTCAACAGAACAATGCAGGTAAATAGAAAAGACAGGACCAGGTTCATTTTGTCTCATTGCTTTGTGCTCCTCATGGGCCAAGCAACTCTGAGTCTACAACATAGACCTGTGCAGATGAAGGCACAGTCAACAGAGAGGTCCAGGGGTACCATGGGATGGCTGTGTGTTCCATCAAAATTAAGTTGTAGTGAATAGAAACTGATTTTTGAAAAGGTTCCTTTATTATTTTATTTTATCTGAATAAGTGTTTTGCCTGCATGTATGTACATACTGTGTAAATGTCTGGTGCCCACTGGAGGCCAGAAGGGGGCTCTGGATTCTGTAGTTGGAGTTAAGGACAGTTGTGGGTACTTGGAACTGAATCTAGGTCCTCTGTAAGAACAGTAATTGCTCTTAAACACTGAGCCGTCTTCCTAGGCCCCAAAACAAAAAATTTTAAACTTAAGATGTCAATTGCAACCACAAGGCAATTACTAAGAAAACTATTATAAAGAAACAATAAATTAAGAAAGAACACTAGAAAATATCCACCTAACACATATGAAGACAGCAAGGGAAATACAGGGATAAATAAATGACTGAAACAAAAATGAAACCATGACATACAAAACAGAAAATTGCAGGTGACAAATCCTGTCTTATCAGCAATGATATTAAATCTGTGTGGGATAAAATGCTGCAGTCAAAAGACCAAGATTGCCAAGATGAATAAATAAAAAGCATGATCCAACTACATTCTGTGTTGAAGAGACACGCTTTAGATTCAAAGACCCAGATATTATAGATTGAAAGTAAAACGATGAAAAATGATGCATCATGGGAAAATAACAAAAAGCCAGCTGCAGGGACTGAACTAACTCCACATAGTAGAATCCAGGCGAAAATGGTAACTACAGATGAAGAAGGAGATTTCATGATGAAAAAGGTCAATGAATTCGTCAGAAGGACACAGCAATTATCAATAGTACTTAACAGAGTACTTGTGCACTTTGTTAAAAGCACAAGTACCAAGTACATTATATGACCTCCTACATATGAGGCAAAACCTAAGAGAACCAAAGAGAACCAGACCATAGTACTTGGAGACTTGAAGAGCCTACTTCAGGCTAGGGACATAGCTTAGTTGGTAGAGGGCTTGCCTAAAACGCACAAGACCCTAGGTTCCATGCTCAGCACCCCATAGAACTACACATAGTGTCTCCCACCTGTAATCCAGCACTCTGGAAGTAGAGGCAGGAGGATCAGAAATTCAAGGTCATCCTCTGCTACATATGGAGTTCAAGGCCAGCTTAGGCCACATAAGACCAAGTTTAAAAAAATGAAAATAGGAGGAAGGGAAGGAGGAGGAGGAGGAGGAGGAGGAGGAGGAGGAGAAAAGAAGAAGAAGAAGAAGAAGAAGAAGAAGAAGAAGAAGGAGGAGGAGGAGGAGGAGGAGGAGGAGGAGGAGGAGAAGGAGAAGGAGAAATTGTGATTTACTATAAATGTTGGATAGGAATTACTAAGAAGATAAAAAGTAAAGACTAGACTTTAGAGCAGTCATTGCATAGAAAGTTCCATTGTCAACATTAAATATACGTGTTCTTATGTGCATGTAGAACATTCCAGAATAAGCCAAATGTTAAGGGCACAAAACAAGCCTCTGGGTACTCAGAAGGACCAAAGCCATGCAACATATGCTCTTTGACCACAGTGAAATTGCCTTAGAAACTGACAGAAGATACAAGAAAGTCACAGACACCTGGAAGTTAGACAGCACATCACCAACCAACCAATGGATGGAAGGAAGGAAAAACTCAAAAGGTAAACTAGAAAATATTCTGAGGTGAGAAAGATGGAAACACAGCAGACCAAACGCAGATGCTGCTGATGCAGTATTTGGAATAATTCACAGTAATAAACAGCTTTATTAACTAAGAAGAAATCAAAACAAACGAAAAGCAGCCAACCAAACAAAACCCCACTCCACCCCAAAATCAATAATCTAAGCTTTCATTATGAAGAAAATAGCAAGAGAGAAAACTAAACCCAAGGCTAGCACAGCCATAAAGATCAGAGGCCCCTTCAAGTCCTTCCAAACCAGCCATTCACCATCATCCAGTCCCTGGGGATTATTGCCACAGGCCTGCCTATCACCCTGTAGAAGAATTGGGCCAGCTGTTGGCTGGACTGCTGCCACGCCCACAACGGTGTTGTCCACGTGACAAATACCTTGGATGAGGTAGTTACGTGGGAAAGGGGGGCTCGCGGCCCTCGGGTCTATGCCCCCGGCGACCCCTCATCAATCTGCCCGAATCAAGGTGCCAGGCTACACGGAACCACGCAGATCTGCTTGCAGAGGCTGGCTGGCACTCTGCCTTCTCTTTGCAGCTGTAATTATTGTTGTTTCCTTGTGTATTAATTCCAAGAAGTTAACTCTTAATGTTCCTGATGTGCCCCATAAAGAGAGTAATGATTCCTCAAAAGTGGCTTCAATACCCCCACCTATGATTCAAGCTCTTAGGCCAACAGTTCAAGAGGGTCCCTAAAGTTTGGAGGAATTCATGAATGATTTAGAGCAGAAAGAACTTATGATTCAGAAGGACAAAGACTCTAGCGAAGAGAGAATGAAAGTAAAGGTACAGGCACTCATAGGCAATCCACACGCGCAGCCGACAGCAGCTGTGAGGAACCAGTTACAGGAATTAGCCATTCCTACAAGAATTATCCAGGGACAAATAGAGTTTCTCATCAAGGGTCGATGGTGGCAACCCCCTAACTTTAATCTTAGATACAATAATTATTTAGAGCCATTACCTTTTACGGGAGCTTATGACGTACATGGGAACCGATGTGTGAATCATAATGGTATGAAAACAGAATGGCATAAGTTACAGTTCATGGAAAGATTAGCTAGGTACCGACCCCCCTGGTGCCTTCTCACCCACAGGCAAAGGTTAAAATATTTTCACACAAATGAAACCGTGGTTAGAACAATGATGGAAAGGGTTTAATTTTGACACAGAACAAAGGTGTAGAAGGAAAACTACAGCTAGGGCCGTAATGTTCTCTGTCCGGATGAGGAACCACAAAAGAAAAAGTAAAGGCTATACTCATGAGATCTGTTAATCATTCTGAGAAAAGTGTGTGACTACATTGTTGATTCTATGTCTATCACCCTACTGGCCGATTGCCGTGTTTCCTCAAGTAACTGTATAAAATTCACTACTTGGTCTGAGTAAAATTGCAGCAGCTTCACAACATACTCTCGTGTCTGTGGCTGTCTGTCATTCACCGAATCCCACTTATCCTGAGTACCTTCACCCCGTTCTCCCTCGGTCTGGTGGTCTAGCTGAGATCCAGTCCGCGGCAGACTGCCTGCTGCCTCTTTCTATTCAGCTGCTTCCTCCCGAGCCTCTCTACTCCAGCCTGTTCCCACTTCCCTTTGCTTTGAAAACCATTGCTAGAAGATGCTCCCAGATTCTGTGTCATCATCAGTGGAGGCGACTAACCTGTGTCAAGCACCAACTGTGAGTTTGGATTGTTCTAATAACTTTATATTTAGTTCATTCTATGACTGTTCCCTAGGGAGGATTCATGGTTTCTTCATGTTATAATGAGGAATGTTAGAGTTGAAGATACATATAACTTTCCATTCTATTCCTAGGGCCATATAATAAGTCTTCATTTAGATCCAAGCCTGTTGGACTTTTGCTGGTTCAAGTATGCTGGACCTGGTTAGAATGTTCTCCTGTTCAGAAAGCTCCCATTTACCTCTTACCTAAAGATTAAATCCATTATCCTCTGTGGTGCTGTGGGAGGTCATTCTGTATGCTGTGAATATGTGTTGCTCTGATTGGTTGATAAATAAAGTTGTTTGGCATATGGCAAGTCAGGTTATAGCTAGGCAGGAAATTGAAGAGCAAGACAGGAAGAAGAAAGGCAGAGGCAGAAGACATGCCAGTCGCCTGCCTAAGGAACAGCAAGATGCCAGCAGACTGGTAATGCCACAGCCAGTGGCACTCTATAGATTAATAGAAATGGGTTAAGTTATAAGAGTTAGCTTGCAAGAAGCTGGAGCCATAGATCATGGCCATATAGTTTGTAATTAATATAAGCCTCTGTGTGTTTATTTGGGTCTGAGTGGCTGTGGGACCAGACAGGACACAGGAAAACTTCTGACTACACTGGTGTTCATATCTTCTATGAGCTGGACCCAGCCTAGCTCTCCAGCTGAACTAGCCACACTCTTCCTTTCCTTGACCTCTGTGGGTTCTCTTTGGTCCACCTTGAGTAGAGGTGTCCTTTGCCCTTACTGGGTGTGGTTCCCAGGGTAGCATCTGCTATAGGCTTCCCAGAGCATGGACTCTGCAACTGGGGGAGGGGAGCTCTGGAAAAACCAGGATGTGCTTCCTGGGTAAGAGGGGCAGAAGCCAGAGAAAGGAGGGCAGTCGAGGCATTCCTGGTGATTCACCCCAAGAATTATTATTGGGAGTATGGACATGTCTATATAATTGATATTCTCAAAGCACTTTTTGAGAGTAAAAAGGTTTATTAATCAGTATGCTGTACACACACACACACACACACACACACACACACACACACACAATCATACATATGATTATATATTCACCAGACACAAGCTGAGACTCTCCTAAGACAGCAGAATGCATGGCTCCTGTTGTGAATCCCATGGCCCCAGACAGGAGTTAGATTCACTGGATTTTCCCAGTCTGCCTTGCAGCTAGCTACTGATAACAATGTGGTCTGAGCTCCTCCAATTGGCTGCGTTTGTCAGACGCTTCAGGTCAGAAGAGAAGAGTCTGAGGAAGTAGGTGCCATGTGTAAACAAAGCTAGAGGATGGAGGAGGGCCATATGGTTTCAAAGGCAGCAATGACAAGAGACCTAAGGGGTGGTAGGTTATGCTTCAGGTTGGTGTGCCCACACCTGGCATGGTGGTATCATAACTACAAATGGGTGAGACCACCGAGTTGGGTGTTGTTCCTGACAGTGTAGAAAGTCAGCTCCCTGGCCTCCCCTGGAATATGTTCTCCTTAGATTTAAATGGGGTTGAGGATCCCGATTTGTGCAGTAGGGAGATGTGTATGGTATGTGTGCAGGCAGTGGACAGTGGTATCTTTGAAGGTGATGAAACTGTGTTTAGCATTCCTCCAAGGGCTTCAGCAGGTCTTTGTGCAGTTTCCCGGAGACTCTCAGGCTGCTGCTACAGGCAGTGGGCATGGCTTCTGTGAGGCTTGAGGACCCTCAGGATTCACCTACCACTTGCTTTTCCTGTTTGCACCTTTTCCCCATCTCCTTTCTCTCCTTGCTCTTCTGGGAGCTCTCCCTGAGACAGGCTCTGCTGCAGGGTGCCTGCCCAGTTACATGCACATTCACTCTGTCCGGTGACCTCCAGCCTGAGCAGAGCTGGTAGAGCCCTCCTGGCTTCAGTGCTCCAGAGTCAACTTGGTTTGGCCCTTGCCACTGCCTCCAAACCCAGCTCCACGTCCTCATGCTGCCGTAGTCTTCCCAGCCAGTGAGCTCAGCACACTCCTGCCTGCTCCATCCTGGCCCTCCAGGTCTCACCAAGCAAGTACCACCACGGTTCCCTTTAAATGTGCACGCTTGTGGGATGCCGTCTGCTTTACTGGCTGGCTGATCAGTTCTTTACAGAAGAGAGCCTGCCCTGCTCTCTGTTTTCTCTCTTTGAGCCTCAGCAGAGTGTCATCTGTGTAGATGTTTAAAAATACTTATTGCAGTAAAAATACAAACCAACAAGAAGTAGAGAGGGCGAGGATAGAGAGAGCTAGGAGCTTCCAGACTCCGTTCATTCTGTAAGCTTAAGTCAGCATCAGCTGCCCAGGTACTCACAGCCATGTTCAGGTCAGGCTCGGCTGGTGGTCAGGCAGGGAAGGTTCTTCCTCCTGTGATGTTGCAGAGGGTGGCCTTGGAGAGTCTGTCTCTTGCTTTCCATTCCTCCTAGGCATGGGTGCAGGTGTGGATCTTGGCCTAACCTTGCGCACTCTCTATCCAAGGCAGTGTGATCCTGAGTTGGGAGGCAGGGCTTCTGAGCCAGGCTGTGAAGTTCAAATCCTTAATCTTCCATTTTTAGCTATTATGCTGTAGATGAGTTGGTATCCCCATGCCTCAGTTTCCCCATGTGTAAAATTGTGACACTAATATCCACATGGTGGTGGTGGTGGGGACTGTGGTGAGGACTATATTAGCCATGACATATGAAATCATAGAAAGTGCTCATAAGAGTGGAGCTGTGAGGATGTGTATGGAAGCAGAGTTTATCTATGATTATTAAAAGTGGTATTATTACAGAAAGCAAAAATATACATATATGGGAAATATCCACTAGAAAGATCTCACTGTAATGCAAAGAGCATGCTTAACTGTCCGGGGCAAGTATGGACCTGCAATAGACCTCTGTAAAGGGCAGGACACCGCCTTGCCAAAGGGAAGTGGCTCCAGGTCCACCTGACTTCCTGACCTTAGGAGACCAGAATCTGAATGACTCTAACCACTGGCTGCCCCTCTCAGTGTGACCCAGGCAATACCAGTCACCCCAAAGCAAGTGGTTTTTGCACCCTAGTTGTAGCAGATGTCTGAGGCAGATGCGTGCAAGTTTGAGGCTAGCCCAGAAAAGCTGCTGTTTGTTCTTTGGTTGTTCTATTGGCTCACAGCAGACATGGCTAGAGCTTGGTGTATCACACTGTTTCTTTCTGACCCCAGAGAAGGCCATCCTTCCCAGCTTCTCTGCTGCTACAGGGAGACACGTGGTCACTGAGGGGGAGAGAAGACATGATGGAATTTATAGGAGAAGGTGTGAGCTCCCAGCTCTTGCTCCTTTCAGTGACTGAAGAGGAGGGTCCATCCAGGTAGGCAAGCCTCTATCGGTATGCATCCCTGAGTGTCTGAGGGGAGGAGAGACCCCAAACCAGCCTACCATGGACATGCATGGGAGCGAGCAGTACCTCTGTTTATGAAGCCGCACAGCAGGGAGTGGTGTGATTTATTCTGGGGTGCAGCCTGGCTTCTATAAGAGTGGGAAGGGCTCTCTTCTTGGAATTCCTAGACAAGACAGGCTCTGGGCCCTTGTTATGATTCTAGCAAGATTTGGCATCCACACTCGTGGTTAATATCATGATTTCTGGCTGTTTCCTTTCAACTGAACAAGGGCTCACCTTCACTCTGTTATCCTCTTGCTCCCCTGACAATCCCACAACCCCCCCCCCCCACACACAATGTCATCTCCTAAAGACAGCACCAATCAAACCAGATCACGCCACTCTCTGGCCGCCAGATCACCTCCTCCAGGCCCCCAAGCAGAACCAAAGGCAGGTTCCCTGTTGTGGCTTAACAATCCCTTCTCTGGCACATCTCCTGAAGTGGTACAGCTCTGTGGGTGCCCTCCTTCCCTGCCTCTCTCTCTCTCTGCCTGGTTCCCTTTGCTCCCTCCCCTATTAATCAGGTTTCCCCTTAAATATCATCTCTGAGGGGTCTTCCCTACCTGTCACTCTATTCTCTATTGTGTCTCTTTATTAGTGTCTTTGTATCCCGATCACCTCCTGGAAGCATCTTTTTTTCATCTATTTACCCATTTCCTGGGTCTTTCCCACTATAATGTAAGTGTAAGTAAGACATGGGGCTTTTCTGTTTTATTTATAGTCACTGCTCCAGGGTCAAGCATGATATCTGATACCTGGTAGTTCAAACAGATTCTTGGGCAAATGGATAAATTAGAGAAAAGCTCATCTGTATCATGGCTGGTGAGCTCTCTCTCTCTCTCTCTCTCTCTCTCTCTCTCTCTCTCTCTCTCTCTCTGTTATTTGTATTTCATGTGCACTGGTATTTTGCCTGTATGTATATGTCTGTACATATATATATACAAATGAGCCATCTCTCCAGCCCCTGTGAACCCTTCTCTTAAAGTAGGTTACCTTTGAATTTACTAATTTCTTCTTCAGCCATTCTTTTGACCCATTGTCCCTTCAATAAAGTTCAAGGCTCCACAAAAGAAAGTGGCCACAGCAGCAGGGAGCAAAGACCTTCTGACTGTAGCTGTTGTCTCTGGAATGTGACACCTCTGAGATCTGGGAGTTAGCTTGTCTCTACAGTGTCACCTGGGCTATATCCTTACTAGTACAGAGACTTCTGGAAGAGGCCCCTCTCCATGGATCAGTCAGAGAATGTTGATGCCAGAGAGAAGCTTGGAGACCAACATGGCTATGATGTCCTGCTGCAGGTGAAGAAGATGATTCAGGGAAGTGAGGGACGTTGCCTAAGGCCTTGACTCACTGGTTCACTAGTACAATCACTACTGGGAACATTTCCCATTCCTTTTAATTCCAGAATTCCTGGAAATCCCTACCCTAGGACCACCAACAGGGAAGAGAGTACTTTACACTCAGGAAAGCAAAAGTGCCAAGCACTCCCTTCCTAGACTCCCTCACAGCTAGGGCATGGGCATGCTCAGCTTTTGAGCAATGGTTGGAAACCCAAAGAAGCAAGAGTTGGCCCACAGGCGGAGTTCCCAGGGGAGCAAGCAGCACTGCCTTTAAAGGGGCTAGGGCCTGTGCTCTGAGATGCTAGGGACCAAGCTATAATGGCTTTCTCTAATGGGAGGTGGCAGTATTGTAAACCACAAACAAGTTAGCATGTGGCCTTGCTGTGTGGCCCCATTCTCATGCTCCAGATAGACTTTTGATTCTAGAAGGTTCCTGAGAGCCCTCCGGGAAGTGGAGTGACTCTTCTTTATGAGTCAGGCATAACTGGTCATCCCCCCCTTGGGGCTAAGATTCCTCCTGGCTGCTGCTTTATTCATTTGTGTAGCAGTAAGAGACAGAGACTTGGAGGAACAAGCAGAGCATGTTTGAGGCAGTGGATCTCTAGGTGCAGGGCACATGTGAGGCAGTGGATCTCAGAACAAGTGCTGTGCATTGGGAGAGGTGCAGGGTGCATGTGATGCAGTGGATCTCCAGGTACAAGGTGTATGTGATGCAGTGGATCTCAGGATAAGAGCCATGCACTGGGAGAGATGCAGAGTCTGGGCCTCCTGATGCAGATCTTGATCCCCATCTCGAGAACTAGAAAATTTACTTAAGGATCAAGGGAAAATGAACCACTGAAAGAGTGTAAACTGGCCGTGGACCATGACAGGCTGCTCTTCTTCCCTCTTCTGAGTGCTTCTCCTGAGATGAGCCTGGCCCTGTGGGACCCAGCAGGAACAAGTCACAGAGCACACTGGCTGGCATCAGTGTGCTCCCAATGTCTCAGGAAGTGCCAACTTCCGTTCCTCTGTGCCTCTGGGACTGTCTGTACCTCCACAGTCCTAGGGGACACTGCCAGCGTTCATTGTATAGGGACTGAGAGGTGACTGGCAGAGCTCAGAGGACCTTAGAGGAACATTGGAACTGCCTATGGGGGACTGCTTTAGCTGTGTATACCAGTTCACTTAGGGGTTGGAAAAATGTCCCCAGCCTCTAGTCATCAACTTGTCAGGGCCATTTCCACAGAGCCAGGTGCCCTGAGAAAGGAGGGCCTGGGAAGATGGGCTGCTATGGATATCACTCTGTGTAAATAAAGTGCTGATTGGCCAGTAGCCAGGCAGGAAGGATAAGGTAGGTGGGACAAGGAAGAGGAGAAGGCTGGGAACAGGAAGACTGGGAGGAGACACTGCCAGCCACTGCCAGGAGAAGCAACATGTAAAGACAACGGTAAGCTACAAGCCATGTGGCAAAGTATAGACTAACAGAAATGGGCTAAATATAAGAGTAAGAGCCAGACAATGTTAGGCCTGAGCTAATGGCCAAGCAGTTTAAATAATATAAGTGTCTGTATGATTATTTTATATGTGGGTTGTGGGACTGTGGGGGCTTAGTGGAACCTGGAGAGAAGCTCTCCAACTACAATGGGCTCTGAGTGGACAGTCCCACCATGTTGGTCCTGAGTGCCAAAATCAGGTAACACATTTAGTTTAGGAATACCAGTATAAAGAAAAGCTTTAAAGTCAGTAGACCATGGGTCAAGTTCAACACAGCCACTACCTGCTGCCGTGTGACCGTGGCAAGTTCTTAATCTGTTTCTCATTTTCCCCTCCTGGGAGAAGAACAGCAGGAGACCCCACTTTGAAGGGGGGTCACCAATATTCTTGAACTAGGCTGCAATGTACTACCTGACACACATGACTAACACAAACATCCAGGGCCCCTCTGAGGTCTTCTGAGGACTGCCACCTTCCCCTCGGTCCCCACACAGAGAGCTGGCAGGTCCCCAGGACCATGGAGGTACAGACAGCCTCCGAGGCACAGGAAAGTGCCCTCTAGCTTCCATCTTCCCCCTCACATGTAAAAATGGCACATCCTTGAGCATGAAAGACACACACACACACACACACACACACACACACACACACACACACACTCAGGGTGGGGGAGGGGCAGGTGCACAGGCCGAGGCAGAGACATAAAGGTACCCAGAAAGAATAAGGCACATGAGAGAGAATGGATGTGGGCTTCTCAAGAAAAGCCACCCTTGACTGGCTGTGATGATTAAATCCCAGCACTTGGGAGGCGGAGGCAGGCAGGTCTCTGTGAGTTCAAGGCCAGCCTGGTCTATGGAACAAGTTCCAGGACAGCCAGAACTACATAATAAAGAAAAAACTCTATGTTTACTGTCCTGTGATGACAAGGTTGGTATGAACACAGAATAGTGAACACGGGCCTTCAGTCCATGAACACCTTCTAGTATAGTAGAGAAGATAGGCATAAACAGAGTCCTTATTATCATAGGGGGCAACAGATGTTCCAAAAGTAGGGGACGGGGCCGTGGAAGGGTGTGTGTGTGTGTGTGTGTGTGTGTGTGTGTGTGTGTGTGTGTCCTTGCCTGAGCTCTGAAGCAGAAAGCAGAACACACAGAAAGACATGGTCAGAGGGACTACACTTCTGGAAGTGGATCCAGGAGAACAGAGCTACAAGTTAAGATGGACAAAGCTGGAGATGGGTAGCGGGGAAGACCAGCACTAAGGAGCTGGGACTCAGCCTGCCAGCTTGGGGAATGGCTTAAAAACTGATGTAACTCTCTCAACAGGTAGGGAGTGCTAATGGGAACAGAGTTGTATAGTAAACAACCAGCACAACTGAGCTCATAGGGCAGAGGCTCCAGTGTCCTTCTTGCCTGGGACTAGATGAACTCGGGCCTGGGAGGGGCCTGAGGGCAGGGAAGGTTCCTTGGACTCCATCAGAGGGAGACATAAGACACGGAATGGTCGGTCCTCAAGGCCATCCTTCTCTTTGAGGCAATCACTGCCAGGCAGGGGTTGGGGAGCGGAACTGTGTCCCATGAGAAGGAGGGGGAATCAGGCCCTGGGCAGGGCCAGTAGGAGTAACTATGACACTGGAAGTGAATGACTTAAGGGATCAAGGTATTTCTCAGTTTGAAACCCACTTTAAAAAAAAAAAAATCGATGCTTTGCATTCAGCAGTGTTTGGTTAAAAAAAGAAAAATAGCTGCAGCCCGCGCCTTCTCGGCAGAAAAGAGTGAACCCCATCAATTACAGCAGGAGAAACAAGTGTCTGGTGGCAGCTTTGTTCCTTCGACTCCAAAAATATTAAGCCATTTAGCCCTACAAACCGAGCACTTGGTGAGTGACAACATCTTCATTTACAAAGCTCCTGCCCAGAGCCTTGGGACAGTGGCTTTCTCCCAGACTGAGAGGTTCAGGAGCTGGGGGCCAGGGGCCTGCCACCGACTGGCCCTGTGAACTCTCTGAATCACCCCAGCAGCCCAACTTCCATGCTGCTTTTCCATGAGGAGGGCTCCCAGTCTATAAGAGTCTGGGAGGCACCCACAGCAGTTAGCGCACACTGGCAAGATCGGGGTTTTGTCACTCTTGCCACACACTGGGGTCCCCGGCCCTGCTGTTCTTTAGAATCACCTGGCTCTCAGAGTCTCCAGCCCTCAGATCTCATCCCAGACCAGTTCAATTGGAAATGTCTGAGTGGGACCCACGTCAGTGTGTTTTAAGAGCCTTGTAGGTGGGTCCATCCTATGGCAATGTAGAACCCTGTTGAGGATGAGAATGTGAGATAGGAATGTCCTAGAGACAGCACAGGTGCCTTCTGTGGGTGGGTTCCACTAGGAACAGAAGTTCCACAGAGGTGGTAGTGTTTTCAGGGCCTAGCTCTACAGGTTCGGCTACTTGACATGTCTGCAGAGGATTAACCCCACCTGAAGAGACTCACAGAAGCCTGATCACCACTTCACTCAAAGGAGCTCTTTATTTCTGACTACAACCTAGAGTCATAATTCAGGGAAACTTCTCTTGCATCACATCTTGCCCCCTAGAAAACAAAGAAACTGCTCTGTGTCTTCCTCCCATCTCTACCTCTCCCATAAGTACTATTAGTATATATGTATATGTATACATATATATATATATACATATATATATGTACATACATATATATACACATATATATATGTATATATATATATATATATATATATATATATATGTATGTATGTATATACTGTATTACATAATGAACCCAGGACCTTGCCCTTGACAAATACTCTACAACTGAGTTACATTCCCAGTCCCTTTCTAATTTAAATTTTTATTTCAATACAGGGTCTCAGTAAATTGAACTTCTATGTAGCTCAGGCTGGCCTCAGACATGTGTGTGTGTGCGTGCGCGCGCGCATCTGTGAATTTATATACACCATAGGCATGCAGAAGCCTGCAGAGGACACAGGAAGACAGCATCAGATCTCCTGGAACTAGAGTTGCAGGTGGTTGTGAGCTGCCTTATGGATGCTGGGAACCAAACCCGGGCTTGTGAAAGAACTGCTCTTAACTGATGAGCCATCCATCTCTCCATCTCATGGCCTTTCTATCTTTCTGCCTCTGCCTTCTGGGCAGCTGGAACTACAGGCCAGTCATTACATCTGGCCCATACATGTGGTTTACAAAGCGATGATGAAATAGTTTTTATGGTGTATTGGAACTGGGGGACATTTACTGTAACCACTTAACAATTCTGACATCTCTGCAACTACCAATGAGTCCCCCCAGTGTTCAGCCTTTCCGACACTGAAATGTCAGGCCTGACAGTTTGAAGTCATGTGATGTGTTCACATACACAGCTATGTCTGGGTTAAGCACTCGCTGCATAGGTCTGACCCAGAGCAGAGACTGCTACGGGGCACAGAGATGACAGTCCCTGCTCTCTTCTTCCCTCTTCCCATCCTGCACTCTGCCTGAGATGTACAAAAAGGTGCTGGAAGGGAAGAGAGGCTCCAAAGTCAGAGTTCAAAGGCAAAGTTGGACTAAATTAAGTTCAAATAAGTGTCTTGCGCAGTGTGGTGGGTGCTGCCTAGTGTGGTGGTACATGCTTACAATCCCAGCGCTTGGGAGGCTGAGGCAGGAGGATTTTGTATTTGAGGACAGTCTGGGCTACATAGGAAAGAAAATCTGGCTTCAAACAGAAATTTGCTTCCAGCAAGACCTATGTGATATAAAGTTGAGACGGGCCACATGAAGATGCGGGACCTCTGTGATGCTCAGCTGTGCTACTTATCATGAGTCTCTGGACAGCTCCATGTCACAACATCTATACATAGCTTTGATCTGGGGTGCCTTTCCCTTAGATAAGGTGTCTTTGGAAGCAGTTTTCTAGAGAAGGGTCTTGGGACAACAACCGATTTGTTTTGATTCCTGTAGCTCTGAGGCCCTAAGGTTTGGCTTACTCTTCCAGTCCCCTGCCGACATGCTGTCTCCTCTCACTCCAGTGGCTCTGGTAGCCTCTGTTGGGTCTCCCACAGGCAGCCCCTGCTCCCTCTCAGCACTCCACAGCAGTAGTTGGTCAGCTACCCCTTCCAACACCTTTCCTCAACTCCTACTGTGACAAAGGTACCCAGGCCCTTTACATGCTCTGCCCACCGTCTGGACCCTAAGGAGATCTGACCCCTGGCTGCCTGGGAAAAACTCCCAGGGTGAGCAGAGGAGTGGTGGGTGGAGAAAACAAGGAGAGTGCAGAGGTGCCCACCTCCACACCTTCAGTACAAGTAATCAACAGGAGCTGGCGCTGCCTTTAGAGGAGGGACCAGTGCCCTGCGCCCACGCAATCTGTCTCCATGGTAACCAGACTGGGAAGCCTGCATAGAGCTGGCTGCTAGGCTGGGGTCTATTCCTCTTCTTCCTGGTTGCTGAGTGTCTGAGGGTCCTAGGCCCTCCCTGCCACTCCCCCTCTTTCTGTTTTCGTTCTAGGTTGAGTAGTTACAGAATGACTCTGCTGAACTCCCTCAATTTGAGGGTTGGAAGATGCAGGCCTTGCTAGGTGTGGTAGCATACTTCCCAGCACTCGGGAGGCTGAGGCAAGAGGATTGCTGTGACTTCAAGGCCAATCTGGGTTACAAAGCAGATGAGAGAGAGAGAGAGAGAGAGAGAGAGAGAGAGAGAGAGAGAGAGGAGAGAAAGGGAGGGAAGGGTGGGAGGGGGAGGAAGGGAGGGGAGGAGAGAGAAAAGAAACAAGAAAAAAGAAGAAGAGAAGGAGGAGAGAGAGGAAGGAGGAGGCAGAGGAGAAGAGGTGGTGCCTATGGTGGTAACTATCTGTAACCCCAGCACTGGGAGGCAGAAGCAGGAGAATCAAAAGTTCAAGGTCATCTATGGCTACATAGAAAGCTTGAGATCAGTCTGGGATATATGAGACTTTTTTTTTTTTTTTCTTTTTTTAAGAAGATGGGGAGAAGGAAAAGGAGGAGAAGGAAGGCTTTTGTATACTGGTTTCTGAGCACTTCCTAGCCCTCTCAGAAGAGATAACGGAGTGGTTTGCTGGGCACCCCCTTGCTCCAAACCACTTTTATTTTATCCCCACATCAATCAAAGATCATCAGGGCTGAAAGAAGCCTTAGGGACAATCGCTGCAGTGATGACCAAACCTACTTCATTAACAAGCTCTCTTTTCCAGGGGACATTTGCTATGGAGGGTCTATGTACAAAGCAGGTACAGTTGGTGCTGCCCTGGTTAATAGCCCTGTCTCTGCCTTCCCTTTGCTTTTAGGGGACATTTGGTCCCATGGAAAACCATCTGAAAGCCACAGACTTAGCCATACTCCTTTTAAAGATTGATTAATTATTACATTTATTTATTTGTTTGTTTGTTTGTTTATTATGTGTGTTGTGTGTGCACACACACGTGCCCACACACAGAGGTCCGAGGAGAACTTGTGGGAATCAGCTCCCTCCTCTACTATGCAGACCTTTAGGCTGTCAGGTTTGGCAGCAAGTGCCTTTACCTGCTGAGTCTTCTCTCCCACCCTGCATCATATTTTGCAAGGAGGAGAAATGAAGCTGAGAAAACAGCTCTTTTCTGAGGTCACACAGTAAACCCAGGCTTCCTGGACCCAGCTCCTGACCCACAGTATGCTGTGCTTCCTGCTTCTTCACCCTGCCTGGGGATATGTGCATATGTGGATGGAGCTCTGGCAGCTCTATGGTGCTGCAGAGGCAGAAGCCAGGCTTCTGCTTATACTGTGGCCCGGTCATGTGCTAGATGAAGAGATGTAGACTGAGCTGGTGAGCAGGTAGTGGGGGAAACCATGGAAGATGCCACTGGTGTGACTGGGTGTGTGGTCGCTAGGTTCCCTTATGGTGCAATGGGACAGGTTTTCTTCTTATGCTGTCAAGAGCTGTTCAATGTACCTGTAATTCCAGCACTTGGGAGGCAAAGGCTGGAAGAACATGAGCTCAAGGACAGCCTGGGCTACATAGCGAGACCCTGATTAAAAATATATGTTGTTTCCTGGTTGTGATGACTATTATCGGTTGTCAGCTTGACTATGTCTTGAATGAACTACAATCCAGAAGTGGGGGACACAATTGTGACCTGGATCTTGAGGTGGGAGGACACAGGCTTTTGAGCCAGATATTGAGATGGGATGACAGTCTTTTAATCTGGGCCACACCTTCTGCTGGAAGACTCTATGAGGACAAGGGAAGAAGGGAGAGTTCCTTCTTCTTTGCCTGCTTGGCCTCGACTTGCCAGCACATCCATTCCTTCACTGGCATTGGAGCCTTATTCTTAGGGATTCCAGCACATACAGGAAACCAGCTGGGACACCAGCCTCGTGGGACTGAGCAACTACTAGATTCTTGGACTTTCCATTCACAACTAGCCATTGTTTTTTTTTTTTTTTTTTTTTTTTTTTTTTTTTTTTTTTTTTTTTTTTTTTTTTTGTGTGTGTGTGTGTGTGTGTGTATAACTTATGGAATGCATCTTTCTATATATATTATATATAAATTTATATTTATATTTATATATAACTTATGGGATGAATCTCTCTCTGTATATATAATATATCCCTGATATGATATAATCTTTCTATTTATGTATGCATATATGTACACATATGTATGTACACACACACACACACACACACACACACACACACACACACACATACACGCACGCGTATATATCTGTGACTCTAGAGAACCCTGACTAATATAATATACTAGTGCAGCAGGTTTTTTGTTTGCAAGGATGGATGATAACTGGTCAATTCCCTAGAAGGGTTCTGGAGGCACCATTGACTGCTGGGAAGTCTAGGATGGCCAGAACCCAGATCCCTCCATAGCAGGAATCTGTCACCTCTTACGGTTTGAATTAGAATAGCCCTCATAGGCTCATATATTTGAATGCTTGGTCCCCAGTTGGTAGAACTGTTTGGGAAGGATTGGGAAGTGCATCCTTATTGGAGGAAGTGTGTCACTGGGGGCTGGCACTGGGATTTCAAAAGCCCACATCATTGCCAATTAGTTCTCTCTCTCTCTTTTCCTCCCCACTTTCTCTCTCTGCCTCATGCTTACAAATCAGATGCAATCTCTCTGCTACTCCTCCAGTGTTATGCCTGCCTGCCTGCTGCCATGCTTCCCACCATGGTGATCATGAGACTAACCCTCTGGAACCATGAGTCCCAAATTAAATGTTTTTATAGGTTGCCTTGGTTGTGGTATTTTGTTACAGCAGTAAGAAAATACATATAATGGAAATTGGTACCAGAAGTGGGGTATTGCTGTGCCAGGCCTGACTATTTTGGAGGAATGTGGATGTCTTTGGGAGTTTGGACTAGGAGAGCAGCTGAAATCTGTAAGCAGGGATTAGAGGATATCCTAGTAGTTCTGAGAGCAATGTGGTTTATGGAAACCCAGCTCAAGAGATTTCAGAAGAGAACAGTATTAGCAAGTGAGCCAGAGACTATTCTTGTGATATTTTGGCCAAGAATGTACCTGCTTTTCACCCCTCTCCCTAGAATTTGCCTGAGGCTGAATTAAAGAGTTTTGGACTAATATCACCAGCAGAGAAGATTTCAAGACAGTATAATATTGATGGTGTCACATGGTTATTACCTAATACCCTCATGCAAATCTACAACGAGAAAGAGCAAGCCAGTAAACAACATTCCTCCATGGCTTCTGCCTACCAAGCCCAGCACTTGAGAGATGGACACAGCAGGATCCAAAGTTCAAAGCCATCTGCTGCTCCATAATGAGTTTGAGGCCAGCCTGGATTATAGGAGTCCCTGTCTCAAAAATTCAAAACAAAAACAAACAAACAAAAAAATCACACCTTCACAGAAGACTGTTGTTACCTGGAAGAGTAAGATGAAAAACCCCTTTTCTCCTCAGGTGGCCTTTGGTCATGGTGTTCTATCACAATAATAGAAACCCTCACTAAGACACGACCTCTCCTCCAGAGAGCTGGGCACCTCAAGAGATCAGGTCTGGAAGCACCAGAGCAGGAGGCAGGCAGAACCTTTATCCCCTCTTCAGCTTTCTCTGCTCACTGGAATAGTGTCTATGACACTTAGGCCCCATCTGGAAGGATTTTGCTTCCAGGCTCACACTATTCTGAGGGAGAAAGAACTTGAGGTTGGCTATAGCAGTGGGCTAAGGGTGGTGTGGTGACAGGGAAGCTCCTCGTGCTGTGACTCTAGAAGATTATACGTGTCCCATGCAGTTAATACCAGCACTGTTGAAAGCATAGGCAAGGTACTGCCCTCAAGGGCCTCCCTGAGGATGTCCCTGACCACAGCTTCAGTGAAGGCCCCTCGGGACTTGTTCTCTTGTTCGCTGCTGGCTCTTCAGGATGTGCCTCAGAACCTACAGACAATTCTCTGATTGTTCCGTTTCTGGCCCTGTCTGCCTCTAAACCACTTTGCTCATACTGTATTCTTAGGCCATGCACACTGCCTAGCAGGAACTCAGAACATGTTTACTGGATGACAGAGAAGTCAGTGTCGAGGACTCAGAGACCCTTCAGAACCTGTCCTTTAGCACACAGTTTCTGTGAAGGTGTGATTTTTTTTTTTGTTTGTTTTTGTTTTGAATTTTTGAGACAGGGACTCCTATAATCCAGGCTGGCCTCAAACTCATTATGGAGCAGCAGATGACTTTGAACTTCTGATCCTGCTGTGTCCATCTCTCAAGTGCTGGGCTTGGTAGGCATATGCCATCACATGCTCTGTGCTTGGAATAGAACCCAGGGCTTTATCTATGCTAGGTAAGCACTCTACCACCTCAACTGCACCCCTAGTCCATGTGAAGAAATTGTTTGTTTGGTTTGAGCTTTCTAGACAAGGTCTCTCTTTGTAGCTACCCTGGAACTCACTTTGTAGACCAGGCTGGCCTCAAACTCAGAGATCCTCCTACCTCTGCCTCCCAAGTGCTGGGATTAAAGAGGTGCCTCACAACAGCCCAGCATTTGAAGCAATTTTTGGGTTGAAGTATAGAAAGTGCTTGAGTACTGGAGGTGGGGCAGGATGGCACCCTTGGTAGAGCTATGGGGGAGGGGTGACTGGGGATGAAGGGGTTAAAGTTTCATTCAAATGGAATCTCCAGCTTTTTACCCCCCCTCCCCCATTAGGTCTCCAGGGAGAGAGATTCTGGAATTTCAGGAGGTACCCATGCTGGGAAAATGTGGTGACCTGATCTGCTTTCCCAAATACCTTGGACCCAAGACCAAATGGAGCTGGAGAGACTGAAGTCTCCACTGTAGTTCATGCCCACTGCCCCCAGAGTCTTGTGGATGGCTGTGCAGAAAGTTGACACCATAGCCAACTGTAAGCACATGGCCACCATAGCCGGAATGAAACATCTTCCTGGCCCTGAGAGAGACAGGAGGCAGAGTCCACTATCGCATCCAGCTTCAGAATCTTCTTCCCCAGGTGGCTTGATGGGCTGATGAGTCTCTTGTCTGGAGTCTGCAGAAAAGCTGCTGTGGGGGTGAGGATTTGGATGGGGGAAGTCCTCCTGGGGTGGCTTTTGGCAGTGACTTCCTAACCTCGGCAGCTCGAGGAGGCATTGAGACAGACACTTTGAGAGGAAGTGTGGTACCTGGATATTGCACAATGTAATGGAACCAGCCAAGTGGTAAATGTAGCTTTTAAATAGGTTTTGTGTTCTCCATTAGCTGCCCTGATGTTGATTAGCCCTGACAGCTAAGAAGGGGCAGTCAGCAACTTTCCCAGGTGGTGGTGGCTCAGCTGGCCCATTCTTCCACTGGCCGGCATTGCAGGAAGACCGCTATGAGGTAGGGCAGGATGGATTGCCTCTAGGGGTAAATGGGGCAGGGAAGGACCATGGCAGGCCTCTGGTAGGCTGTCCCAAGCTCCTTCTCTCTTCCTGTCACTTACCTGGAGGCTTCCTTCAGACAGGGTTAAGTGTGGACATCTGCAGGAAGCTGTAAGGACCTGGCTTCCTTTTGCTGTCTTGGTGGAAAGGGGTCTTGTGCTTGGTCTGGTGACCTCCTAAGAACAGAGTCACCCACCGGAACTTGGAAGCCATGAAGGGATTTGTTGGAATTTTCTAGATCCATCTTTGAGCACAGGCAGCTTGATCCTTAAGAGACAAGAACACGTAGAATCCAACAGTCTATCCAGTCACCTCAAAGGGTTTTCCAAACCAAGGACAACAAGAGACCTTGGAAGATTCCAGAAAATTGATATCTCTCATGCCTATCTACCTTGATGGGGCATCAGAAAAGATTAAAAGGGAGGCTGGGGCTGGAGCCCAGTTGGTAGAGTGCTTACCTAGCACACTTGAAACTCTGGGTTTAATCCCCAACACTACATCAGTTAGGCATGGAGGCCATGCCTGTCATCCCAGAAATTCAAGGTCATCCTCAACTACTTCTTGAGTTCAAGGTCAGTCAAGGATATGAAATATTGTTGGTTCATGAAGGGAGAGGAAGCAGAATGTAGCTTCTGGCTTGTAGGAAAGGGAGGAAGCTCAGAGAGAGCTATCTGGGGCTCAGAAGTGGCTCCAGACTCTTAGCCCCAAGCTGTTGAACCCAGAGGAAGCCAGTGGGGTGTTTCCCTGCCTCCCATTCTCATCAAACATCTCCGAGGACTCCATCTTCTGTTCATACATTGACCAACACCACCTCAGGTCCAGAGCATTTGAGAAAGGAGGCACAGTCTTCCACAAAACTTTCTTTTGCTGAACTGCCCTTGCTTCATCAGGGGCTGGAGGAGGCCACACAGGTCATAGTAGCTGCCACCTCCCTGTATTCTCCCTCCAGCTCCCCGCCATCACCTGCTTCAGCCTCTGAAGCCCCCCACCCTCTGCCCTGGCAGCACCTCCTTTCTCCCTTCCCCTGGGTAAAACCTTTGTGTCAACACAGCTGAGGAAGTTGCAGGGCGGGTCTTAAACTCCATTCTGATTGACAGAAAAGCTCACTCTTTTCCATCACCTCATGCAGCTTTTGCATTAAAATGCTCATCATGGAAGAATCTATGAAATTTAAAAAAAAGTGGAAATAAACGAAATGTTCAACAATTAGGGGGGTGTTTAGTAAATCACGTTGCATCCATTTGTTAGAGCATTACACAGACATTAAAAATGATCATTATGGAGACTGTATAGCGACGGGGGAAGGTTTATGAGATGACACTAAGTGGAACCACAGTGCAAATGCTACAATTGCTTTGATTGTGACTGGGGAAAATATGTCAGCGTGTCAACAAGTGACAACAGTGTGAGATGACACGCAGGAGTGAACAATGGCTCGGCAGGGCACGGCAGCTCTGTGAGGCTTTTTATTCTTTTCTCTTTTAAAATGGTTTGCTTCTCTGTTAATTTTTTTAACTTAGTCTTTTTTTTTCCCCCTCTCTGTCTCAGAATTGGTGTAGAACACACAGAATATAAGATCAGGTAAGATTAGGAGCTGAGAAGTATATCCATAGTGAACCCTACGCCACAACTGGTAAGACGCCTCAGCAGGTGTGCCTGGTAGTTTTATGTCAACTTGACATGAGCTAGAGTCATCTGAGAGGAGAGAACCTCAACTGAGAAAATACCTCCATAAGATGTGGCTATAGGCAAATCTATAAGGCATTTTTAAAATTAGTGATTGATGGAGGAGGGCCCAGCTCACTGTGGGTGGTTCCACCCCTAGGCTGGTGGTCCTGGGCTCTGTAAGAAAGTAGGCTGAGCAAGTCATGGGGAGCAAGCCAGTAAGCAACACCCCTTCATGGCCTCTGCATCAGCTTCTGCCTCCAGGTTCCTGCCATGCTTGAGTTCCTGTCCTGACTCCTTAGATGATGAACTGTGATGCAGAAGTATAAGCCAACTTTCCTCCCCAAGTTGCATCGGTCATGATGTTTCATCATAGCAATAGAAATCCTAAGTAAGACAGCAGGTGAAGGTGCTTACTTCCTGATGGCTTGAGTTCAGTTTCCGGGACCTACATGGTAGAAGGAGAGAACCAAGTCTCCCAACTTGTCCTCTGACCATCACATATCCACAGTGGCACACAAGTGCCTCCAATTTAAAAAAGGAAAGAGTTAATGCGATTTTATGTTGAAAATAAATTCAGCATAGTATGTGCACTCACGTGTGTGTGTGTGTGTGTGTGTGTGTGTGTGTGTGTAAAAATGTGGAAGGTCATTGATGCTGGGTATCTTCCTCAGTCACTTTCCACTTTATTTTTTTAACTGTGGTACGTTTTTTTTAAAAAATCACTTTCAGGGCTGGAGAGATGGCTCTGCAATTAAGAGCAATGTCTGCTCTTCCAAATTCTCAGCACCCACATGGTTGTTTACATCTGTCTATCACTCTAATCTCAGGGGATCTGATGCCCTCTTGTGGCCTCCAAAGGCACCAGGCACACATGTGGTGAACACACATTCATGTAGGCAAAACAGTCATACACATACACATAAAAATAAAAATTTTTAGAATTACATTTTCATGTATTTTGTGGGGATGTAGTCAAGTGTGCCAGGGTAGATGAGTAGAGTTCAGAAGAATATTTGTGAGAACCTGCTCTCTCTTTCTATACATTGAACTCAGGCTATCAGTCTCAGTGGCCAGTGCCTTTTACTCACTGAGCCATCTTGCCAGCCCTCTACCTTATGTTTTGAGACAGGGTCTCTCTCTGAACTTGGAGCTCATCAATTCTGCCAAGCTTACTAGCCATCAAGCTCCAGGATTCACCCATCTCTGCTCCCTGCCTGCAGCATTGGGGATATAGACACAGGGTTGTCATTTACAGGGGTGCTGGATATCCAAACTTAGGCCCTTATGCTCACACAGCAGATACTCGAATGACTGAACTGTCTCTTTCCCCAGTCCCCTCTGTAATTCACTGTGAGTATTGTGTGTTTGAATTGTGTGTCCTACAGTACAGCTTCGCTTAGCGTTTAGCATGGTGATAGGGCTGGCCCAGCTGCTGCAGTCTATAATCTGGACCACCACTCTGTATGTACATGGCTCTTTCTCTGGTCAAATGTTAGCTGGTGTTCTCCCTGTCCTGTCCCACACCTCCATCAAACTACATTTACATCTCCAAGTTCAACAGGATTTTCAACACACACACACACACACACACACACACACACACACACACATTCTGGAGTTTCTGGATTTGATCAAGAGAGGGAATTAGAACAAGTTCCAGATCACAAGCAGGTAAATTACACCGATCATGTGCCATGACTCACATGTCATGAGTCATGATCCTGGTCATGAGTAGCAAGACTTGTCATATACTGGGCAGAGAAGGAGCATGTGAAGTGTTGGTGACCTTGGTGAGAAACAAAACCAGAACTGAGGAGCAACAGTTGACATTGATGTCATTTACTGGTGTATTTCATAATGCATGGCTTTGATAGTTTTCATAGACTTTCCCAAAGATGATAGTGATCAGCAAAGGGTGTCTCCAACAGGAAGTTATCTGTGATGGCTCCATTTCTGACCCCAGCTTGTGCTTCCTTTACTTACCCACCTCTATCTTTCTCTGTGCTCAGGTAGTCTCTCTCTCTTTCTCTCCTTCACTCCCTTCCTCCCTCCCAGCCTCCCTTCTCTCCTTCCATCTCTTCAATCTGTTTTTCCTTGTGAGAAAAATGCTATGTAATTTTCTTTAAAAATTAATCAGTTCTATGCTACAAAATATGTCTAAAATATTCAAGAAGGGGGGAAAGTTTCTCTTCAAAGTAGCTTGGTTAGAACTCTTTCTGCCGACATAATCGAGTTAATGAGCACCCCTTTAGAATTTAATGCAAAGTAACTTTCACAGTGGTGGTGAGCTTCAAAGATGGGTGAATAGATAACTAAAGAGCATAGTTCCCCTTGGCAACCAAGGTAAACTTCCATACTGATTGGGCAAAACTTGTCAAGGAAAGGATGGGATGGAATGCAAACAGCCATGTTTGGCACCAGTGGCATTTTGGAGTCACAAGGAAAAAGAGAATAAAGGAAGAGAGAATCCGCATAGAATTTTGAACATGCAGAGGTTCTCCTTGTGACCTGTGAAGCCTGGTGTATGCTGAGCTGGAGAAGCTAAAGGCAGGAAGGACCCCAATTCTGTTGGATCCAGAAGCAACTGAAGAAGAACACTGTTTGCCAAGCCCATCCAGTAGTCCCCAACCAACAACCAGAAGTGGGGCCATTGCTGCCCCTCAGCCCCCAAATCCAGAGCCCAAGACTGGAGTACAGTCAACCCAGACAGGCTGCTAGCATGAGGACATAGAGCTGATAAAACCCCCAAGCCTGTCTATCATTCTGAGTCCTGAGGGAGCTTCCGGTCTGTCACCACTTCAATTCCTCCGCTCTCTCCATCTGTAATACCTCATCCTGGCCTTCCTCGTGTCTCACCTGAACTATTGCAGCAGCTCCCATGAAGGCCAGAAGGGTCCTCCCTACACTCCAGATTAGCCATGCCATTTCCGGTCAAACCCTCTTCAAAGGAACCAGTGACAAGGTTGTGAGATACAAACTGGCTAGTGCTGAGTCCAGACTCTTCATGACCTCCCTCCAGCTCCTCCCACTGGCAAGTCACTGCCCCTCTCCCTTGCCCTCCTTCACCATGCACCCCATCCCCAGACATTCGGAAGAACCCCCCCCCCCAATCCACTGGCACTTGTTGCACGCCTGGTCTTTGTCCAGGTCAATCATTTGGTCTGTAGATCTCTTTCCCTCTTTGATTCTTTTCCAGGTGCCCGTGGCCTTCAGGCATGTCATTCGCCTGCTCTCCCTGACTGTCTCCTTGACAGCCTCAGCTGGTTGCCTTACCTCACGTGCCCGGAGCTCTCAGCCCCATGCTCTCAGGCCCCACCTCTGCCAGCTCCGGCCACCGTGCCTTCCGGCCCTTTAATCACCTGTCCTGTTTTTTGTCTTGGGTTCCTAAAAGGCAAGGACTATGTTTTGGCTCTCATAGTACTCAGGCTGGTAATACAGTGCCTGGCATATGATAGGCAGCCAGCAAATGTTTGTTGAATAAATAAATGAGCAAGATTTCCAAGTAGAAATTAATTATAGACAAGGTTGAAAGTGAGAGGGGAGTACACAACTCCCCAGACACTGCGTTTGCTTAAGTCTTTCTTCAAATAGAATTTTCTCCTAATTTTAATATTCAGTCAGGGAGTTAATGTCACCAATATTCGTGAAATTGGATGCTTTCAAGAGAAGAGAAATAGCACACATGTAGAAATAGCAAGGAGAAGTGAAACCATGAAAAGAGAGAGAGAGAGAGAGAGAGAGAGAGAGAGAGAGACAGAGAGAGAGACAGAGAGAGAGACAGAGAGAGAGACAGAGAGAGAGAGAGAGTTCCCTCTCATGTTTTTCTATTGCTGTGATAAACACTGAAAGCTTGGGAGGAAAAGGGTTTTGGCTTACACGTCCTGACTACAGCCCATCATTGAGGGTCATCTGGACAGGAACTCAGGATCCTGTCCTGAGTTCCTGCCTATCAGATACCAGGCACGGTGGCCGGGAGCTAACAGAGCTAGGGCCTGAGGGCTTAGGGCACATGAGGTAAGGCAACCAGCTGAAGTTCTCAAGGAGACAGAGTCGGAGAGCTCAGGGGCAGAGACAAAAACCATAGAGGAAAGTTACGTACTGCCTTGCTCCCTTTGGCTCACACTCAGCCCCTTTCTTTTTTTAAAATTTATTTATTTATATTTTATAAACATTGGTGCTTTGCCTGCCTGTATGTCTGGATGATGGTGTCAGGTCCTCCAGAACTGGAGTTACAGACAGCTGTGAGCCGCCATGTGGGTGCTGGGAATTGAACCCTGGTCCTCTGGCAGAGCAGTCAGTGCTCTTATCTGCTGAGCCATCTCCCCAGCCTCCTTGGCATCCTTTCTTATATGACCTAGGGCCACATGTGCAGGGATGGCACCAAAATGGGCTGGGCCTTCTTGTGTAAATTAGTAACAAAACTGCCCCACAGACATGGACACAGATCAATCTATTGAGGCAACCTCCCAAGTGAGCCCCCCCCCCATAATTGGCCTGTGTGGCTGACAGCTTAAGCTAACCAGGGAAGGATTCTGTTGAGAGATCCATGCCAAGGAAAGGGGTGGTGGTGGTCTGGCTGCATCAAGAAGTCCTGCCCTGACCTCCTGATGCTCAGGTTGCCTCTCAGACACCAAGACTAGTGACCACTGCAAGGAGATTGTTCTAGAGCCCTAGCCCTCACCACAGGTTGAAGAGCATCGTTTGCCCCCCCCCCCCCCCCCCTGCTTAGTTTTTGATCACGGTCTGCCAGAGGGCTCCTCTGGATTCTCATTTCAGCTCTGGTCTTTCATCCTGGCTCTACACATCCTAAAATGTCTGTTCTTTGTTTGTTTGTTTGTTGACAGTTCTCCAAGGCTTACACCCTCCATACTGTCTCTCCTGATGGGTGTTTGGGGGATGAGATCGTTTGTCTCTTATCCTGCTGGCAGCTCCTTGCCTTGGATGTCCTGAGCCTCACAAAGGTGAAGGAAGTTTGTGAGCTGTAGTAAAGAATGGGCAGAAATACCTCAATGAGGAATACAGTGGAAAGATGCAAGAGTGGGAGATGGGGCCAGAATACGTACTGAGTATCTGTCTATCCCAAATAAAGCTGATGTGTAGCTTTTGTAGAAGGCATCCCTGAGAGCAGCAGGGAATGTCTGGCTGGGTACCTACTTGAAGACTCTAGAAGTGAGTGTGAGCCACCAGACAGAGCTTCAGAGACCTGGAGAGAACACTGCCATGGGGTTCAGCAAGGAACCAGACATCAACCAACCCCATCTGTGTGGTGATATATTGTGTACCCTAATAAAATTTGCCTGAAGATCAGAGAACAGAACAAGCTGCTAAATTAAACATAGACACCAAGCAGTGGTGGTACACACCTTTAATCTTAGCACTCGGGAGGCAGAGATTCATCTGGATCTCTGTGAGTTCAAAGCCACCATGGACTATATGAGATTGACTCAGTCTAGGAGAGAACCAGAGCCAGGTGGTGGTGGCACACACCTTTAATCCCAGCACTTGAGATCTCATGCCTTTGCTTGGGAAGCACAGATGCCTTCAATCCCAGGAAGTGATGTTTGGGCGGAGAGAAAGGTATATAAGGCGTGAGGAGACAGGAACTAGAGCCTTTTCGGTTGAGGAAGCTCATTCAGCTAGAGGCCTATTGGCTGAGACCTTTTCAGGCTGAGGAGTCCTCGAGGTAAGAGGTGGCTGTGGCTTGTTCCTTTGTCTCTCAGATCTTTCAGCATTTACCCCAGTATCTGTCTCAGGGTTTTTGTTTTGTTTTGTTTTTTTGTTTTTGTTTGTTTTTGTTTTTTTAATTAAAAGACCATTTAGCAATTTAAGCAACATACCTGGACTTCTCCAACTCAGAGCCCAGGAAGAGCCACTGCAAACTTCAGTGAAAGTTCTGCAGGCACAGAGGCAGGGGGATGGCCAGAATGACACAAAAGGAGACATCAGTCTCCATGTGTGACCAGAGGGTGCAGATATAATAAGTGAAACCCAGAGACAAAGGGATGAGTTGGTCCCAGGGTGGATAGTGCCTCTGGGCAGCCTGGGGCTACCTCCAGAGAAACACAAATACAGTCCTCCTCAAGTCTGGTGATCCCAAGGTGAGCACCATATATCTGGTGCCGCAAAACAATGGCCGACTTCTCTCTCTCTCTCTCTCTCTCTCTCTCTCTCTCTCTCTCTCTCTCCCCCCCGGAGCTGAGTATCGAACCCAGGGCCTTGTGCTTGCTAGGCAAGCACTCTACCACTGAGCTAAATCCCCAACCCTATGCTGGAGACTTAGGCTTGGAGAAGTCATGGCTCTGGGCAGTTTGGAAGACAATGAAGGGGGTTCAGAGATGAGTCTGAGAAGAAAAACAGGATAGTGAGCCAAGTGAGAGGAGGCCAGGAGAAAAGAATCCTAGGGGCACAAGGAGAAGCCTGGCTGGGGTGGAGGAGCCTGGGTGGGAGGTGGAGCCTGGCTGGGGAGGAGGAGCCTGGCTGGGGAGGAGGAGCCTGGCTTCGGAGGTGGGCAGGAAGGAGGGCAAGCAACCAGAAGCAAGGCTGAAGATCATGTTGTCTTTTACTGATGGTGGATGGATGGATTGATGGATGGATGGATTGATGGATGGATGGATTGATGGATGGATGGATTGATGGATGGATGGATTGATGGATGATGGATGGATGGATTGATGGATGGATGGATGGATGGATGATGGTTTGATTGGGGGGCAGTGTCCTACTACATTTCCCAGGCTAGTCTGGAACTTGCCATCATCCTACCCCAGCTTTCTAAAAGTCACTGAGATTCACTTTAATGCAGTGGTCCTTAACCTTCCTAATGCTGCGACCCTTTAATACAGTTCCTCATGTTGTGGTGACCCCCAGCCATAAAATTATTTCATTGCTACTTCACAACTGTACTTTGGCTACTGTTATGAATCATAATGCAAATATCCACGTTTTCTGATATTAGGTGAGCCCTGTGGTCATTTTGACTCCCAAAGTGGTCATGACCCACAGATTGAGAACCATTGCTTTAGTGACTGCAGGTTGCCATTTGGACAGAAGGTGTGTTTCATCTCTGGCCTTGCCCTCCTGAGGAAGGAGACTCAACATGCCATACAGCCCAACATCCCACAGCTTGGAAGGGCATTCTGGACTGTCATCTGAAAAACGGGACCCTGATCCAGGAGTCCGTGAAGGCAGCGGGGTCTCTCCATGTCCTTTGAACTGCTGACATCTCTTGGAACTTTCCACAAGCAGCACATCCACCTGTCTGTGATCAGGCTGTGTGAGGCTGATGATTCTGTGGCAGGTTCCTTTGCTCTGGGCTGGCACTGTGGCAACTCAGTGCGACAGCACAGGCTCTCTCATGCTGATCTGGAGTGCTGATTGCCAGCTATTGACATCTTTGATGAATAAAAAATGGGAAGCCAAATTAATTATTACTTATGAAATGCAGATTGTTTGGGAGACAAATATCTTTCAAATCTTGGGGCCTATCAGGGAAGATCATAAAAGTAAACCTTGGAAATTAAAGAGGTTGAGGCTGATGGAAGGGGTCCCAAGAGTCCAACTCCTTACTGGCTAACTGTCTGTCCTATCTCTGTCCCTAGATGTCTTGTGGATTTCTCTGCTTCTGCAGACCTTTCTTGTTCCATCCGGGTCTCTAGCTTCCCTGATTCCACGCTTTCTCTTCCCCTGGTCTTGGTCTCCTTTCCCACTCCGTTTCTGTTTCTTGAGCTCCTGGCCATTAGCATCTCTGGTGGCTTTGGTGTGTCCTTGTTACTCTCAGGCCATTTCTTAGATGCTCTCTCTTTCTGCCCTGTCTCCTGTCCTCCACCCCTGGGTTGCTGATAGTTCTAGGATGCTGTCAGCTTCTCCCAGATCGTCAGCACTAGGGGTTTTGTTTATTTACTTTGCCTTCTTGTAAGGGTGCACTGCTACCAAGAAGCCCTATCTGAAGACTTCTCATCTCTCCTGCCCTTTGATCTATTAGACAGGAGGCTTTAAGAGACACGGGCTGTCTGCTCACTTCTGCGTCCTCCATGCCTGCTCAGCTGGCTGGCCTGTCCCTAGGGTCTCTACTCTGCTATTCTTTTGCCTGTCTGGTTTTTAACACCTTCACATCTCTCATGGCTACTGTTCGTGGTCTGTTCCTGGCTTTCTATCCCTCTACTGTCTCTTCTTCCCCCTCACATCCACCACCCTTCCCCATGTGCTCTGTCTGTCCCAGCCCACCCTCATAATCTCTGTCTCTCTCCTCTTTCTGCAGAGTGAGCTGGGGCTGGAGGTCAGCCACGCTCAGCACAGAGGCCAGGCCACACCCAGACTTCCCCCCATGCAATGTGTGTCTTCCTGGGCCTTTCTTCAGCTCTCTTCAATGGGAACCACAAAGCTTTGCTTGCTTGGAAGTGAACAGTATTGCCTCCTGGGTAGGAGAAACCCCCTCAGCTGCCCCTTCCTGCCCCTTCCTGCCCCTTCCTGCCCCTTCCCTTCCCCAACAAATGGTTAAGGGCTCTAAGTAACAACCCAGGGCAGCAGCTTCAGCTGACCCACTCTTAGCTGGGGTGAGGGGTGGAGTCTCCTTTCTTTCCCTGCTTGTGGTTAAATCTGAGAGAAATAAAGCTGCCCCTCTATGGCCTGCCTTCCTTGGCTTTAGCCAAATAGCCTGTAGGTGTTCAACTCTGGGAAGGGGTGAGCCTTGGAGGGTAGTACCTGTGGGATTTGCACATCTGTACTATCAAAATAAGAGCTTGAGGTTTGGAGTCACACAGGCGGGAGTCAAGTGCCAATTAACTGCTGACCTTAAGCCTCTGTCTTCACACCTATAAGTGGGGAGCTGTAGCTTGTCTTCTAGAGTGATGAGTGGATGGTGATCCTCTGTGAGAGGCATGATGCCTGCACCATCAAAACTCAGCAAATAGCAGCTGTGAGCCATGGGAGGCAGAGGACACACACGTAAGCTATTCTGCACAGGAAGGGGTGTGGGTGCCCACTAATGGCAGCTCTGAGCCATTTGATCAAAAACCATGCAGAGGAGAGCCTTCCAAATGGCCACAGCTTTTTTTTTTTTTTTTTTTTTTTTTGGCCATTGGCTCCCATTCCCTGCCTCAGGCATGACTCTGCAAAACTCCCAGACAGATGGCATTCTTCTAGAACTTCTCTAGGGGCAGACACGCCCAGCCTCCCCCTTTACCCATCTTTAGCTCTTCTTCCTTCCCAGGCAAGATGTGTTTCCTGGCATATCACCCCAAAGCATCTTGCTTTTTCACACATGCTTGTTGGCTTCAGTAAAGGCTTCGTGACCCTGGAGAAGAGCTTTCTGCAGCTGGCCCCTCAGGTGGCCCTCTGCACATGCCTTTTGGACAGAGCATCCAGGATTCCCCACCCCCATGCCCTCAACAAACTACAGGATGGGGAAGACGCCAGAAAATCTGCATCTCAGAGCCAAGTACTCACTCGAAACCATCTCCAAGGCCTTTTCCAATTTCCTGGAAATTGATAAGTGTTTCCAGGACTCAGATTGTGTGGCTAGCTGATGCCTGGCCCCAGCCTGTGTCCCCTTTCCTCTAGATAGGTGTGCCAACCCTGCACTACTGCCCCAGGAAGCCAGCCACCTTTGGGAGGCTCTTCTCCCCACCCTGGGGGGGGGGGCGCTCTCCTCCCTCCTTGCTGTGGTCCTGGGGATCTTGGCACCTACAGACGCTGGTGGAGATGGAGGGAGGTGTGACTTGCTTCCCAGCTTGTCCCACATGACTCACCACCTGCCTTCGAGTTTCCCTCCCCATCCTTACATAATCCTGACTCGAGGATTAAAAATACTCTGCCGAGTACCCATCCATCTGTCATATTCTCTCTCTAAATATATATATACATATATAGTTATACATATATGATCTTATTTTTAAGACGCTTTGGAAGGAGTACTTCCATCACCATCATTGTAGAGAGCGGGTTTCCGAGTAAGTGCTGGCTTCCTGCAGAACAGCAGTCCTGGAGGAGTGAGACTTCCTGAACCTCGAGGATTGCAGTCTGTTGTGAGTAGGTTTGCCTTAGTCAGGGGACAAATCCTGGGTACCACCCAGATCCATCTCAGAGCAGCCCGGGTTGGCCTTCCATTGTGTCTTCCGTAGCCTGGTAGCAAGAAAAGAGGAGAAGCCCAGTCAGCTGGCCTAATATATGCCTGAGTCCAGCCCCCACCTCTACTGCAGACACCTACTTCATGTGCTGCCCCACAGCTCACGAGCCCCTACCACCATTTATCATGACCTGAAGGAAGAAAGAGGAATGGAGTTTATTCCTGGTCTCATCATCCTCGGATACAGCCAAGTGCCATTAAGACCTGGCTGGGACAAACCTCATTGAACTCACTCCCTCGCTCACTCACTCTCATTCTGCATGTATACACTGGGAATTTGTCCCAGTTGGAGTGACTGGATGGATACCACTCACTGAGAGGGTGCTGTGAGGGAGGGGACACCCCTGAGATACTAGAGAATGTACAGTCACGAGGTCTGGGGCTGAGCCCAGGCTCTGACAGATGTCAGGTATGTGACAGAGCTTGTCCCAGCAAGCCTCTAGTGTATCTATCTGTGCAGTGGCCATGACCTTTAGACCCTGGGAGCTGGTGTGGTGCCTGGGGAGTGAAGTGCCTTGGAGGGAGCGAAAGGGGGAGTCTGGATCAAGCCTAGGGTACTGCTGAGAGAAAGGTGGTGGTGTAGACCGTCTCCATGTGGCCCCTGCCTCCCGAGGGACACTCGCCTCTGTGTGGCTCCACTGTTAGCCTTGAATCTTCCCTTCTGCTGAGCATGCATCCTGAGAGTGTTCTATACAGGGCTCAGGCTGAGGCTGGGGTGCAGCGTCCAGGACTCCAGCCCCGCTCCCACATACACCAGAGGATAGAAGGAAAAGCATGCAAGAAAGAAAAGGGAGGAAAGTTCTACAGAGCACAGGCTGGGCTTTCTGCCTTGGTCACAGCTTAAATTCCTTCTAGCTGCTCTCAAGGCCAGAATCCTGCGCCCAGTCCCTACCCTCTACCCAGCTGGGCAGAGATGGGAATGAACAAGCCACGCCCTCCCAACGCCTCCCCCATGTTCACTCTCATGACTCATCTGTAAAACAAGGCAAATGAGAGAGTCTACCAAAGGGAGACACCAGTGAATCCTCAAAAGGGCATCTAGAAGGGATGGCAACAGGTCCTAGTCTGTCCCCTGGTCAGCTAGAAGCCGGAGTGGTTCTCAGTGCCAGCTGAGTCCTTTCCCCACCTTCTAGATTCTTTGTGACAGGCACCACCTTTTGCCTCCTGGGATGCTAGCTGCTGCTCCTCTGGCTCCTGGGCCCATACCTGCTGTTTCCTCTCAGAGCTGTCTTTTGTGGGTGTTCGCCAAGCACTGGTTACATGCCAGGCACAGCCCCTGCCCCCCTCCCCCTCACTCTGTGCTCACTCAAGTGGAATCCTGCATTGGTAATTGTCTACCGGCTGGCGAGCCGGGCTTCCCACACTTCTTTCTGTTGTTGTTTTTGAGGTAGACTCTCTCTATGTAGCCCAGGCTGCCCTCCAACTCATACTCTTCCTACCTCCACCCACACCTGGCCTTTCCTTCCCTTTCTACTGCAGACCACTGGGCTGTGGGTGTTCCTCCACTACTCCAGAGATGGGTGAGGGATCCCTCCCAGTTGTTGAAGGCAGATCCTATCCTTTGCATGGACAAGAAACGTGAAGGCCAGGTGAGATGGTCATCTGCAGACAATTGCCGATGGGGCATTTTAGGGTTGACCCTGTTTTTTTCAGGGGAGGGACTTCAGAACTACCATCCAAGCCTGGATTACACACTTGTGTAATCCTGATGCAAAGTAAGAAGCCATGACAGCTCCATGGTCTGATGAGGAGAATGGCTAAGCTGTGTATTCTTTCCTCCCATCCAGTGCCCCTCAGAGCAGAACCCGGCACTGTGTAAATCTGAATTCTGCACACAGAGACACTTGGACTGTTGCATGACCTTAGAAGATGCTAGCTGCCCACACAGGGTGGTCTGGGCTCCATGGGAAGATCTAGAATGAAAAGCAGAAGGAAGGAAAAGCGGTTTTTTTTTGATGTCCCATCTGCAACCATTTGCAGACTGTTATATAATCCGTAAAATATCAGTGCCTGGGACTGGGAATGGCCTCATGCCTCATAGAAGGCCAGGTCCAGGGTTGAGGACTGTGCTGATTGTTATTCTGCTGGATGGGGTAGGATGGCTTTCAGGAGGCTTGGCATGAAATGTGTGGCAGGTGGCCAACTTGTGCTTCCACAGCATGGGCACCGCTGCCTTTGCTTCGCAGCCCTCCTTCCCACCTCTCTGCCTCTGCCACCAGATCATGGAGTCCTAGAAGACCTGTTTTGAGTTCAGTCTTGCTTATGCTGTTGGTTTCGGGGGTGGGACTGTCATAGCCGATTGTCTAATATGCTCCCGGATGCACACTCACAAGCCCAGACACACAGGTGCATGTGCATACCATATTCCATTGCACACACCCCGTGGCACAGGAGGCCACCTGTCCCCGACTCAACTACTGAAACTCACAGCTTCTCTGCATGCCCTCCCTCCCTGTCGGAGATGAGAGGACTTGGCAGCAATGTCTCTTTATCTCTGACTTTTCCTCCCCCAGCCTCTGGCTGGCTTACCACTCCCCATCGCTTGTGACATCTGCACCCAGACACAGGAGGTGCACAGGGCAGCCCTACACTTCCTCACTCCTGTGGATGCAAGACCTGGGTAGGGGTGGATCAGTGAGAAGCAGCAGGGGGTGGGTAGTCCAGCCCTGAAACTTGACAACCTTGGTTCAAATGGTGTCTAATATGCTCACAGATGCACATTCACAAGCCCACCGCTCAAACACGCAGGTGCATGGGCGTACTATATTCCATTGCATAAACAGCTACACTGTAGCACAGGAGGCCACCTGTCCCTCATCGAGCCCAGCAATAGCCCAAGTGGTAAGATCAGCTACTGCACTGAGCAGCCACCCTGAACTTCATCTGAACCTACACATGGGCATCCTCTCCTGATTTCATATATGAGCAAGGGTGCTCCATGAATTCTGAGTTAAACTATCATGTTAGGCCAGGATCATAGCTCAGTGGCAGAGTGCTTCTCCAGCATGTTCAAGGACCTGGGTTCCATTCTAAGGACCACAAAAGAGACCAAAGATGGGACACCAGCATATCTGTGTCTTGGTTTGGCTGTGGGATGTACCCTAGAGACTCGTGTGCTTGAATGCTGTTCCCCAGATGGTGGGGCTGTTTTGAGGGGTTGGAAAAACTTCTAAATATGGGGCTTAGCTGGCAGATGTTGGGCCACAGGAGTAGGCCTTAGGGTCAGAGAGTGGGGTTTAGGGTCAGAGGTTAGGGTTCAGGGTCAGAGACTAGACCTTCAGGGTCAGAGACTAGACTTCCGGGTCAGAGGCTGGCTCTTGTCTTTCTGCCTATTGACTGATGTGCCACCTCAGGCTCCCACCACCACCAGAACTCAGTCTCATCTCCATGCCCTCCAGCCATGTTCCCTCTGACCCATGAGCACAAATAGCACTCTCCTCTTTTCAGTTGTTAGTGTCAGGAACTATGTCCATGATGAGAGAGACAGCAGTACACTCCTTGGCTTCTTTACTTACAGATTCTGAGGTTGACCATGAGCAAGCTGCCTAAGCACAGCAGACATGCCAGTGGCCACTAGAGAACCACAGCTGAGGTTCAATGACAAGCACTCTGCATGAGGACCATCTAATTCTCCCATCATCTCCTTGTAAGGACAAGATGCACTCCACAAGACCACAGGGCTCCTAAGGCCAGTGCTGACTTGGAGGTCGGTTCTGGCCCATGACATCATACGATGCTCTTCTCACGCAGGACAGCTCTGCTTTTCAGGGCAGAGGCTGGGACTAGAGGCAGAAAGTAGCCTTTGGGGTGGGTGGGTGGAGACAGCTGTAGCAGCCAGTTTGGCACTGACACCCCCACCCCCCAAGTCCAAGGCAAGAAGCTACAGGCAGATATAGAGCTAGGAATGGAAGCAGATGCCTCTGTTCTTGGCTGGTTGGCCAATGGTAGAGGAGAAGGCAGACGTTGGTCACCTGGGGAGAGAACCACAGGGCTCTGGCCCACGGGGTGGCTGGTAAGAGGGGACAGAGAACTTAACTCAGGGCTTGTGAAGGCTCCTGGGCAACAGCAGGCTATGGTAGAATCAGCTTGGCATGAAAAGGTGTATGGATTGCCCACAGGAGCCCACGGCAGGGCACAGTTCATTCTCTTCTAAGTGATCAGAGGTGGGTCTTGAGTGGGATGAGCCTCTGGGGACAGTGTCAAAGTCAAGGTCACCTCAGGTGAAAGACAGAGGGAACACTCAATGGATGGACCCCTGTGGGAGTTTAAGCTGCTCACTTCCACACCACAGACCCCCTGCCTCCCTGAGTCAGAGACCCTGCAGGGAGCCTCACTTCCTTCCACAGAGCAGGGACAGTGATAGGTTGAGTTTCTGAATGACTAGATGGCCTAGGGGGAGCTCCTGGACCTCCACCTGGGGCAAGGCTTGGCTGAAAAATCTCCAGGTAGTTCCAGTTGTGAGGTGCAGGATAGACAGAGACAGGCATAGGGTGGCTGAAACTGTGATGTTGTCTGCCAGTGGCCAATATGCCCTGATCTGGTGACCCAGGAATCACAGTGGGGGCAGAAACAGAAGGCTTACACCATCCTGAGTGAATGGCATGCATCTGTCTGAGGATGTGTGTAGGGTGTTTTTCATTCCCCTTCCACAGTGTATGATGAACTGCTCCAAACAGCTCCTTCCCCAGGGGTAGGGCAGTTGAGTCCCACAGGGTCCTAGGAAATCCTGGCTACTTGAGAAGGGTCACATGTGCCTGCCATGACCACTGGGCACAGAATTCAAGGTCAGATGCATTCACCTTTGTGCCAATGAACATTTTTCTAATTAACATTGTCATGTGGAAAAGTAGGGCTTGCAGGTGCCTGGTGGCCTGCTCCAGTTTGTGGGGACACAGGTTTCCTGGGTGTTCAGTTACACCCAGCAGGTGATGGGCCATCAGGCTGCTGGGAGGACAGAACCACAGGGCAGTGCTCAGGCTCTGAGTAACCAGGACTGGACACGAAACATCACAAATAGGGTCACAGCATAGGGGTCATCCTTAACTGGTCAGGCAAGTTCACACTCCCTCTCATGGGGACAACATCCAACACCTCTGTGTGCCTACTATGCGCCAAGCATTCTGAGAGGCTCTTTGACCCTTGACCTCTGTTATTGTGGGATATGCAAATGAGTTCACAAAGCATTTCTCACGGCATGAAGCCCTAGGTTTCTCTATAAAAACAGATGTTTAGCTGGGCGGTGGTGGCACACATCTGTAATCCCAGTACTCCGGAAGGCAGAGGCAGGTGTTTCTGTATACAGCTGTACACCCAAGGGTCAGGATGGAAGCAGGGGAGGGTGGAGCTGTGTACACCATGTTCCTTCGGAGCCCGCCCCCAACCCAGGATGGCATATTGTACATTGTCAAGGTCAAACTCATCATCAAGTTAGCAAGGGGATAAATGTCAAGCGGAGGCCTGAAGCGTGAGAAGCCCAGGAGAAAGGGAGCAGGGACAGTGTTCTAAGAAGTAGGAACAGCATGTGTGGAGTCCAAGAAGCATGTTCTGGTGCAAAGAACTCCACAGAGGAACAGCTGCAGCTGCAGAGGAGGGGTAATGGCATGAGGGACCTAGCCGGGGAGAAGGGAGCAGGAGAGGCTGGCTCCCTGGAACTGCCAGACCTTGTGACCCCACTGGGGAAAGAAGAGTGAGTGGTGTGAAGAGTGGCCTCTCGTTGTTCTGTCAGTCAAGAGGATTGGAATCCAGACAGGAGGCAGGGAGACCCACAGGGTACCCAAGTGCCTGGGAAAGGGGATAACAGAGGCTAGGCAGAAAGAGCGGTGGGCTGGGAACAATGGGTGGGAGGAATGGCCATCAGAGGCAGAGTGGAAGCAGGGAAGGACAGAAGAGGGAAGGAGGGGCAGCTGTGGAGATTCTGTCTTCTGGACGAGGGGTGTCGTCACTCCTTGACATAGAACAATGAAGCCCGAGTAAGGAGTGTGAAGTAGACGGGAGTTGGGGTGGGGTGGGGGGTGTGAGGGGGCCTGTTCACTGAGTATGACGTACTCTTGAGAAAGGGTCTCATCAGCCCAGGCTGGTTTGCAACTCATTACGTAGCTTGAAATTTGTGATCCCCCTGTCTCAGCCTCCCAAGAACCGCCATTCCTGGCACTGTTGAATGGATGAAATGAGCTGTTTAGAGTGGACATCAGGCAGAGTCGTGGCCTCCTGAGTCCCTCCCCCACCCCTCACCCCCATCCCACACTGGTCTTCTCTCTGTTTGCCCAGGGGATCTTTCTGAGGGAAGGAGCTGTCCATCATGACTCATCAGAACCCCCTCACACCCTGTGACTCCCCCATGCTCCTACAGTCTCAGACTTTCCTGCTCACCTCAGAGCCCACACAGGTGCTGTTCCCTCTGCCTGCATGCTTTTCCCCTTCTGCTTTCCCTGGTCACCTCTTCACATTCTTTCAATCTCAGCCTTAGAACAGAGTTACCTCAAGAAGTCCTCATTGACCCTATGGCCAGGGGAGATCTGTTAGGAGGAAATTTCTCATCCTTCTTCCTGCCCTTGGCACTCAACTTATATCCAGAACCATCTTGGTATTACTGACTTGTCTCAAAGACCCTCTGCTGAAGCTATGATCATGATCACACCTACCTTGTACATAGTAGGTCCTCAACCAGCATTTGTCAAAGAGGGAATGTTATGAGTGCCATTTAGAAGGTGTCTAGAATCACAATGCTTGTGTAGCAGCTGGTTTCCCACTTGGTCAGCTGATCCCATAGAAGTAGAGTCATGGCCCCTGAGACGTGATTGTCTTTGGAGACATCTCCAGTCACTCTGCAAGCAGAAGCTCTTCTCAGACTCCATTCCTGTCTTCAGCTGTACTCTAGGTCATCTGTGTTGGGAACAGTTGTTTTGTGTGTTTGTTTGTTTGGTTTTTCAAGACAGGGTTTCTCTGTGTAGCTTTGCGCCTTTCCTGGAACTCGCTTTGTAGACCAGGCTGGCCTTGAACTCACAGAGATCCGCCTGCCTCTGCCTCCCGAGTGCTGGGATTAAAGGCGTGCGCCACCACCACCACCCGGTGGGAACAGTTTTAAAGTGCTAGTCTCTGTTGACCATACCCAGCCTGGAGGATGCATGGGGCGGGATCAAGGATCTCAGGAAGTAAGATGTGCACAAAAGATCTGTGAACACATCACTGGCCTGCTCAGGCATCCTACCAGGAGGTCTGGGTCTGGGCCTAGCCATTAGGTTACAGCTGAAGACCAGGTAAAGGCTTCAGTTGAGAGACAAACATGTCCGTGGTCAGAGCCAGAGTCCAAACAAGAATGCAAAGGTGCAGGTTGGGAGCACACGGATTTACTTATTTTCCTATTCTGATTTTTGAGATCATATGTTTTGTGAACACCGGCAAAGGCCCCCAAAGAGAGCCACAACCCAGAGCAGGACAGTAGCCATGTGGAGGAGGGGGAGATCTGGCACCAGGTACTGGTAGGCCTTATCAATAAGCTGTGCCACACAGTCTGCCAGACTTGCTCTGAACCAGCCTGGCCTCAGTTCATCCTCCCATTCCCCAGATGGCCAGAGAGGCTAAGCCAGTTGCTCAAAGCCACACAGCTGGTCTATGGCAGGAGAGGTGACTGTGGTCCAGGGAGAAGGCTGGGCAGGATTTCCCAAATCTGCCTGTCTTTGCATCCTTGGCTATCATTGATGCTCCTTCCAGCTCTCTGTAGCCTTCATCTCCACCCCTGCTCTGTGAGCAACCCTGGGTCATCACCCAGCCAGCACCCTACATACAGCACCAGTCACCTCCCTCAAGCCCATGGCTGTGATCCAGTGCCACCTGGCTCAGGGATCCCCCATTCTCCAGCTTCCCACCCCAAGCAGGAGGGCTCCCACTCCCAGCAGCAACCCAAGGGTCCTGTCTTTTCCTTACCCTCTGGGGTATCAGCTATAGAGACGTGGGAACCATACACCAGTCCTGGCAAGACCACCAGGCCCAAGGCCTTTTCAGGGGGAGAAGGAACACGGCAGAGTGGGTAGGCACACGGTACTGAGGGCAGACTGCCAGGGGCCAAGGCCCAGGCTTGCTATTTTTCTTGTGCAACCTTGGGGGTGTTCTCCCTCTTTGATCCCCACCTATCAGATGGAACACTCCATAGATGCTCCTCTTTGGGGGCTGTGCCAAAGCTGAAATGAGGAGGAGACCCCAGGAAGGAACTATCAGTAGGAAAGGAAGGCCCTGGGACAGGCTCATAGTGTGAAACACTTGGTTAGTCACCCCCTTTTCTGGTTTGGAGCCCCCAACTGCCACTCTGCTCCAGTAGCATGAAAATCCTTCAATATCCTGGCACATCTTGTCCCTGGGACCCTCTGTATGTATGTTTGCTTCCAAATGTGTCTTTTTCAGGCTGGGCATTCGATTGAGTCATAGGATGGTGCCTGTGTTTTCTTGGAAGCGTGTTTCTCAATCTTTCTGAGAATGGCTTAAATCCCTAGCAGGGAAGTGCACACTTAGGGCAGGGCTCCTCTCTCTGTTCTGGAAAGTTCTAGCAGGTGCCTGTGAATACTTGCCTGTGTCCATTTAGCCCTGGCAAACCCCACTCAGGGGCTCACTCTGCACTGAAAACTGAGTTGATCTTTCATGGATATGTGTTCCTGTGCATGCACATGTGTGTGTGTGTGTGTGTGTGTGTGTGTGTGTGTGTGTGTGTGTGTAAGTCATAGTCAACCTTGAGCATCATTCCTCATGACACTTTGTTTTATTGTTTTAAGCTTTATTATTATTGTGTGAGTATATTGTGTGATGTGTATATGGGGCATGCCACAGTGTATATGTGTAGGTGGAGGTCAGGGGACAAATTTGGGAAGTTGGCTCTCTCTCCACTTTTATGTGTGCTTCAGGGATTTGAACTCAGGTTGTGAGGCTTGCATGGCAATCACACACTGAGCCATGTTGCTGGCCCTACTTTGTTTTTTTGGAGATGGAGTTTTCACTGGCTTGGAGCTGGCTAGCTAAAGAGCCATGGGGGTCTGTCTGACTCTGCTCCCCATTACTGGGAATACAGAGCATACAGCATCACACCCAGCTTTTTTTTCTATGTGTTCTGGGGGGACTCGAACTCAGATCCTCACGTCTGTGAATCAAGCACTTTATCAGCTGGCCTATCTCCTGGTCTCCTGCAGACACTATCTTAGATCCACTGTCTCTCTTTCTCAGCTTGGGCTCCTCTGGCCCTGTTGAAGCTCCAGTCTGGCTGCCAGGCATTTTCCCTGGGGAACTGCATCACTTTGCTGTGACTGTAGAGACTTTCTGAGCCATTTCCTCCTGGAAAGCTTCCAGTGTGGAACCATGACCCCAAGGGGAGAGCAATGCTTACCAACCCCTGGAAGCCTTGCTTTACAGCCTGTTCTCCTGACTCACACCTTGTCTAGACTCTAGACGGAGGACAGCGGGGTGAAGCATCCCAGAGAAGGCTGCTCACTGTCCTAGATAAGTACAAGGGCACATCTGGTGTCCTGGACACAGTGGCGGGACCGGGGTGAGTCCTGGCCGTCATGCACACACAGCTGAAACTTGGTGGAGACAGACGTGACTTCCTGGTGGGCTTGTCCCTGTACCACGGTTTCAGGGGCTCAGCCTCAAGCAGGGTTCCACTTGCTGCCCCTTCAAAGACTAGCTTCTGCTGAAACACCTATGTTCCAAAATGGTTGCTTCAAACCCAAGGCCCTACTGAGATTCAACTCTACCACGTCCAAGCTGTGTGTCCTCCAACAAGCTACTGGACCACTCTGGGCCTCAGATCTCTCCTTTAGAAATGGGGTGCTCACAGTAGGCCTGATACAGAGAGACATGAAATGTTTTGCACACTCCCTAGCACCTGCATGAAGCATGCAATAAATACTAGCTAGTTATTATTCTCATCAAAAATGAGAAAACATAAAAACAATACTCTTACTAACTTAAGAGGCACAGGGGAAAAAAGAGAATTACCAAAGCCACAAAGTGAGCATGGAGGAGGCCTCTGAACTCCAAATCAGGAATTTTTTTTTTCTACTCTCCTGCAGCCAGTTGGCTGTGTGTGTGTGTGTGTGTGTGTGTGTGTGTGTGTGTGTGTGTACATGTGCGTTCTTTATTGCATAAAGCCACTGTATTATGTGTGCTGTCAGATATCCTATTAAAAAGCAAAGTGAAAAAAACAGTGAGCAGTCTTCCTCTGCCTGCTCCTGCACTGATTACAAAATTAAATTAAGCTCTGGGGCTCGCTGCTGCTGTTTGATGGGGAATACAATGAATTGCTCTTTGCCTCCCTGTGAGAAGTCCCTGAGACTGGAGCTGGGGGAGCTCAGCCCCAGACAGTATTTCTTCAAACCAATGCCCGGGGGGCAGAGCCTTCCTCTCTAGAAATGTTAAGCCCCTGCACCCGGCTGCCTTTTTATTGGGTTAATAAAACATCAGACCCATCAAGTCTCCAACTCGTAAAGGTCAGTGAGTCACGTCTGAGTGCAGAGGGGAGGTGGAAGGGTAACTTCCCTAGAAGTGGGGGTGGTGAGAGAACCCCCCTCGCTTCCTGGGCTGGCATGGACTCTGGGACTCAGAGCAGAGTGCTCTAGGGGCAGTGAGGGCAATAGGGCAGGAAGATACATGGATGCCCGACTGTGAGCAGGGTCACCAGGCAAGGGTCAGGAGTGGGCAGGAAAATGGCCAGGGGTCTGGAGGGTGGAAGAGTTATATACACTGGCACCAACAACTAGAGGGAGAGACAGTAGCGCCATGCCTGCATGTGCCTTAGAGCTACCAAGTTCTGGTCCAAAGTATGCATCCGAGGCTGCCATTACCCTCGCTCTGTGTCAGGGACCTGAGGATGTGCAACAGGCCACCCCGAAACAGTGGCAATTCCCATTCTCTCCTGAGGGTCTTGAGCGACTGGCCTCGGCTGGGAGGGTCTTCTCTTCCATGTGGAGACCACTGGATGACAGTAAGTGGACAAGCCACTTGCCTGCATCCGGAAGCACAGCTGGAGTTGGAGAAGCCTCATTTTCCACATGGCTGGGGGTTCCTCCCAGCCAGCACCGAGCATCCAAAGGGAGCCGGGGTTCCAATGGTGGATGGAGACCTTGGTGGGCTTGGGAGAAGAAATACACAGACTCACTTCTGTGGCATCCTATTGGTCCAAACAGTTAGATGGTCAGATTGGAGGGGAATGAAAGTAGATTCCGGCCAGCACGGGAGGAGTAGTTAGAGACTGGCAGCCATCTTGAACCTATCAATCTTCTCTCCGGTTTCCCTTTGCCTCTGGAATAGATTCCAACCTCTTTACCCTAGTGGCCTCCAGGGACAGGATCCCTGTCCACCACTCTACGCCTACCTCATGGCAATCTGTTTTGGCTGTACATCAGCCCACAGCCCCTCCAGACCCTCCGTCATGCCGAACTCTTCCACCTCAGGGCCTTTGCACTTACTGGCATTGATGCTCTTTGCTTGACTAGCTGTCAGTCTTAAGAAGACAGCCAAGAACTGACACCACAGGACTTCCCTCTTGCAGCCAGCAAACATTTACTGTGTACCTACCACCTGCTGAGCAGACTAAAATATATTCCTTGTTATTCTCTACTTTAACACTCCCTGGTTTTTATGGTTTGTTTTCCTTCCCCTATGGGAATGAAGAGCTCCATGCTCCCCCATAGTGCATGAACCAACCCCTAGGGAGTGCTTGTTCAGATATGTTGAAAGGATGAAAGCCATTGCTTAGTCTTGTGACCTTGACCAAGTGACTTGACCTTGACCTATCTGCCTCAGTTGCTCCATTTGTGACGTGGTTAATTGAGAGTATCCTCCCCATAGGAATCCATAAGGATACAGTTACCACAAGCGAAGCCCATGGCCTGGCTCAGCATACAGCAAGACACCATCAACACACAACCCTGCAGTAACCGTCATTTCATTAATGAGGTCTGGACTCTGCTGTGACAGGACCCAGCTTGAGTTCTGGTAGAGTCCAAGGACCTTACTGGCTGCTTTTTGGTCTCACCTCAAGGGACTATTACTGTGCCTGGTATTCAGTGAAACAAATTTGCTGATTGAACTGGCAGCCTGTGTGGGTCCATCCGCATAGAGGTTCTGCCTACTGCCTTTCATTATTCATATTCTAGAAGCCTTGCCCAGCATGCACTGCCCTTTCTTCTACAGAGCTGTCTGTTTGCTGTGTGGCCCAGTTGCTGTATAATTGACCTCTGAGAAGCAGAGGCTGGAAGAGGCTGTGTGTTATAGTGCCCTTGGTTATTGGTCTTTTGACAAAATGAAGGACAGAGACCCTCACTTGAAGGGGTCTTACTGGGTGCTGTTACTGCTTTGTGTCTGTCAATCAGTGGTCGTCCTGACTGAGGTTCAGAGAGGTTCAGTAACTTGCCAGAGGCCCAGCTGTTCAGATCAGTTTGATTTTTGTGTCTAGACTCTTGTCCCTGGTCCTCTGAAGGCCTGCCACACTTCTGTGTTCACCTCTGCAGTTGTTCATTGCCTGAAGACCCAATGGAACGAGCCACTGGGTGGGCTTGTGGTCTGTGCCAACAGTCACACATGCCTTCATCATGCTCAGAAGATGCCCACTCTTGGCTATCCACTCTGCTGCCACCATGGTGAAATCCTTGCTAGCTGCTGAACTGGGGTCTGTGTTTTCATCCTCCCTTACCAGCTTGGCCTCTGGAGACAAGGGCCCAGGCAGGTACTTCTTGCCCACATTCCTAACCTCATCCCTAGGTATGCCTGAAATATTTGCTGGTCCTGGGAGGGGACAGGGACGTTGGTGGCCCAGGGAGATGCAGATGTCAAGTCCCCAAACCCTCAGATAGTCCTCTGCCCTAGCTCTGGAGACATAGGCTCTCCTGTTTGGCTGGCTTGGCAGCCTCCATGCCCAGACCATGCTTCTTGGTTTGTAAATGTCACACATAGCAGAGGGCAAACATGCTTGGGCTGCTGTGCCTGCCTTACTGTTTACCTTCCTCTCCAGTCAGAGCAGGCCAGGAGACTGTAGGCAAACTCCAGCCACAAGGGCTACACCAAGGAGCGGTGCTGGGTTGACCAGGAGGAGGGGTGGGAACAGGTTCTGTCCTGCAGAAGCAGAAAAGAAGTCTTGCTGCCTTCTTCAGTGTCTTCGGATGACACTAGAGGATGGAGTATCAAGGTTGGGGAGTGGCTTCTCCCTGAATGTTCTTGGTACCACAGCAGAGCTTGGGAATATGGGACAGAGGAGCGGCTGAGTCACTGATGCCTGGCCTTCTGGGCTCCTAGGGGATGGCCTACAGAGATGGGCAGTGCTCTTATGGAGGAAGGTTCTAGAAAACCCCTCTGGAGTTGGGAGCTCTAAGGAAGGAGTGAGAAGGGAGTAGAACAGACATGGATGGGAACAGACTCTGGTAGTTTGAATATGATTGGCCCCCATAAGCTCAGAGGGAGTGGCACTATTAGAAGGTGTGGCTTTGTTGGAGTAGGTGTGGCCTTGTTGGAGGAAGTGTGCCACTGTGGGGGGTCAGCTTTGAGGTCTCCTTTGATCAGGCTCAGTGTGACACTCAGTGCACTTCTGATTGCCTTTGGATAAAGGTGTAGAATTCTCAGTATCTTCTCCAGCACCATGTCTGCCTGCACATGCCATGTCCCGCCATGATGACAATGGACTACACCTCTGAAACTATAGGCCACCCCAATTAAATGTTTTCCTTTATAAGAGTTGCTGTGGTCTGCCTTTAATCCCAGCACTCGGGAGGCAGAGCCAGGTGGATCTCTGTGAGTTCGAGGCCAGCCTGGTCTACAGAGCGAGATCCAGGACAGGCACCAAAATTACACAGAGAAACCCTCCCTGTCTTGAAAAAACAAAACACAAAACAAAACAAAACAAAAAAAGAGCTGCTATGGTCATGGTGTCTCTTCACAGCAATAGACGCCCTAAGACACACACCTACTAGATATAGGGAAGAAGAAAGAGAGAGGAGGGTAGGTGAGTTTTACCTTTTCTGTGCAGTCAGAGCAGGCCAGGAGGCCAGAGGCAAACTCCGCCACACGGGCTGCACTAAGGAGCCACACCTGGATGGTCAGGAGGGCCCACAGACCCTCGGGTCAGTGTGGAAAGGCAGCTTATCTTTGTGTCTTTGACCACATATGCTGTCCCTGCTGGCTCTGTGCAAGCCTCCTGTTGGCTGTGTCTCCTGAGCTTTCTTCCTGACTCTCCCTCCTCTGAATGTCCTCTCCTGCTGGGGCCTGCCTCCTCTCTGGCAGGCTTTAAACTTGACCTGTCTCTTTGGCTTCTTCTCCACGGCCTGTCCCTAGCCCTTACGACCCTTTCACTGGCACCTTGGGTGGTTACCCAAGCTGCAGGTGCTTTTGATTTTCCAGTTCTCTCGTGATTTAGGGACCTGACACACAGTCCGTGACAAGTTGTGGGAGCTCGTATTGCTGCAGAGCCTGGTTCCTTGGAGGTAAGCACCGCCCTCCATCTCTGGGTGCTAGTCTGGGTACCTCTGACAGCTTCTGCTTTCTCTATGTGGTTTCAGTGTGGTGGAGTATATGTATGATCGCTACACTTGGGACACCGAGGCAGGAAGATCACCATAAGTTTAGAGGCAGCCTGGATCATAAAGTAAGGTCTTCACACACACACACACACACACACACACACACACACACACACACACACACACACCAGCACACACCAGTTTAGGTGTACTGCACCCAAGTATCCACCCTCTATGTTAGTCCTCATGGGCCACTGACAGGCTCCGGCACTGGGCTGACTGTCCATCTTCCCCTGTACTGTCTCTGAGCGTCTGCTATGGGATTCTGGTTCTGTCTCCATATGTTGCTTCCAGATAAGTCTATCTACGCATGTCTCTGTCTATTCTACCTGTGCTTCCGGCTCTGAGGAGGGTCTGTGCCTACCCCCACCCCTCACCCCCACTCCCCACCCCACTCCACCCCCACCAAGCTCTTGATGTTTTCTGTCTCTGTCCCTCTGCTGCTTAGCATCCAACATTAAGTGACACCAACGTCTGATTGCAGGGACAACCCAGGAGCATGTTCTCCAAGCCAAATTACTCCTAGACAGCCGGAGCCTAACTCAGGACCTTGGGCCACGCTGCCCCTCCTCACCCCCCCCCCCCCAGTCTTTCATGTCACATCGAGGAAGTTTCCTGAACTCTGTGTGACACTGCTGTCAGGGCCTGACTTACCAGGGGAGCATGAATAATTAAAAGCTGCAGCCAGGCTTGTTCCGACTTAAGCTGTATTAGTGTTGCTAACTGTCCCGACCCATTTAATATTCATGCCATTCTCAGCTCCTTTAAAGAGGGGGGGAGCTTGCTACCTGATTTAAATTGTGCCTGTCAGTTTCGATTAAAGATCAGGTTGACCACAGTTGCAGGGAAATTAAATGAACATTCTCTTAAGCAATATCATAGAATTTAATGTAGCAATTAATATCTATTGCAATGTGGTGCCGTCACAGCTGCTTGGCATAGAATGGAGGACTCATGGGGGTGGAGGAGGCTGGCAGAGCCCCTAAGTCTCCATTCTCCAGAAGTGAGGCCCTTGGAGGGTCCTGGTCATGTCTGAGACGGACAGAGAACACACATAACAGCTGCTATCATGCAGGGTCTAGCCTCGCTTGCTTGTGCAGCCTTCTGTGGAGCTGTGGATTCTGAGGCACTGGGCATTAGAGGCTGGTCAAGAGTGGGAATGATTTATTGTCAGAATGGGACAGTGTGTGGCAGGAGCCCTACCCACTGAGAACCAGCCAAAGAGGAAGATGAGAGGAGGCTTGGCTGAGTTCTCACACCCTGGGCTTGCCTTTGAGAACCTGCTGTAGTCGAGGTCACGTGACACTCAGGAAGCCAAATGGAAGCTTCCAGGCAGTAGGCTGCACATGGACCCTGGCAGTTGGCTGGATGAATCTGCTCCTGGTGATCCGAAGCCAAGCTGCACAGAGTGGGTCCATGGATGCAGCTCATCCTTGGTTCCTTATCTGAAGGATGGGAACCATCACCTACTGAGAGCCAGGAAGAGAAACCAGTGAACTGTGGGCTGAGGGGCTATGTTACCCAGTGGTTAGGGACACAGCTTTAGGAGTTAGGTATGCTGGATTTGAACACTGGGCTCCTCCATGTCAAGGGTGCCTGTCTTCTGGCAAGGTAACCACACTGATTCAGTTTCCCCATCCTCAAAATGCAGATAAGAAATAGTCCTTTGTCTTAGCATCTGCCGGGGGGGGGGGGGGGGTAATTATGCTAATGCAGGCTAATGGGTGTTCAAAGCAAAACCTGGTGCCAGGGCTCTGTGAGCCCTAGCTGTGGGTCCCCCGCCTGTGACAGTCAGGGGTGACATCGGGTTGTGGCTGCATGGGAAACTGCTTGTAAGACACAGTGCAAGAGGAAGGTGCTGGCTTCCCTATTCATTTCATCTGATTCCTATAAAAGCACATGCATAATATATAAGGTATATATGTTATGAATATAATAAAATGAAGACCAATATTCTCATCTGATCTAAGAATCAGAACATTCACCAGGCATGGAAACCCTAGTGGGGGTCCTCCTCATTCTAACTCTTACTCCAGCCTGGGGACTCTGTGCCAAAATTGGATTTGTCACTGACTTGCTTTCTTTAAGAACATAAAGTCTGTGAATTTTGTGTTTGTGTAAATAGAACAGGTATTTATTTTGCAACTTTTTTCCCTATTCGGTTTGTAGGTTTGCTTCCTGTGTGTAGCTGCAGGGGACCCATTTCCAGGGCCGTTCAGTTTAGCAGTGTGGTATAATCCCTGCTGGGAATCCAAGGTAGGGTCTAGGTCATGCTGCAGTGAACATTGCCACTGAGCTTCCAGGGGCTGAGAGCCACAGTTTCTGGAAGATTCATGTTCCCAGGACAATCACAAGGTGCAACAGACACAAGGTTCAGGCACCATGGCCTTGTTCTATGTAACTTCATCCAGTCTCCAGACGTGTCCTAAAAACACAGTGACATCAGACCAGACCAGGCCAGACCTAGGGCAGTGTAGGTCAAGGAGAAGGCAAGGACCTAGGATAGCTCAGGCCTCTCATGGGTCAGTAGAACCAACCCATCTCTTTGTGTTCCTGCCCTAAGCCACACCACTCTCATACTCACACAATACACAGGGTCCCTAAGGGTAGATGGGTGAGTCTGGAGGTTGCTACTGAGTTAGCAGCCTGTTCCTGACCCCCCACCTCAGCACCAGTTTCTCAGTGGAGAAACTGACCTTTAGAGAGGTTGGCACGGTCAACACTGACGTACTCACTCCGTTAGTGGCTGAACTCTGCCCTGATGCCCCATCTTCATGGTCAGAACACTAGGAAGACATGGAAAGAGTCAGCAGGCACAGAGGGTGCTTGCATGTGCCCCCCCACCACCACCCCCACGCTAGAGATGGATGGATGGTAACAGGTTACAAGGACACTACCTGATCTCTGCCCTGGGAGATAGACCTAGGGATAAGACATCTTCTAGAAGCTTCCAGTACCATCCTGGAAGGAATGTGTCCGATCTCGGGTCACTAAAACGGAGACTCTTCAAGATTCCAGGCCTCAAAGGGTAGGAAATCAGCATCTTGCTATTTGCATTTTGCACCCAGGCATCCGCTGGAGATGATACATGGCAGGCTGGCTGACCCAGCTCCACTCTGCCTGGCAGGTCTATTTCTCCCTCTAAGTGATACATTGGCTCCTGGGGTGGAGGTCGGGCACTGAGTTGTGATGCTTTAGGGAGAACTGGAGTCGCTAGACGGCTTGCTGAGCCTGCAGTTCTGGGGCCTCGCCTAGGTCTGTGATTCCACGTTCCTGAAGCTGAGAAGAGGTGGCCCTAACCAGCTTATCAGGCAATTCTAACTTGGACTGCACCGGACCACACTGAAGAAACAGTTGGGCTGGGTGAGGGGCTGCTGTGCTCGGACATCTGTCTCCCTCAGCACCGCAGAGCCTAGACTTGTTTTCTTTTCCTGAGACAGGGTCTAACTATGTAGCCCCGGCTGGCCTGAAATTCGCTGTGCAGATCAGGCTAGCCTCCAATTTAGTCTCCTCAGCACTCCCAGAGCTTCAGAGGCTAGTGTCTGGTATAGGTTGAGCAGGGGTCCTGTTGTTTTCCCTCTACTGATGACTCAGAGGCCCAGGTCCTCCTGTCTAGGAATTTCACCTTTCCTAACTCTTCTGAGTCACTGTCCTAACTCACTTCCAAGTCTTCTAACTCACGGAGATAGTAGAGGAAAGCCCAGGGATACTCACTCCCCAGGGGGTTTAACAGCTGGGCTAAAAAGGGTAGTTTTCCATTCTGCTCGCTACCCATTGGCCTAAACCGAGCCACATGATTCCAATCAGACTGCAAGGAACGCTGGGAAATGTAGTCTTCTGTTCAGGAAGACTAAATTGACATAAGCACTGAAGAGCAAGTAGCTAGCTTTCTATCATGGAGAAGGATTCATTCTGGTACAGAGCTTCCTGAACCATTGGGGTAAGGACAAGTGGCCGGGCTGTGTCTGCTTCTGGGAGGCCTTGCTGGTCACACTTGGATCTCTCAGCTCATTTAGAAAAAGGTTCTACTCTTTTTTTAGGGGCGCATGTGTGGCCATTATTCAAACATGGCTGCTGTGTCCCCATCTTGTCTAGCTAGAGCTAGACTGGCTTATGGGCTTTCTTTAGACTGATCATTATGTCAGTTGAAGAGAGTGTTTTGGCCTTGGTGGATCAACTCTGTGATCAAGTAGTGATGTCTGCCACAGCGTAGGCGGGACTAGTGTTGGTATGAATGCCCTACAGCTGTACATCTCGTCAGGACTGTTAAAAGAACACACATGGCCCTGCACAGCTTGTCCTCGAACCTGATCCTCCACAGTCTTCCCATTTCTACAAGCTCAAGAGTGAAGACTAGGTTTGGAGCACTTCTGGTGCAAGATAAGAGAGCCGTGAATGTGAGCTGTCATCTTGTTGGCTCCGTGACCGGCTGCTGTGCCTGTACCCATCATGGTGAGGCCTTCCTAGAATTAAACACAATATTGATTATGTGAGTTGACCCATGCAGATTAGAACCATTCTTCCACCTCCCTCTTTTTATGCACCGAGTCTCTATTAGTATAGCCGCAGACTGTGTTAGTCCCTCAGTGACACATACCCTAGTGATACCATGGATCAGCTCTTGAAAGCCTGCGAAGTCTGTCTCATACACATTACAATCAAGCCTGTGTCTCAGCCTCCCTGCCTTTGTTCAGAGTCCCTTACTGAAGATTGAGACCTTGCATTAACTCCTGTTTTATTTCATCTTGCATGGTTCACCTTCAAGACTGCCAAGGTCCCCTTTTTTATGCCTTGAATGCTCTTTTGTCTGCTCCTAAATTGACTTTTCACAGCCAGCGAGAAGGCTGGGTTGGAGCAGCGAGCATTGCAATCATCGTCCTCAGGCCGTGCTGGCTCTCCCTGGTGCGGTGCACTTCGCATACAGGACCTCGCTTGAGCTTCAGCGAGATACCCGAGGCCAGACCCCAATCACACGCGCAAGTGGAGAAGCCTCCCTCAGCCCCAGTCCCTGGGACTCAGAGGCAAGATATGATGCAGCCTGGATTTAACTCGATGCCTTTCTGACACCAGCATTAGCCACAGCTCCACTCTGTCAGACAGAGGGAGGGAATGCCAAGGCCAGACTTGGAGCTGTCTGTCACAGAGAAAACCCACTCCAGTTGGCTTACGTAGGACATAATTTATTATAGGTTCAGCTTGCCTCACAGAACTGCTGGGAAGAAGGTCAGTACATGGCCAGGGGAAGAAAAGTTCCAACCCCAAATTGAAATGTCCTTACCGATGCACAGTGCCTGTGACTACAGGATGTACAGGGCTCAGTTCATGCCTGGCTTCTGGTCTTGACCAAACTTGTCTAAGAGCACCCTGGCTAGCACCTCCTGCGACTCTTCCACCCTCTACCTCCACAAAACCAGGTCACATGCAAAGTCTGCATGCTCTCCCTGCAGAGGTGTCTTGACAATGGAGCGCTTAGCTTCCTAGTCTTTCTCATTCAGAAAGATACAATGGGAGGATGGTAGTGTGATGCTTGCCAAGCTTGGGGGAACATCTGACATCCTGAGCTTTTAGAGCTCAGCTTCACTGGCCTCTTCCTTGGGGATTTCTGCTGTGACATCATGGTCTTGTAGACCTCTTTACATCTACCTCTGAGAATACTCTTTCGGCCCCTGGCCAGAGCTTTGGATTATCAGCCTTTAAGGCGCCCAGCATGGAGCCGCAGCCTGTGAGTCTCTTCAGAGAGGGCATCCTGTAGGGGGGCAGGGCATCGAGGGCTGGGATCTGAGCTGGAGGGCTATGCCAAGATGTGGTCCTTCTTCCAATGGTGAGTTTGCTCCTCACTGGACCCAGGATCCTGCCCCAGGCATGAAGCAAAGGAGAGAATACAGAGCTCAGCCTGCCTTGCCGAACCTCAGGTCTCATGGGCAGAAGAGAACTGAGGGTCAAGGCAATGTGGCTTCCTAGGATCAGGTCCCAGTAAGGAAAGTGGATGGACTGGGTGAGGACGGCTCAGCAGGTCAAGGTGCCGCCTGCTGCCAAGCCCGATGACATGTGTTAGATCCTCAGGCCCATGTGGTGGAAGGAGAGAACTGACTAGAAAACTGACTCTCAGAAGTTGTCCTTTGACATGTCTGTGCTGGTGCATGTGGCTCCTCGTGTGGCTCCCTGCCATATCAGCCCCACCCCCACCCCCACCCCACCATGGCTTCTAGCATCCCATGGTGGGTCATCTGGTCTACCCCATTTCCCTAGGGACCTTCCCATGCTGGCCTCCGGAACCTGCTCATAGGTGCATCTCCCTCCAGCAGGGGACGGGGCGGGGTTCTTTGTTGTGCACTGATATCTATCTGGGTCCTTGGTTATAAGTGACAGAAATAAGCTTCAAATGTAACCAATGGGACATTAATAGAAAATTCAAGTCAGTTGAAGGGATATGGTATCATCTTAGAACTGGAATCTCTCTCTCTCTCTCTCTCCCCCTTCCCTCTCCTCCCCTCCCCTCCCCCTCCCTTCCCTTCTTCTGTAGTGGATAGCCATCCCAGCATTGGCCTGGAAGTTCCAACCCCCATTGAGGCTTCGGTAATGGTCACACCCACAAGGCGGGGCGGAGGAGGAAGCGAAAGGCCCAGGATCGAGAAGAGGTCCCTCTCTTGGTTCCGGGACCCTGGATGCAGGAGGTAGACCGAGCAGAGTTCTCCAGAGAACACCGCCGGACTGCGCCATACCTTTGCCAGACCCTGCAACCTATTCCTTCATTTGTAAGTTACCCCACAAAATAAACCTCCCTTTTAACTACGTGGAGTGGCCTTAATAATTTCACCAATACTCTTCTCCTCTCCTCTCCTTCTGTCCTCTCCCACATCCTTCCCTCCCTCCCTTCTCTGTCTTGGTCTTTCTCATCCTTTCTGGCTCCATTTTGTTTATCTGTGTGTCAACACTAGGCCCCAGAAACACTTCTTCCAAGAATGAGTGCCTGGCAACACCCAGTGGTTCTTTCCACTCATGCCTACAGCTTAACCTCAAGGGGCCAGAGCTCTGGTCTGTGAAGAGTAAATGCCCAAGCCAGTCTGAGGTGCTGTGGGGCAGGCACTTGGATTACAGCCAGAGGGACTCTAACACTGAAGAAAAGGCAGGCTGTTCTCAGAGTGCAGGCGGAAGCGTGCAGACTCCGGTTAGCATCGTGGCTGTCCAGTCACAGGGCGACAGGGTCCTGTGGGGATCGGGTGTGCCGGCCTTCTGTTCTCAGACATGCTGTTTGGAGCTCTAACAGTCTCCTATATGGCCCTACACCAACCAGCACAGGAAAGTTCATATGGCAAATGCTAAGGCGCTCCTGCACAGCCAGTCACCAGAGGCAAGAACCCCACCTGGCTCCTTTTCTCCTCATGCTCCTTCCCTCCTCCTCTTTCTCCCCTCCCCTACCACACCATGTCTCATTCTGGGAACCAAACCAGGGGACTTGCACTTTCTAGGCAAGCACTAGCATTATACCCTCAACCCTTATAAAGATGCCTTTATTTAATTTAATTTAATTTTATATGTGGTGTGTGTGTGTGTGTTATATGTGTTTGTGTGTTGCATGCACATATGTGTATAGTGCATGTGCCCATTTCAAGGCATTAAGACAGAGAGCAACAGATTTCAGAGCAGGATACAGGGTGTCTTCCTCTGTCAGTCTCTCCCTCACTGCTTTGAGACAGGGTCTCTCACTGAACTAGCAGCTCATCATTTTGGCTAGCTAGCAAATTTTCAGGATCCTTGCCACATCTCTCCAGAGCTAGGATTACAGGCACACAGCTAGCTGCACACAGCTGCTCACATGGGTTGTGTGGATTCTGACTCAGGTCCTCATGCTTGCATAGCAAGGGTTCCTCCCTGCTGTGCCTTCTCCTCAGCCCCTAAAGATATTTTAAAAGTAAAACTGGTAATAACAAAGTTTCTCTCGTGTTCAATTGGGCATGGCTGGCTGGAGTTCTGAGTTGTAGCCTAAACAATAAAGACTGCTGTGCTCCATTAGAGATGTCTGTCACAGGCAGAGGCTGGGAGGGCTTCAGTGTGCCTGCCATAACACCTAAAAATTCCCTCCAATAGAAGAGAGAAGACTGGAGTTCCAGGAGTTCCAAAATACACCAAACTGGAGAAGCATTTTGGGGGTGGGGTTCATTGTTAACCTTTGCTCTCCTAAGGCTAGTCTCTGAGTACTAGTTCCTTTTTCAAGATTCATCTTCTCAAGTCTCCCTACACTCCTGGGGGCTTCCCAGACTGGATTACAGCTTCAAGTCTCCTGTGGCTCCTCATTCTCTGAAGCCAGCCAATCATATCCTGACCACATTGTCACGGGACTTGCTGTCTTTTGATTGATGCCAAGACAAAGTGGCTCATAGTTCCAGCACAGGCCTTAGCAATGTCCCTAGCAGATGACTATCTCTCCTGCTGCCCTTGTTTACCCCAGGGACCGAGCTTCTTGTCAGATTACTTGCTCTGAATGTTCTAGAACAATTGCAGTTATTTGTATTAGCCCCTGGTTGGCAGCATAGCTATTAAAACAGAAACCTGGTGCCAGCTTCCCTCTCCTTGATTACACATAGTTCCCAGTCATTGCATAGAATGGTCCAGGGAGGTAGGAAGGCATGTACCAGAGTACTAGAGCACTGTGCAGGGTCCCGGGTGAGAGAAGATAGGATGCACAGATATGGTCTCTGCCTGCCCCATCTTCTACGGGCCTCCAGCCCTGGCTACCTGCTATCAGAGTCAGGGGAAAGAAAGACTGGAAACCTGAACTCAAGTCCCTAGATGACTTATTAGGCTCCTGAGCCAATGAGCAGTGACAGTGATTTTTAAGGTTGAGTCAGAATTTGTGCTTGACCTCCAGGGTCGAGTTCAAACTGGTCTTCTAAGGGTCTTTACAATTTCCTATTGCTAGGAGCTGCATCTATGGGGGTCACAAGACCTTCGTCAGAGTATGTACTGTTTAACACTACTGCCAACCCTTGTCAAGAAAGGAATGCCACGATTGATTAGTGATGTCTGCCACAGACAGTATGGAGGATTGGTGAGTATACTGGAACCACCTTCTTGGCTAGAGCTATCTCCATGTTATCTCCATACCTCCACTTGTTCTCTTCCCATCTTCTAGGAGCACCAAGAGCCCTACATTCAGGGGACCTTGTATTTCCGGTCTTGGGTAAAGAACTGACCTCTTCTTGGGTTCTGTAGGACAGTCCAGTCAAAGATGCCTATTAGATTTTGGTTTCTCTCTCTCTCTCTCTCTCTCTCTCTCTCTCTCTCTCTCTCTCTCTCTCTCTCTCTGTCTCATCCCAGCCACTTCTCCTACCTCTGGATGAGCAGACTACAAACATTTATTCCTTTCAGCACCCAGTATTCTGAGCTGTCCTCTGGGACAGGAGGAACCATGATGTGGTACTGGGAACATTTTAGAGGAAGCTTGGTTTTAGAGACCTGTTGGGAGGTCTCAGAGTCCTATGCACCAAGGCTCATCAGTCGGGCTCATCTATGTGAGAGCCTAGGCCTGCCGTACAATAGCCACAGAGCCTCTTACAGCCCTGACCTGCCTGTCACTGGAAGTTGCAAGAAGCCCTGGCAAATGGTTTTCTGGGTACAGAGCCAAATGGCCTTTTAGTTTCCTGTGTTTAGGCAGCACCAGACTTGGCCTCCTAAGTGAATGTTGTTCTAGGTACATCGGGTTCTTCGGTCTTTACAGGAGCTGGTGGCCTCTTCTGGCCAGCCAGCCTCTGCCCTGATTCTAACTTGTCAGGCTTCCACGGTCCCTCTGGTTCTTTCTGCTATAGATTTTCTTTTTCCTTCGAGACGGAGACTTACTTAGCCCAGGATGGCTTCTGTTCTCTTTGTAGCTAAGGATGGCCTTGGATTTCTGAGCCTTCTGTCTCCACATTGGGATTTCAGGGTGGTTCCTTGCTGCCTCTGTCTTCAAGGACTTCTCACCTGTGTTCTCTAGCCCTGGCCTCAGGCTTGGCTTGTGGCCTGATAGCACCTCCTCTCCCAACAGCACTGGCTTCCCACCCTAGTTCTCTGCTTCCTGGCAGCCAGTCTCCACCCACTTCCAATTTGCATTTACTCCAACCTCATCAGCACAGAGCTCATGGCTTCCAACAGGAACAGGTGCACACTGCTGCAGGAGCCAGGGAGGAGGCTTTGCGTTTCACTCCCAGCTCCCGGCAAGCCTTTCTTCAAGGTGAAACCTGTTAGCTTCTTGATATTTGTGTTCTACAGATTCGGAGACAGAGGTGAACCAAGAATCGTGACACACCTGGGAAAGTATATCAGTAATAGTCTTGTGCCTGGGACAGGATGAGACGGCAAGCCCCGTCCTTGCCCTTGTTAGGGAATGAGGAGAGGGTAAGGGCACAGCTCAGTGTGATAAGGGCTTTTGCATTCACCTTGGGAGAGAGGTGACGTCACAGCCCCATTTTATAGAAATGGACTGAGGAAGGGTTGTGCACCAGGTCTGAGTTCCTAAAGGCAGTACATGGCCAAGGTAAGATTCAGGCAGTCTGAGCTTGGCCACATTGACTGGGGGGGGGGGGGGGGGTTGTGGGTGGTGCAGTATTGCTGATCTGCTTCTGAAAGACCTTCGGGGGGGGGTACTGGGGACATGTTCCCTGGGTCCTCTGAGGCTCACAGTAGTTTGTAAATAAGGACATTGGCCTTATAGGAAGGTTTGCCAGGGTCGAAGATACAGGCTCGATCCGCAGACGATGGTACAAGCATCCAGCTCAAGCTCTGCCCTTCCCAGCTGGGTGACTTTGAAGCACTTGCTTCACTTCTCGGAGCCACAGGGCCAGCTGTCATCATGAAATGCAAACAACATCAAAGCCAGCTTGCGGCTGTTTTTAGGATTCCATGAACGAGTGATGTGGGGGGGGGGGGGGGAGCAATTGGCACAGCCAGCTCCCTAAATACAGACTGCAGTTGCTGAGGTTGGAGTGTGTGTCTCCATGTTGTCCCATCTCACTGCCACTGGCTGTGGGAAACCATACTTGGAAGCCAGGGTCTAAAAGGGAACAAGGGCCTGAGCTAAAAGCTGTTTCTTCTTTCCCATAGCCCAGGCACCTGGGGGCACCAGAAGACAGGCTTTCTTGCTCTGAGGGGACTGACAAGTGTAATCATACAGTTTAGCATGGACGACAAAGTGGCCCTGGGTACAGGATTTGTTACTGACTGTGAGCAGGGCTGGCTGTAGGCACTGCCTCCAGAAGATCCCTTCAGGAGATGCCTGCTGGGTCCTGCACCTGCTGCCTCCTGCCTGCTCCGCTTGGGCCTGGCCAACTGGCCAGGTCTCTGGACCTTCAGAATTTGGTTCTGGAAAACCCTTCCAAGAAAGTGCTGAGCAGCCTGGGCTGCTGTGGGACTGCTCCAGACACCTCAGAGTGGAAACACATTGCCTCCAGTAAGCAGGAAAGATACAGTGAATTACAGCCCACAGTTCTGCCTGAACCCAAGGATGAACACCAACATCCTCCTTGGTGGCTCTCTGGTCAGTTGATGACCTTGGTCTTTGTTTCCCTGAAACACCAAAGCTCTTAGAAGTGAGCTTCGCTACCCTCACTCCCCACACCCAGACCTCCCTACCCTCTGTGCCCACAATGTTAGATGTCCTTCAGTCTCCTTCACTGTGACCGGGTGGCTCATTCCACCACAAATGTGAAGGTAATTACACAGCCCATCTTAAAAATGTCCCTCTCTGGTCCTCATTCGCCCAGGCCGAGTCTATTTCTCTACTTCCCTTTGCAGCAAAACCCTGAGGGCAATGGGAGAAAGACAGGACTCACTCTCTGAACTGCCAGAGTCCCTCTCTCTCCCCCTCCTCCTCAAACCTGGCCACCATGCTTCAATGCTCTCCCCTGGTGAAGGTCCGTGTCACCCTCCACCTACATGATGCCAAACCTGTCATCAGTCCAGTCCTCCAGCCTCAGTGGCCCCCAGGGGTTGGCTGTACCTGCCTTCTGGATCCCCTCCTCCTTCCAGATCCCCTTCTCCTGCTGTCCCCCAGTCTCTTTGGTAGATTTCTATTAATCTCTGGACTCCTGGTTATCAGGGAAGCCTGGGGCTTGGGGTCACTTAGTCCTTCTGCTCCACATGCCAGTTCTCAGCCTGCGATAGACTAGCTCAATTACCAGATTGATTGGATGGGGAAATGCTCAGCGGATTCCTGAAGCACACCGTGAGGGCTGTTTCTGATGGTGTTTCCCACAGTCACAAGGGCCCTAACCTAAGGAAGATAAGCCATTGATGGATTAAAAAATCTGAGTTTTTTGAGGTGCCCAAACTATGAAAGATGGAGCCTAGCTAAAGGAAGTAGGTCACTGGGGGCATCTTTAAGGGCTCTGTCTTACCAGGACCCCTCTGGTTGCTGCTCCATCTGCTTCCTGTCCACCATGAGGTGAGCTGCTGTGTCTCAACTTTCTTGCCGCAGTGGACAGAACCTCTGAAACCATGAGCAGAATAAATCTTTCCTTCCTGTTCTGGTTGAAGTCTGAAAGCTCCCCTGCAGGGTCACATGTTTGAACACAGCCTACTACTGATGCTGCTTCTTTGGGACACTGTAGAACCTTTGTAGCAGGAGGCATAGCTGGGAGAGGAAGGTCACTGGGGACAGGTCCTTGAAGGTTGTAGACTACCCTGCTTTAGGTTTGAGCTCTTGGTTTTCTGATCTGCCAGGATAAGGTTTGCGACCCTCTCTTTAAAAAGGGTAGTTCTTAACATAAGAGGCTTGCCAAGCAGTGGGAGCTTACGGCATGCTTGCGGGATGGGTACTGTTTCCTTTTTCACCCAGGTATTTCAGGCTTACGTGTGCATGGACTGCACCTCTTCAGCTGTGAGTATCATCTTCCTTCAGCCAGGTGTTCTGGACGGTCCCGAGAATGATCTACAATAGCTAACCTTTCAGTTTTGAATGAGTGAGTGTACTGAGTATATAGCAAGCTGAAGAGAAAGTATGAATAGCAAGTGAGTGGTAGATAGAAGCAAATAGTTAGGACATCATCAAATCTGATGTTAAAAACATTGGCAGGAACCTGCAGAGGAAACCCTGCTGAGTCAGTCCCTAGCCAGTGCAGTTCCTTACAGGGAAAGTCCAGGCAGAGCAGAGGCTGTCCAGATGAGGCATCTGGGAGAAAGAACGGACAGCAGCAGGAAGTGACATCTTCCAAATGAGGGTTACAAATAATCTGGCAGAAACCCACTGGGGAAGTAGAGGCAGTCTGCTGGAGGGCTTGATTGTAAAGACCCTCTCCACAGATGAGCAGAACTTCATGGAGGAAGCTCAGGGTTCTAACACCACAGGCAATTTGATATCACGGGGTAAATGATAGTAATCTCTATCAGAAATGGTTTTACCTTCTAACTGGTCTCAAGAACATACTGATTTTACTCTTGGGCTGTTGTTGATCTCTTCCCTCCTTGTCACAGACTTATGGAGGCCAGTCTGTTTCCCAATGGGGCAGGGGCTTGGAAGACACTTTGGGACAAACATGCCTAGGTCTGAAAAGGACGGAAGGGCCAATCTCACTTCCAGAGCCATCATCGCCATACGCTCAAATGGCACACGACAATTTACCAATGTCCATCCTACCATGCCCATGCTGCAGGGTGTCCAGGTATCTTGGGCTCGAGCTCAGTAAACACAGGGTTCTGTCCCCAGTGACTTTTTCCTCCCTGTGTGATCTTGAGGTGGCCACTCTTCTCAGCTCCATCTTCAAGTAAAGCAGAGTCGATGATCTCAAACGTGTTCACACAGAGGAAAGCTCTAGAAAGCGTAGAGAGCATCCAGGAGTCAGACTCCAAGGGACAGCTTATCCTCTGCCAGCCTCAGTTTCCCTGTGTCTGAAATAGGCAGTGATGAGGATTTGGTACCAGGTAGGCAAGGAGCTAGATCTGAGGTAACTGAGGAAACCACAGACACATCTTGGTAACTGTATCTCCTGCCAGTCAGTCGGCTCCTTTGTGGTTGAACAACATCCTTGAAGCTGCAGTGAGGCTGGTCCTACCAGAGCAGAAACCAGCACAGGAAGGCATTCTCCCACACGTGTGCAGTCACATGGGGTCTGTGCCCTCAAAAGGCCTGACATCACTATCATATAATATCATTTACACTGTGGCTTTGATCACCTGTCCCCTGCTTTGTGGGTTTTTCTAGAGGATTATGGGAGAAACTCCCTAAAAGGGAGGTCCTGCCTACAGTGGTTTGGGAGGGGAAAGGGTGACCTTATCCCATATATGTGTCACTCAACTCATAACTACTCTTAAAACTTATTTATAATCCACAGTGTCCAGCCCACTGAGCTCCTCTGGTCTCGAATCAGTCCACTCCTACCTCTTTTTGGAGAGTTACAGGCTTTGCTTAGCTTTGCTAAATAAACCTCTGCTCAAACTGTCTTTTGACTGAATTCTTTCCTTCCAGAAGCTGAGAACCAAGGACAAAAAGACCCATAACAGAGTTAATCACTCTCAGAGGCAGAAGCACTTGGGAAGGTGCAGGAGTCACGCCCATGAAGGGACCATCAATAAAGTTGCCACACACCAGCGTCACCTGTGACTATTAGAGGCTCCCTCTTATAATTCAACCCCGAAACATCGCTATAGACCCTGGAGGCCCTTCCTTCCCACTCTCCTTCTGTGTCCATATCCTTACTCATTAGTCTGTTCATTCAGCACTTTTACAGAACACATACAGTGCCAGACCCCGGCGCTGCACATGCACAAAACGGAGCAGAGCTGAGGTCAAGCTCCAGCCCTCAGGAACTAATTGTCTGGAGTGGTCACAGCAGTGATTGCCATTTATTGCTGGTGGCCTGCCAGGCTCTAAGGGAGGGCCTCTGATACTGGTCACACCACTTCATCCTCCCCTGGTCCTACAGAGAAGGTGTGGCTTTAGTCTCCATTCTGTAGATGCATGCATTGAGGTCTGTATCTGTTATGAATGGTGGCCCATAGGATAAAAACTCAGGCCATTTGGTTCAAGGGGTCTGAGCACTCATTCTTTTTCCTCCCCTGCACATTCAGTTAACCTACAGCTTCTTAGAGGGCCTGTTTCACACTCAGCTGCAAATGTTCAAGAAGCTGTGACATCTGCCCAGAACTCATGTCATCCCACCCCAAGGGCAAGCAAATACGGCTTTGGCCCATGATTGCCAAAGGCAGCCCAGGGACAGCCCCCACAGTGGGGTTTCTTGAGAGCAGCCTCACTGGGAACTTGGACACCTGCTCACCTGGGGGAACTGCCCAGAGTGTAGCCTGACGGGACTTGCCTCATGCCCCGCAGATGCCCCCGCAGGTAGAACACCCCACCTTGCCCACCCACGCCACTTCTACAGCTCCCTTTGTTCTTGTCGTAAGTCACAGGTGACAGGCCGTTCCTCCCTCCTGAGGGAGCTGTGACAGGAATGAACTCTGGGTCCTTGAGAGAGCTGCTTTGAGGAGGCTTTGGGAAAACTCTGGCACTCTGAAGCCATGAAATCACTTTGGGGACAAATGCCTCTTGCATTCAGCCTCTGGGGTGGTGTAAGGGAGAAGCTGCCACAGTGAAGATGACAGTCACACAGGGTTTGACTCCCGTCCTGTCTCCTGCCAGCCTTCACACAGGCGTGGAAACTGGCACAATCCTGAGCATGTGCAAGTCAGTGCCTGCTGATGCAGCTGTTCATGTATGCACATTCATGGGCTGTTGGATGTATGCTCATGTGTCTCTGGGCATGGGTCTGGGTGCTAACTGGTTGACCTCTTCTGCCTAGAAGATGACCCATCTGTGTGCCCACACACTTCTGTACTGGCTGGCCTCAGGGAGCCGCTCTCTTCCATGTATGTCTCATCTGCCTGTCCAGACCAGTGGTTTTCTCTGGTCAATAAGCCTCATAAGACCTAGCCTTGGAACTGCAACTCCATCGCACTTGACCCTATTGTATTGATGAAAGCAAAACACACCGCTGACAAAGTCAAGGGCAGGGAAGTAGATTCTACTCCCACAGTGAGAAAGGGAGAGGTGGAGAGTTGGGACCATGTTCTGTCACCATCTGCATGTATGTGTCTGTGTGGCTGTGCCTGAGTGTACAAGTGCACAGATGCCCTTTCACACATGTACTTTATATGTGGATGAGAATGCTTAACTAAGCATGTGCTGGTGTTTCTGTATATGTGCCTAGTAGCAACACACACACACACACACACACACACACACTTACATGTGTGCACGCACATGCACATACACATATGTGCACACACACATATACACATGTACACACACACACACACACACACACACACACACACACACACACACGCCCCACTGCAGAGGCATACAGACTGAGCCTAAGCCAGAGTACTGAGTCTTTCTTAATCCCTCCCAGAGAAACCTGCAGCCACAATGAGTTGCATGCCATCTGCGTGTGCTGAGGTGGATCTTGCTCTGTTAGTGGCCCTGAGAAAATTCACTGGTCAGTTGTCTTGTAGTCTATTATTACCCAGATGTCTGTGTGTTCCAAACAATTGTTTTTAAATTGCTTCATTAGTCTGTCTCGGCAGACTGGATCCTGCCACACTTGACTAGCTCAGATTTTCTGGGACAGAGCTGGGCATGCAGCTCACTTTCTGATGTATGTCCACGTGTGGAAGAGGGTGCCCTGGAGAGAGACAAGAGAGAGTCACCACATGCTACAAGAGGCAACATCATGGAACAGGAAGGGAGTGAATTTGGGATGAGAAAGAGCTGGTAGCCAGACCCCGCGATTTGCAGACGGGGTTGCTCTTGCAAGCTAATGCAAGAAGGGGGTCACTGTCTTGAGTGTTGTGGGAAGGATAAGGCTGGAAGGAGATGGTGTTCAGGGGCCCCAGCACTGTGCCTAGTCCTCCTAGCTTGGTCCTACCTCTGATCACTGTGCACAGGGCTCAGGGACCTCGTTAGCAGGGCTGAACAATGAGCTAGTGGCAGCTGTGGTTCCCCACTTGACTCAGGTGAGCCACTGATGGTCAGGAGGAACCTGGAGACCTCTAACACACAGAACCCTGCTCAGGAATGAGTTGGCAGGCAAAACCAGGACCTGGTGCCATCAAGCAGCTTGTGCTCTGTGCTCATAGACATTATGACCCTGTTCTAAACTTTGAATCTCTTTGAAGCCCATGTGCTCTTCTGAAAGTGGGGGTAACACTATCCAGGGTGCAAACTCTTCCCTTCTGCCTTGCAACTCCTGTCCACCTTCTAGGAGGGAGTTGTCCAAGGACTCTCACCCATGCCCATGCCTCACTTCTCAGGAAGACTTTACAGGAGTCTCTCTCACTGCCAACCCTTGTACCAACCAAGAGCTACAGAACAGATTTGGGCCTCCGGGAATATCGTTTCCTCCTCTTGTTAGCTGCCACTTTCCAGAGTAGGCAAGGTGCCACTGGGGTGCTGCTGTGTCGTCTCCATCTACCTCTAACCTCTAACCCTGTGAAAATTTCAGATAATGTGGGCCACACGTGGTCTCTGTCACGTGTTCTTTATTTCATTCTCATATGTGTATACACACACACACACACACACACACACATACACACACATTTGTTTTGATTTGCCTATAAAGTGTTCCCCACCCCCCACCCAAAATAGTTTCCTGAGTTGAAATCTTGGACCCCAGTTGCTGAGCCAGCCTTGAGGCTCTGCCTTCATGGATGAACCAATCTCATGATAGGTTCATAACTTGGTGGTGTTGCTGGGAGGTGATGGAGAGTCAGGAAGTGAGAGTGTGCCCTGGAAAGATACATCCCATTGCATGCTCTCTCTCTCCATCTGTCTGCTTGCTGGCAGAGTGAGGCCTCTGCTTTCTCTTCCACACATTCCCTCTGTGATGTTCTGACTCACTCCAGGTCCAAAGCAGGGAGCCAGCTGACCACGAAAACTTCTGGAACCAAGAGCTAAAATAATCTTTTAATTTATTGTTTTGGGGCCATAAGATGGATCCTTGGTACTTGCCACCAAGCCTGACGACCTGAATTCAATCCCCAGGACACACAGGATGGAAAGAAAGAACCAATTCCTGAAAGTTGTCCTTTGATCACAATGTACTATGGCATATGTATACACACACACACACACACACACACACACACACACACACACACACACGCATAATACATTTTTTAATGTTTCTCTCCAGTGTTGGTAAACAAAACCTCTGGCTCTAAGCATCAACAGATAAACAAAAAAGGCTACTAATATCCTAAGCTCAACAGCATGTAGACACAGGCTAGATGTGGTAGGTCCTATGGGGTACAGTTGGCCCCCTCTGGGGAGACAGACATGTCAATGGAAGCTGCCAGGGCTCCGAGTTGTACAAGGGTCTAACAGCACCTCCCTCCACATTGATGAGTCTGAATTGCCGGGCCACCGCAGGGGCCACCATCAAGTCATTTGTGTGCAGCTTGAGGTGAGGCTCCCACCAACCACAGCATTCACTGAGTACCAGGTACCTCTCCACAGTATAGTAAACTTAGCCCTTGGGCCACAGAACTGGAGTTCTAAAGAACTGTTTGGAGGAGGCCCAGCGAAGGAAGGGAGGAGAGAGGCAGAGAATACAGCCAGACGACTTCTTTCAGCCCGTGTCCTACATTATAAAATTGCCTAAATAGCATAATGGATTTTTTTTTTAAAAGAATGTTTTGTAATTTTTTTTTGTCCATTATAAAAATCAGTCACGGATATGAACCAAGAAAAATAAGAAATCCTACCCCTCAACTCCTTCAGAAACAGCCGCTCCTGCCACTCTGGGAAATTCTGTGGGCTCCTCTGTCTGGTCGTAAACACATATGCACGCAGGCTTAAATGAGCAGGAGCAGACTCCACATGCTGTTGTAGAAAATGGTTTTTCTTTTCGACAATATGTTGTGGACATCTTTCCATGTCAATAAATATAGATCGGCGGCGGCAGCATGTTAAACGACGGTGCTATATCCGGTCGTGTGCACAAATAGAAGTTTTAAATGCCAAAGAGGCGTTAGCTCCGCTCGGCTCCAAAGTGGCAGGCATTTGGTGATGCTCAGACAGCAGTTTGGGGACTTGGGCCACAAACACCCTGACTACCAGGGACATAGTGTTAGGACTTAGTCCATTAGAGACCTGCTCACAGTAACCTCCAGTCATCGTAGGCTCCAGGCAGTAGCCTTGTCTGTGACTGTGGAAGAGGCTGGAGTTCCTGACTCACCCCATGGAAAAGCACTACCCTTCCTATAGCCCCGGCTTTCCCAGTTTCTTTGGAAGTGCCCAGCAAGGCATGGCCAGTGTCTCTCTCAGGCATTGATGGGACCTTGATCCTTCACCTGCCTCATGCCCTACAGGCAAGTTGTGCTTTGCTCTCCCAGAGTCTCTTTCTGACTCACATGCGCTTCCCCCAGGTTTCTGGTCTTGACTTGTGGGGTGCATCTTTACTGCTCATTGCTCCTGCTTTGCTCAGCAAAGGGTCCTTCTCAGAACCCTGGTGCTCACTACTTGTAATGCCCGGGCCAATGCTCAGGCATGGCACTCCAGCCACTTGTCACTGATCTGAGGATGGACAGCCAGGGCCCTCCGGTGTCATATGCCTTGGACTCATGGATTTGGCCTCCATCCCTAGGCTGAACTCCCTCTCCCTTCTCTCTTCTCCTGTTGCTGTTGCTATCTGAGGGTTCTCTCCCTTTCTCACTGCTTACTCTGGTCCTCCCTGCCTAGTGTATCAGTCAGGCTTCATCTGCATAACAAACAGCCCCCATATGTCAGTGACTTACATACCAACATCTACTGATGCACTCAAAGGTCTGCTTTGGCTGTGGTTTGTCTGATCTTGGCTACAGCTGGGATACTGGCTTCAGCTAGGTTGTCTGGTTACTCGATTTGTCTTCATTCTGGAACTCAAGTCATGCTCCTCTCATGGGTAGGCGCTCAATACATGACCGTGGAAGCAGGTGGTCTCTGGGCCTTCCTTCAGCACTGGTGTGTGAGAACCTCCACCCATAGCCACCAAGTAAAGCCAGTTGCTTTGCAAAGCCCAAAGTCAAAGGAGGGCAGGGATACAGGCTCCGCCTACTAGAGGAGGCCACTTCAGTAAGACCTGGGCCACAATTCCATTCACAAGGAGGGTGCTTATGCTGGCACCCCTCTCCCTGCCAGCCTCTAGGCTCCTTCGGTCCAAGAGGAATACTGAGACTAGCTTTTTGTCCCCTTCTCTGGTCCACATTTAAGCAAGCAGAGGGGCTCAGACAGAGTTTGCAAAGTGACTAGCTGACTTCCTAACTCACTGGGGCGCAGCTTTGGTCTTGGCCATCCTCCTCTGCCCTCAGTACATGTTTGGAGAAGAGTCACCCCCAAGAAGTGGGCACATATCCTCATTGCTGTACCATCCTAAGGGTCCCTGATGGCCACAGCCCCATCCCATCTTTAACTCTGGGACTATATCAGCAAAGTGGGGGGCTTGGCATAGGGAATAAGAAGCAGACCATGACTTGAACCCAGTTCTGTGGCATCAAGCCTGTGATCTCACATAAAACTGAATGGTGGTTTATCCTTTCTGGAGATTTGCAGGGTTTTTTTTTTCAACCTCAGCTAAACAGACACTGGGTAGAGAGTACCATTTGGTGTGGAGATAGAGCTTTCTCAGGAATGGCAGAAGGTCAGGGGTCAGCTGGGAGTGGGGTGGAATGGGGTGGGAGATGAACTTGGTGTTTTGATCCTCTCTGATCAGGCACAGGTTGCTAAGGAGATGGAGGGACCTCCATTAGCAGGGGAGGTTGTTGGGACGCCTATGGGTTCAATAAAGGTAGACATATGAGAGCTGCCAGGACACCCGGTGGGGCAACAAGCCCCTGACTGTGTAGGGCTGTGGCTGAGGTCTATAGAGGGCTTAGGAGAAAGCTCTCCAGGCCAGCCTTGGAGAACAGGGTCAGCCCTGATGCTCTGGCTAGCTTAATGCAGAGGGTGGGGGTAGGGGTGTACTCTCACCTGCTCCCCGGGGGCGGGAGGGGCCCAGCTGCCTCTCTCCAATTTACATTCAGCCCTTGTCTGTGCCCAACTCTGCATGCAGCAGCCTGCTCCCAGAGATGAGCTATTTTAAGTGCTTCCCCTCCGCCCCTAAGGGTGCCATGTGTTTATCTTACTTTCGAGTTAAAAGGGAAAATCAATTTCACTCTTACCTTAGGAAGATTTGGGGGTGGGGGTGGTGTCCTTTCATTAAAATGAGAGTGGAAATGGGTGGTAAGGGCTTCAGATTCCCACCCCTTTGGGCCAGTCATGAATAAACAATACCCTGACCCCACAGCCTGCTCCCTAGATACATGACACACCTGCAACCCAGACTGGGACTTTAGAGGCCCAGGATTTACCTGAAATGCTCACTCAACTGTCTTCCAACCCTATCCCAGGGAGAGGGAGGGAACAGGGCCTGAGTTCATCAATGGTATTTGGGGGGGGGAGCATGCGCACACGTGTGAATTTTATGTGTGTTGAGGTCATCCGTGAACTCTAGATCTCTCTGTAAGATGGTCAATGTCTGCATCCTTGGTCACTTGAGCCTAAACAGGCTCAGCGATCTGGTACCTGCTGTCTTGGATGGATACAGCCATGGGCATAGGCTTCTGGTTTGGGTTAGGTAGCTTCAGGTTCAACTGGACTAGTCTAGGTCTGGCTACCCTCCCCCACCCTTGTCACAGCTGCCACCTTGCTGGCTTTTTGTTTCTGTCATTACTCTTTCCAGCAGTCAACAGGGACCCCCAGCTTCCTCCGATGTCTCCAAGACCTAAGTGCCAAGGATGGCTTGTTCTGAAGAGAGGTGGAACCAAATGGGGCTTCTGCCCACAGGGTTGATGCTGACCAGAGAAGGGTCATTCTGGTCTCCTCCTGTTGCATCTGTGGTGACATGGAGCCTTTCAGGGGTGTGTGTGTGTGTGAAGATTTGAAGCAAGATCTAGAGATGGAGGTGCAGCCTGTCTGTATAGAGTCCCCTTCCAGAAGACCACTAGCCCCAGGGCTTCAGAGAATGCAGACAGAGATCATTAACGGCCCTGGGCCTTCAGAGAACAGAGAAGACCACTGAACTCAGAGCCTGGGCTTGGGTGAGTTTCATCCCCACCCATCTGCTTATGTAACTAACATTTATGGAGGATCCTGAAGTCCCAAGCTGTTTTAAAGTTTCCTAAGGTCAACCCATTTGCCTTCCAATTGAAGGGTGCTCTGTAGGAGGAACAGGTTCCTGTCCTCAAGGAGATTATGACCCAAAGAGAATTGGACAAAAAACACTAATTCAATGATGCTGAAACACCCAGCCTATTCAAACATTTATGCCATGAGCAGACATTCTGATGCAGACCTATAGGGAGGAGGTTCATGGGGATGTCCCCAGAGGAAGTGCAGGATTTTACAGGTGGCAAATCCAGTGAGGAAGAGCCCAGTCTGGGTATGAGTTTGAGGGAGACTTAGGACAGGCTGGACCAGCAGGTATAACTGGCTTGGAAAGCAACAAGCTAGAATGGGAGTGGACACCAAGTGTGCTGTTTGGAGGCTGCCACTGGCTCAGCATCTTCCTGGGCATGCTGCTGGCCTCACTGTATAGTGGTGGCTGTGCTTCAAGGCCAGTGTGATTGTCTCCAAGACACAGATAAGAAAACTGAGGTTCAGAGGGGACATGTGGTTTGCTGAATGTTGGTCCCATATAAGTAGCAGAATAGAGATATGGACCTGAGTCTGTGTGACCCCAGGGACCCTCCAGCCAGGAATGACCAGTTTGGACTGTTAGAGTTAGTGATGGAGTAGAACGTGGGGACTGAGAATGTGGATAGCTTCTGTGGAGAGGAATGGATGAGGCATGGCCTCTAACAGCTGAGGCTGTAGAGGATAGGTGGCAATAGGGTGGAAAGAATGCTGGGAATTGAGCACCAGACTTAGCAGCTGGCATGATTGGGACAGGATGACGCTGGAATTGTCCCAAAGTAACCCTCTCCATCTTATAGAACCAATGCCTTGGAAGGCACCCATGTGAACTTCTGACCCCTGCAATGCCTTGGGGGCACTTACGATATCCTCTAATCCCTGCCATGCCTTGGGGAGCACTCATGAGAGCCTCTGACCCCTGCCATGCCTTGGGGGGGCATTCATGAGATCCTCTGACCCCTGCCATGCCTTGGGGAGCACTCATGAGACCCTCTGACCCCTGCCATGACTTGGGGGCATTCATGAGACCCTCTGACCCCTGCCATGCCTTGGAGGGCACTCATGAGACCCTCTGACCCCTGCCATGACTTGGGGGCATTCATGAGACCCTCTGACCCCTGCCATGCCTTGGAGGGCACTCATGAGATCCTTTGACCCCTACCATGACTTGAGGGGCACTTATGAGACCCTCTGACCCCTACCATGACTTGGGGGGCACTCATGAGACCCTCTGACCCCTGCCATGCCTTGGGGGAGCACTCATGAGACCCTCTGACCTCTGCCATGCTTTGGGGGGCACTCATGAGACCCTCTGACCCCTGCCATGCTTTGGGGGGCACTCATGAGATCTTTTGACCCCTACCATGCCTTGGGGGGCATTCATGAGACCCTCTGACCCCTACCATGACTTGGGGGGCACTCATGAGACCCTCTGACCCCTGCCATGCCTTGGGGGCACTCATGAGACCCTCCGACCTCTGCCATGCCTTGGGGGACACTCATGAGACCCTCTTACCCCTGCCATGACTTGGGGGGCACTCATGAGACCCTCTTACCCCTGCCATGACTTGGGGAGCACTCATGAGACCCTCTGACCCCTACCATGCCTTGGGGGGCATTCATGAGACCCTCTAACCCCTGTCATGACTCCTAATGCTGGAAGCCTCTTAGAAGCTTGCTAGGCTTTAGGGATCAAATGAGTCACTCTCATCCAAGACTCAAAGCTGTTTGGACTCCTCCACCTAAGGGTGTTCACTCCCCTCTTGTTAAACATGACTCTACTGTAGTTAGAAAACTCTAACTACACTCTACCATTGAAAGAAAACCTCTCTGCAGCCTTCTCCCTTTACCTGGGACAGGACAGAAAGATCCTGCTGAGAATTATGTGTGCCTGGTCACCAGACACTCTAAGACAACTCTCATGTCCTCACAATCTCTTCCCGTCTCCAACCATGGAAGTAATGGTCATAATGCAGATGTTTATCTGGCTTCCCTGTTTTAGGAACTCCCCCCAGAGCTTCACAAATGCTACTCTGGGAGCTGGCCTATAAGCATCTTCGAAATGTGTTCATTAGGTGGTCCACTGTAATCCCGAGGGAGTGGAGCTTGTTGTGGAATTTTAAGCAGGAGTCTGAGGACATTTTGGGAAACCCACTCAGATGGCTGGTGTGTAAGGTGCTCTGGTAGGAATAACAATGAGGCCTAGGTGCTGTTAAAATGATTCAGGTAAAATTCAGTGACGGTAAAGAGTGTGGTAGAAAAGGGGAGATTGGAGAGGCTGGGAAAACACCCCACAAAGAGAACTACAAAAACTGGGGAGTGGTTGGGTGTGGGAGGTAAGGGAGAGGAGAGAAGGATACAGATACTGTAAGACTGTGTCTCAGGTGAAGGTCTGTAAGGAGAGCCTGGGTCATTCAGCAGCTGGCCAGCAGGCAGGGCTAGAAGGAGAGGTCACATGTAGCTTTGAATGCATGAAGTGGTATGTGAAGAGTTCTTTTTGATCCCACCAGCCAGCTTCCAAATAATGACACAGAGACTTATTATTAATTATGAAAGCTCAGCCTTCGCTTAGGTTTGTCTTACTAGCTCCTATAACTTGAATTAACCTGCTTTTATTAATCTACATTTTACCATATGGGTTTTTACCTTTCTCTCATTCTGTATGTCTGACTCCTTCCATGTCTCATTGGCATCTCCCCTGCATCTCAATCATCTTCTCTACTTCCTCTCTGCCCAGAAGTCCCACCTATGCCTCCTGCCTAGCTATTGGCCCTTCACACAGTGTACAAATATCCCACAACAGTGGTAGATGTCACTGGGATGCTACTCATTCATTTGTTAGTTTGTTTATTCATTCATCTAACAAGACTTTGTTAAGTTACTTGTGGTTGTGAGCTGCCTAACATGGGTGTTGGGAACTGAACTTGAGTCTTCAAGAGAGCAGTGTGTGCTCTTAATGGCTAAATCATCATGCTAGGATCAAATAAGGCCTTCTTGAGAATCAATTATGTACCAGATACTCTGCTTGGTCCTAGGGTTGCATAGACTCAGTCATCTTCTAGAGGAGGAGGACAGATATAAATTGACAGTCCTGTCAATTACATGTGTGTCCTTCAGTAAATGCACAGGTGATAAGTAAACTATGGTATAGCCATACAGTGGAATGCTGTCCAAGTGGTAAAAGGAATAAGCTGTTAAACATGAAAAGACATGGAGGAGACTAAAATCCACAGTGCTAAACCAGAGAAGACTATCTGAAGAGGTTTTCTTTCTTTCTTTCTTTCTTTCTTCCTTTCTTCCTTTCTTCCTTTCTTCCTTTCTTCCTTTCTTTCTCTCCTTCTTTCTATTTATTTATTATGTATACAGTGTTCCACATCCATGTATGTCTGCAGTCCAGAAGAGTGCACCAGATCTCATTACAGGTGGTTGTGAGCCACCATGTAGTTGCTGGGAATTGAACTTAGGACCTCTTGAAGAACAGCCAGTGTTCTTAACTGCTGAGCCATCTCTCTAGCTCCAAGAGGTTATTTCTTATTGGATTGCAACTACATGACATTGTGGAAAAGGCAAAACTATAGAGACAGCACAAAGATCAGCAGTTTCTAGAAATAAAGGGGGAAAGAGTGCGGACCAGACAGAGGAGTTTGAAATGGTTTCATGTGATGCTATCATGGCAGGCACATCTTATTACATATTTGTCAAATTCCACAAAATGCCCAACACCAAGAGAGAACAAGAGCTATGGAGTTCCAGTGGTGATGATGCCAGTGTGGCTTCATCAAGAGCAGCAAACATGCCACTCTGGCATGGGCATTGATAGTGAGCAGGGGGGCTGGGACAGATGGGAACTCTGTGCACTTTCTGCCCAATTTAGCAGCAAAGCTGAAATTGCTATTAAAAACAAAGCTCATTACAATCAGCATTATAAGATGGCAAGATTGGAACTGGTGCAGGGGCTAGGTTACAGCTATGGCTCAGATACGACACATACCCCAAAGGGGAACACGTGTTGGAAGCTTGGTTTCCAGCTTGTGGTGCTGTTGAGGGAAGTGGGTCATGAAAGGGTCAACTTCATCAATGGGCTCATTCATCCAGGAGCCGACATTGAGTGAGATATCGGGTGGGGCCTGGTCAGAGGGCCTGAGTCACTGGAGGGGAATGATTTGAGGTGTATATCTTGTCCCCGGCCCTTCTCCTGCCTTCCTTCTCCTGACTGCCATTGAAGTGAGTAGCTTTCTTCCACCATGGTGCTCTGACACAGCACAGGCCCAGGGATGATGGAGGCGATGCCGTAGTGATTGATACCTTTGAAAGCATGAGGTACAAAAACCTCCTTCCCCACTTTATGTTGGTTCTTCCCGATATTTTGTCAAGGCAAAAAACAAACAAACAAACAAAACAACAACAACAACAAAAACCAAACTCCTACAAATCCTGTCAGGAAGCATTTCACTGTGGAGGTGACTCTCGACTTGTGAGAGAGATTGAGTGGAGAGAGCTGATCTTGGCCTGTAGCTTAGAAGAGGGCTCTTTGGGTTTTAGCTTGCTTCACTGTTGCTGGGATAAAACACTAACCGAAAGGGGCTTGTGGAGTTAAGAGTTTATTTCACCTTATAACTTGTAGGTCACATTCCCTCACTGAGGGGAATCAAGGCAGGAAAGCCTGGAGGCAGGAACTGAAGCAGAAACCATAGAGGAAGGCTGCTTAATGGCTTTTTCGCAGGCTCACGTTCAGCTGCCTTTCTTGTTCTTCCCTGGACCACCTGTCCAGGGATGGTACCACTTAGAACCACTTACAATAGGCTTGGCCCTCCCAAGTCAATCATTAGGAAAACGCCCCACAAACCTGCCTACGGGCCAATTGGATGAAGGCATTTTCTCAACTGAGGTTTCCACCTTCCAAATGAACTTAAGTCAAGTTGACAAAAAACTAACCCACACAATGGATGACAGCCACTTGGAGGTCATGACAACATAGACAGACAGGACAGCAGGTAAGGGTGCCCAGGGAAGAGCATGCTCTCATGTACAAGGCTAGGGCTGCAAGAGGGCCAGAGGGAGGGGAGAGCTAGGGCAGCGGAGGAGGGTGGGGCCGAAAAGGAGGAGGGGCATAAGGAAGAGACTCTGAATGAAGGTGACTGCTGGATGTAGAGACAGCTCAGTCCTCAGGACAGAACACAGAAATGAGAGTGATCAATACACCTCTGCTTATTGAAATCAATGGGAATCAATAAATTGGCGCAAAGTTCTGCTAGGTCATCTGAAAATGAAAGCCAGTTTGGAGTCAGGACCACTGAACTATGACTGTTTTTGTTAATTCTAGTGAATCTGAAATGCAGATGGGAGGGTCAGAAAGGAGCTGGTCTCAGGGCAGAACAGATGGTGTCTCAGAGGAAAAGTTAGGCAGGGTCTATCTCAGAGTTTGGCTTAGGGAATTCCATTCTTAGATTAGACAGAAAGATCTCAGGCCCTAAAGCTTTGAGCTTTCATGTTCTAAGGCCATCTCAAGGCAAGAGGGGTGGAGGTAACAGCTCGAGGAAGGCCTGTCTCTGTGTTCCACTGGCCTCCTTTGAGCTCAGTGTACCCACCAATCGGCCTTCCAGCCCCGTGGAGATAAGCTCCTAATATTCCAGGTTCTGAGCCCAGCCTTTCCCAGTGCACGCTGGGAATGAAGAGCACCACTGTCTATCTCAGCGGCTTATCAAACCCTCTACATGCCCCTCCCCTGGCCTTGTACTTCAGTAGAAAAAGAAAATTCTCCCTTACCAAGAATGCTCGCTTACTGACATATGGCTACATGGATGCAGGTCCCCTGTGCCCACCATCTCCAAACTCTCCATCCATTTCCTGGACCCCCACCTGGCTCATCCTCTCAAATACCTTCTCCTTCTTCATCCTTCGTCCTCCCTTTGTGCAGAAAAGGAGGCTGTGGACAAGACTAGCTTTTAAACTCCATTGGGCAGACATCTGCTGGCAGATCTGGTTCTCCCCCACCCCAACCCCCAGCACAACAACACATAGCAAAACACTGTCTTCAGTAACTCTGACCATGTCTCCACCCTCAGCTTTCCCTTTGACCTTCCACCCAGGCTCCAGTTGCCACCACTACATCCCATTTGCTTGGTAGAAGACTCAGCAATAGCCAGACATAGACATGTATAGCCAGTACTAGGAAGGCTGAGGCAGAAGGATTGCTGTGAGCTTGAGGTTAGTTGGAGTTAGCAAGTGAGAACCTTTATTAAAAAAATTATTGAAAAAAACCTGGAGATATAGCTCAGTTCGTAGAAGTGTTGACTGGCATGCACAAAGCCCTTGGCTTAATCCCCAGCACCACATAAACTGGTTACCACATACCTGTTTTTCTAGCACTTGGGGGCTGGAGGCAGAAAGATCAGAAGTTCAGAATCAACGTTGACTGCACAGTGAGTATAAAACCAGGCTGAATTTCATGAGACTGTCTTAAAACAGATAAGTTAATTAAGTAGCTGAAAGTAAGAAGATTTTTGGTGATCCTTACCATGCCAAATGTATTGGTCATGGTATTCGTTGGAGCCTGCTCCCTCTTTGCAAAGCAGTTGCTCCCTGTGCTTCTGGGCACCCCTTCTCCTGCATCCCTCTCCTTATTGGCCACTCTTCAGTGTCTCTGCAGACTTCTCCTCTATTTATTAGAGGAACCAGTGCCCCCCCCCCCAATTTGTGCCTTTGCCTTTGACCTTCTACTAGTCCCAAACTCACCTACCACATTGCAAGACTGAAAGTATGTTGAGGTGCCTACTGGCCACTCAGGGAACACATGATCAAAACTGAATTGTATATCCTCCAAAACCTGCCCCTCTGCAGCCACCACCTTTCAGGCAATGTCCCACCCTGCCACCATTCTCCACAGGGCTCAAGCCACACAATCAGCTACATTTTTTACCCACTGTGTTCTCTCCTACAACTGGGCAAATTGTGGGATATACCGAGATCCGTGTCCTGACTGCTGCTTCTCTCCATCTCCATGCTCTTGGTGGGTGCTAGGGTGTGCCTAGACCCACCCCACAACTGCCAGATCCTTCTCTATTGTGTCCCTTCAGGAGAAGTGCAGCCTGTATCTGAAGCCCTGTCCCTCCCCAGGCCTGTCACCCACATCCAGGACTTGTCCTGGTGGATGGGAACCAGACTCTCATTCCCAAGGCAGGGCAGCTCCCAGGGCTCAAGCAGTTCAGAGCTTCCTGCAGAGCTTCTGTAACAGAGCTTCTGTAATTGCTGCCTTCTAATGTCCTGCTCTGCCCGGTCCCACTCTCCTCACAACCCCTTTCCAGGTGTTATTCTCATAGGTACTCCCCAATAGATGACCCGCACACAAAGCCCTGGATTGCAAGGTCTGTCTCCTGGGAAATGGGACCCACATCCCTAGTCAAAGCCATCTTTGATTTCTCCCTCACACCCCTATAATCACCATCCAACTCATCTTCCGATTTTGCCCTTGCAAAATAATCTATTCGTCATGCAGCCACCAAAGTGATTTTTTTATAAAACAAAAATCAGGTCAATGACTTCTCTACTTTCAACTCTGCTGCTTCCTCATTGCCTTGGAACACCTCCTCCCCGTCCACAGTCCTGGGGTGACCTAGCTGAGCTAAAGGCTCTCTTCTTGCTTGCTCTCATGACCCTGCTCCTGTCCCCTGCCTTCTGTGTGTTCCTTCAACATGCAGAAATTTCCTCCATATGATGGCCTTTGTGGTGTCTATTTCCCCAATTTACACTCAACTGGACTGAATCATCTGTCGGCTGGCTCCTACTTTCTTCTAGAACTCAGCTCAAATGTCACCTCTGCAGAGAAAGCCTTCTCCAACCACAAAGTCTAAGCTAGCCTGTCTAGTCAGTCTCTACTTCTTCATTCATCCTGGCTTTTATCATAATATACACCACTCTGAAATCTCGTTGTTCACTTGGGCATCAACTTATCTCCCTTTGTGCCTAGAATAGACTCTCCACTGACAATAAGGACTGTGTCTCTATTACTGAGATTTCAGGACTACATCTGTAGCATCCAAAGTGCACAAGTGTATGTATGTATGGATAATTTGACAACTGAGTAGGTTGATAAAAATGGAGGCAAAACATGAATAGAAGCTCCTAAGAGCCACTCTGATGGGTCTGATCAGCCTGGAGCCTTTGCAAAAGAGGCCTGGATTCCAGGTCTGCTTTGGACAAAGCTCTAAACTACTCTAGTCAAAGACATCACCAGTCATAGAGAAGCCAAGCAGAGGCAGGCCCCAAGCCATCCGTCAGGTGTAGCTACTAAGGGTGGATGGTGACCTTGAAGAGAACAGCTTCTCAACAGGGGGTGTCAGAGGGGTGAAGCCTCAGCTAAGTGTGGTGATGGGAAACAGATATAGGAACCTGGGAAGACACTGGCTGGGCAGCAAGTGAAGAGGCCTTGCTTCTTTCTTCCTGTTTCTTGAGGTGGTCTTAGCTAGTGTGAGCTAAGGGAAGGTGCTGAGCTGTGGCCACCAGCACCAACCAACACTCAGAGCTGCTGGCTGGGCCAGATCCTCTGTGTTCTTCATGTGATCTCATTGTTTTGCTGAGTTCCCACAGACAACGAGCTAAGCAGCACACACATCTTTGTTTACAGTCTCCATGAGTCCTCCTCATATGGCTGGTCTTACAGGCTCCAGACATGGAGCCAGGGCACATCTTATCTGGAGACTCAACTGGCAAAGGACTCGCTCTGGGAATTGATGGACCTAAGTTCCCTGTGGTTATAGCACCGAGGGCTGTGGCTCCTTGCTAGCTATCTGACAGTTTCTCTGTAGTCTCTAGAGACCACCAATAGCCCCTCTACAGTCTACATGAAGCCCCCAATGACCATCTGAGCCCATAGAGGGTGCCAAAACTTCCTGTTACTTCAGTCTCCAACAAGACCATTTACCTCATCAAGCTGGTAGTCTCTAGCTCTAGGTCACTAAGATAGAAGTTTCTATAAACGTGGAAAAAAAATCAGAATGGCATCTCATCCTCTTCTGTTAGAAGCATGTCCCAGATCTCACCCACACTCAAGGAAAGGGGTTACTCCAAGTCTGGACAGCAGGAAGAGGCGGGACATGAGGCCACCTTAGGGTCTGTCTATCTTGATTTCATCACTTTGTCCTCACAGCAACATTACAAGTGGGTCTTGTTAGTGACCTCATGCTGTGTGTGGGGAGAGAGAGAGAGACAGAGAGACAGAGAGAGAGAGAGACAGAGAGAGAGAGACAGAGACAGAGACAGAGAGAGAGAGGAGATAAGTGCACAAAACCCCCAAAGCAACAGGAGAGGAGAGAGCACAGAGAGCAGAGAATTCTGTAACTGGAGGAGACACCTCCATCAGTGATGCTGGGGATGGAGGATAGAAAGATGCAGATGAATTACAAGATCAGTACCATCCTAGGTGTCCACCCAACACTAATGGAGATGTGTAAACACAGAGAATTACATACTATTAAGGTGGTGTTATTCTTCACAGACAAAATGTAGACAGAGCCCAAACATCCTTCCGTGGTGGAGTCCTAAGCACGTGTGTTAGAGCCACACAATGCCACAACAAAGGGGGACTAACTGTTGATAGGTGCTCCTCGGAAGAACTTCAAAGCCAGTATGCTAAATAAAAGAACTCAGACACAAAAGGCCCCATATCGCACGATTCCATTCATGTGAAATGTCCAGAACAGGCAAATCTAGAGAGACAGAAAGCAGATCAGTGATGGCCCTGGGCTGGGGGCGGGGAGCAGAGTGATTGCAAGTGGGAAGAGCTCCTTTCTGAGGTGATGGGGATGTTCTGAGACTGAATGTGGTGCTGGTTGTGCAACTCTGTCGATACACTAAAAATCACTGAATTGTATGCGTCAGACAAGCAGGTTTCACTGCGTGTAAGTGGCAACTCGTGATGCAGCTTTAGAGAGGGAAGGATTTGGGCAATGAGTTGTCAGAATGTCTCCTGGCCCTGTAATTGGCCTCTTCCTCTCCCAGGGACCAGACACTGGGGGTGAGCAGTGGGGTGGGGATGAGGTCTGAGCAGAAGAATGAGGACCCCAAAGGCCAGTGAAGGTGGGGCTGGCCGAGCTGCAGATGAGGTCGACACACGGAAGGCCACGCCGACAGAGGTCTGACCCAGGGTGGAGACTGAGCTGTGGACAGTCTAACATTCTCCAATCCTGCTCCCCTCAGAAAGCCAATACCTAAGCAGGAAAATAAATAAAGAAGGGATCAGTTAGATTAAAGCAGACTTGGCATTTTGCTGAATAAGGTGGGGGAGAAAAGACCAAAAGGTTGAGGGTGTTGGCAAGAGCAGGGCCATTATGACGGTGATTATATCTCCAGTGAGCAGGGCAGGAAGTGATGCCTGGGACTGGAGAGCAGCTATGCACTGACATGGGCTCTCCATGTCAAGGGCGGAGCCCAGGGGGACATGGTGCATGCTGGTCCCTTTACCCTTCTCACTCTCTATTTTGCATGCCATTCTGGAGCCGCACCATCCCACCATACCTGAGAAAGGCAGAATGGATGGCCGGCCACCTTCCTTAGGTACTCCACTAAAGCCATCACCTTCCAATATTTTTTTTCTTTTGGCAGCTTGGAGCAGAGTGTAAGCATGATTTTTGCAGCCAGCTTGTCTATATGTCAGATCCCATGTCCATCACTCCTGAGCACCAGTCTTCATTACTCTCAGCATTAATTTCCTCTTAGGAGAACAGCATTGAACTCTTTGGGCCATCTTGGGGATTTGATGGGGCATTCCTGTAGTGCCCTGAATAGGGTGTGGGGCTGAAGAACATGCTGGGACATTGGCACCCAGCTGGCAGAGTGTTGACTGATACTGACACTGAGCATGGCTGATACATGACACTAGAGCTGTAGGACACAGGCTGCTGTAAGCCAGCCGTTGAGTTTGGAACCCAATAGCAAAATTTGTACATTTGTACTTAAGATACTTTATTTTTAACCTTGCAAACTGCAGCCTCTTGGACCAGCCTGAGGATGTCTGTTTGGCCCCAGATCCCTAGCAGCAGATCCACAGCCTGCTGTGGCTGTTTACTGTGCATATCTGCAAGAAGCTGCCTTGAGTCTCTGGTAGACAACATCGGAGCACCTCCCATGGTCTGCAGCTGGGACCCTGGTATTTATCCAAGGGAGAGAAATACAAAACCACTTCCCATGGGCCTTCAAACACTTGCTGAGCATGGGAGGACCCCACCTCTTCTATCTCGTCCCTCTCTGGGCTTCTGCCACCTGTCCTTGGACTGGGAGCCCCTCTGGAGGTAGAGGTGATGTGCCTCCCCCACCTCCCTGCCCAGGGCGCCTTCCATTCATGCTCTGCCTCCCCTAGGAAGAGAGATCGATGCTTTTTGTGTCTCCTGGAGACAGACCCGTGCATTCCTGCAGAACCAGCTATCGACAGCCCTTGCCTCTCTCCCATCTTCCATACTTCATTTGTGAAAAGAACCGTAATTACCCTCGAGGAGTCATTGGAGGGAAAGTGTGCAAATTGAAAAGGGCTGGAAATGGGCACCCCTGGCTGTGCAGAAAACACTTTCCATATTGAACCGTTCTCTCCCCAGCCCGTGTACTTCCACCTGCCTGGCCCTTGCCTCTCTGCTGCAAAGCAGAGCCAGCTTTGTGCCCACCCTGATCGTGGCTGTTTGACATCAACACAGAAAGATTAATGATGGATCAGGTTCTTCCCCCTGCCCCTCAATGGATAACCACTTTCTTTTCAACCCCTTCTACTAAATAGCTTGGACAATTAATAAAGCATCGGCTGTTCTTCCGTTTTCTCCTCTTTTGTTCTTTGCCTCCCGTCCACTTTCTTGTTTACGCTGCCTTAGCCTGGCTAACCATCCAGTGACCTTGTTAACTGGCCCAAAGACTTTGATCTTGCCCAGGGTGGAGAGCTCTGGATGCAAGGGAGAAAAGGCCTCTGCTCAAGAGTGTTATCTGAGGACAAGATGTTGAAAGCTTTGCCCCTGAACTGAAGAGTGACTTGGGCCAGGGCCAGCCCCTGAGCCTGTGCTGTTGCTCACAATGGGGCCTTTTGGCCTTGAAGGTTTTCTGTCTTAGAAACTGAATCAGAACGGCTCAGAGCCAGAAGAGTTTAGATTTGAGAGAGTTTTGTTCTTGCTGTTTAGCTTCTAGAACATTCTCACAGGCTATATACTGAACTATACCAGGTTTGGGGTTTTCAGATTAGAAATACTCCACTGTACTGGTTTGGGGGTATGTGTGTATACAAATAACTACACTCAAAATTCATCCTTTCCTATCTGGATGAAAGATCAAGATGTTCACTCTATGGAGTGTCTGAGGAAAGGCCTGTTACATGGTCTCCAGCCTCTGAGGCTGCCAGCCATCCCCAGGCCTTATGGCCTTGCTACAACCATAGACTCCATTTTAAAAAAATTATTATTATTATTATTATTATTATTATTATTATTATTATTACCACCACTTTCCCCTCTGTATCTTTGTGTCTTCACTTAGCCTGTCTCCTCTAAGCATGCCTGTTGCTAGGTTTAAGAGCAACTCTACTCCAGAATGGTGCCCTATCTCCAGGTCATGACCTTAAGTACCTCTGCAAAAACTTAATTCCAAACAAAGCCACATTCTGAGATTCCAGATGGATCTATCTTTGGTGGACATGATTGACCAATCACAGGACCAAACACAACTTGAAATGCTTTGCTTGTATGTGATCTGATATTACATAAACACACTTCGATGTGAGTATGATTGTGTGTTGAGCATATCCCTTCTCTCCCTCCTCCCTCTGTTCTGCCTTAGTCCTCTCTGTTTCCCTAGACGGTTTTGCGTCCACGTTCATGTCATTTATACATACAGACTTCAAGTGTCTATGTGAAATCTAGGAGCCACATGTGAAAAGGGAATAGATGATAATTTTCTCTCTGAGACTGGCTTGACTCACTTAATGTGGTCAATCTGTCCCAGTTTCATGCATTTTCCTGCAGATGGCGTCGCCTCATTTATTTTTAAGGCTGGAAACACTCCGTCATCCAAAGCAACTTTTGTGTTCCCTGGAGCTCAGCTCCTGGGCTGTTTCCTGTCCATTCTCTGCCCAGTTCTGGGGAGGTCCATTGTCTGGGGCACCTCGTAGCTGCCATATGACATTAGAGACCCACCATCACCTAGATGAATAAGGAGCAAGAGTATGGGACAGTGCAGCAGTGGATGGAGCAGGTGGCGCCTTCTGGTGCCTACTTCTCTGGGGATCTACCATGTGAGCAGGAAGCCCTCAGATGCTGCCCAGACCTGGTGGAAGCTGTTCAAGACCCCGCTGCCCTCAGCCCCCTTTCTTTTCATCTTGTCGGCCCAGTTCTAAGTTCTCAACCCTGAACAGCCTTCAGCCTGGCAGCTCTGTTGGGCATTGTCTCCTTCTCTCCTGGTAAGCTTTCCCCAGCCCTGACTTCCTCTGTTGACTTGGATGACAACCACAGTACTAAAAACAAACTCCTGCTATGTTGTCTTTGTACCAGGTACTGCTTTAAAAGCATATATTAGTTCATTTAAACTTCACAGGGAGGGCGGGCACTGTTACCTGTCACATCTGTCTTCTACACAAGGAAACTGAGGCACAGAAAGCTTTACTAATTTGTTTAAGGCCTCACAGCTTTAACATTGTGGGTTGATATGTCTCCCTGCCTAGTTGACTGTCCAGCGGCAGCCTTAGCTTCGGTCAGTCAGCTCCTGCCATGATAGAACCCTTGGCAACCTTCAGTCATGACAACCAAAAAGCTCTCCAGAGCTTGCCAAATGTCTCCAGAGCAAATTCACTCCAGGAGAGAGTGAAGTCACCCCTCAGTCGAGAGCCACTGCTTGGAGGTCATACATGATGAGTGGCAAAGCCATGGAGAGAGCCCAGAGCTCCCTAGTGGAACTCCTCCATGTAGCTGAGCCTTTGCCTGAGTATACACTGCTGATGAAGTCCAGACTTGAGCCTTGCTCACTTCACAGCCCACCCTGGCCTGCCACTTAGCATCCCTCTAACCCACCAGACCTGGGCCCTCAGAAGAGAGGGCTTGCTTCTTTGACCTGCACAGGGCCACTTGCCTCTCTACTTTCTGGACGTGACTAGACTCGGACGACGATCTTGTGTATATCAGGAGCATGGCTTCACCAGCTGACCCCTGGCTTTTGCCTCGGTTCCTCACATCTCCATCCCAGAACAGGAGAAGGGGTCTCACCCACTAAGGCTGTCCTGGGAACATAGAAAGGACCAAGCCCACCTCCTTAAGAACATGAGAGAACCCCAGTGTGCTCACAGAGTCGGGGAGGAGATGCCTCCCATCCCTCTCAGGCTGTGGCTGATACCAGCTCTAGAAAAGGCAATGGTTTTGGCGTGTATGGAGAAGGCAATTAAATGCGGGGTTAATTGTTCCAGTGGCCATGGCTTCCTGCCCTGGCTCATATCCACCTCCTCTTCTACAGAGAAGAAAGAAAACCCCAACCTCTCTTACACACACACACACACACACACACACACACACACACACACACACAGAGCAATTGTAAAAGGTTCCACATATCTTTAACAAAAGCTTCTCCATCTGATTCTAGAATGAACAAGAAAGGCCCCATCATGTCGCTCTCAGGGGAAACGTACCTGCTCCTTCTAAATACATGGTGTCTCCAAGGCACTGGCTGCTTTTCATCACCTGCTACCATCACTCGCGTTTTATTGGCACATAAAAGGGCTTCCTGTAAAACATATTAAAGCTTCCAATTCAGAATGAAAGGTACTTGATGTAAAATCTCTTCACACGTAGGAGCCACAGTCAGAGTGGGGTTGCTGGCATGGTCCCCACACGGAAGGGACAGAGTCCAAGACTACATGACCCGAACACCACCCACCCCTCCGATGAATGGGGTTGGGAGAGGCAGAGCGTGACTGGACCCTACAGAACTCTAAACTTCTCCTGGGCCGAGGACAGTGAGGTGGGTTCCCACATCTGCCTGGGGGATCCGGAGTGAGCCCCAGGCAAGCATGCTCCTCAGCTCCCAGGTGCCTGCTTTATTATTGGTTTTGAACAATTGAATTCAGATGATTGGGTGGAGAACTGTTATTATCTTCATGCACAAACAAATGAGGAAATATTAGAGAGTGGAACACAAAGAGTACCAAAGGTGTGTCTGAGATGAGAACTCGAGATTTCAGAGGCACTGCTTGACTTGTACTAACAGTCCCTCTAGCAGACGCTATTCCACAGGAGGGCTTGAGCAGCATGGATGCTGGGTCTAAGCCCTAGTTCTCCAGTGAGGCATTCAAAATCCTTTACAACCCGACTACTCCACTGCTGGGGTGAAAAGGCCACCTGCCTTGCACACAGACGTGGAGGCTGCTGGCCTCTTGCACCCATACTAAGGGGACTTAATGCAAAGCAGATGATTAGCAGCACTCAGTTGAATCAGAGGAGAGTTTGTGAACATCTTGCCTAGCCGTGAACTCCATGCCAGCCCAGTCCAGGGAAACCTCTTCATACCTTCCCCATGCCCAGCCCTTCACCTCCTTTGCTTCTCCTCATTCCTTTAACAGGGAACCAGGCACACCTTCTCTGTGAACAGCCTCCCCCAGTACCCCAAGCAGAATTCACCCCTCCTCTCTGGTGCCCCCCCTCTCCAAATACTATTAGCATATAATTCAGGGATTAAGTTTGCAGTGCATAAACTTTGAGGGGCCACATTCAAACTATGAGAGCTCTGCTCTGCTGCTTAGTGGTATAGAGGTAATGACAGAGCTTGGGAATTTGAACCTGAAGCCACAGGGAGGTACTGGGCAAATTTACCACTGCAGGAGCCACCCTGGGGGAGCGAGGCTCAAAACAGGCAGTTTTGAATCTCTCTCTCTCTCTCTCTCTCTCTCTCTCTCTCTCTCTCTCTCTCTCTCTGTCTGTGTGTGTGTGTGTGTGTGTGTGTGTGTGTGTGTGTGTGCATGCACTCATAAGCACACATGGGGAAGCCAGAAGAGGACATTGGGTGTCTTCAGGTTCAAATTCCCAAGCTCTGTCATTACCTCTATACCACTAATGTGTGTGTGTGTGTGTGTGTGTGTGTGTGTGTGTGTGTGTGTGTGTCTTCCTCTACCAATCTCCACTATGCCCTTGAGACAGGGTCTCTTAGTGAATCTAGAGCCTGTCATTTTGGCTAGGATGACTGGCCAGGATGCTTCTGGCCTCCAGCATTGGGGTTACAGGGACATTGTGCACCCATGCCTAGCCTTTATGTTGGTGCTGAGGATTTGAACTTAAGTCCTCAAGCCTATGCCACAAGTGCAGTTACCCACTGAGCCACCTCCCAGCTTGAACCCCTCCCCCTTTTTCATCTTAAAGGTGTATGTGTGCTTTGTGTTCTAGCCGTTGACGTTGTCATGCTTATTTACATGTGACATAACAGCACTTGGTTCAGGTCTGTAATAAAATCTGCGTCTGGAGTCACAAGTGCTGTGTGGTGACAGAGGCTGTCTGGTTTCTAGCTCCCTCTCAGATCACAGATCACTGTCTCGCACAGATCCTCCCTGCATGCTTTAAGACCCACACCAGTTCTGTCTTCCCTGGATGGATTCAGCTTGCCGGAAGCCAAGTGCCAGGCCTAGAAGCTTCTGAAAACACAGACTTCATGACTTTCTATCTCTGTGTCCCTGACTGTGTGAGAGATGCCGCAGATCAGTCGATGGATTGATCACAAGGGTCACAGACTAGAGTGTCTGGGGGTCAGCCATGGGCAGCTTAAGCAGCAGCATTACCACCAGATATCTCATTGCTGTGCCTGCAAGGGCAGCAACATTAAGGCCACTATTCTGGCCTCAGTTCTCTGGTGACCTAGAGGCCACTCTGGGCTTCCATAGGAGAGTGGATATGAGCCAGTGATAGATGTGGCTTGGAATGGAGAGTTTCAGGCCCCCAGGGCCAAAGTCTGTAGCTTTGGACTTTGGTTTTCCCCCAGCTCAATCCTCTCCTTTGAGTGTCTGTACTCCTAGTCCCTGAATGTCTTCTCTATTTCCAGCCTGCCCAGGGCATGGCCCCTGAACCTGCAGCTGCAGAGAGGGGTCCCACTCAGACTCATTCAGATTACCAGATTGCCAGGTGATTCAAAGGTGAGAACCAGCCCTGTGTGCCTGGACCTCAGCTAAGCTCTCCAACAGTGCTGTTGCCTCAGACCCGCTTGGTTCCCTGGGAGGCTCTAGAGCAGTAGTTCTCAATTTGTGGGATGCGATCCTCCATTGGAGAACACAGATATCCACATTGTGATTCATAACAGTAACAAAGTTACAGTGAGGAAGTAGCAATGAAATAATTTTATGGTTCGGGGTTGCCACAGCACGAGGAACTGTATTAAAGGGTCAGCATTAGGAAGGTTAAGAACTAGTACCCTAGAGACTGAAGATAGACTAAGTCTGGTGTCCATTTAGATGTGTGCTCTGGGCTATGGGTGCTGACACTCTAAAACCAAGATCTAATTCTGGCACAGACAGCGGGCCCACGGGGTCCCATGTCCATGGGCATGGCCTCCAGGTATACTATGATAGCACAGGGTAGTTCACACTTTTCAGGAGATCTCCTTCACATTGGTCCTGCTCAGAACAGTACCATAAACAGCCTGCGACCTCAGAGAGTGTTCTCCCTCCTGAGCACAGAAGCATGCAGAGGCTGCATCCACAGATGACGAGGCTCTGAACACACACACTGCTGGCCTGGCTGCCGGCTGGGAAGGCAGACCCTGTTCCCAGGGAAAAGAACCCAGTCTCAGAGAACACCGGCTTCCCCAGCATTACCTAGAGGAAGTAGCAGTATTGTCTTAACTGGAACCCAGAGACCCCGTCACAGAGTCCAGTACCCCTTCCTCACACTCAGGCTGTCTTTGGATGTGGCTGGCCTAGCTGGGGCCCCTTGCCACAGGGTCCCCAGACCCAGCACCATAAAATGTCAAGTGTTAGGGACCCAAGGTGAACTGGTGGCATGGTGCAAGATTAGGGCTGCAGGAGCTGGATGAGACTTCTGCAATGGAGGACCATGTTCAGGCACAGTGATTTTCCATGTTAGCCATACACCAGGCACTCCTCCAAGAGCTCTGTGTGTCAGTTTATTTGATCCTGGTACCTCATTACTATTATTGTACCCATTTTACAGACAAAGAAACTAAAGCATGGAATAGTTAAACAGCTTGTCTAGGATTGAACAGCCAGGAAGTATAGGAACTCAGGGTTTAAACATGGGTCTTCTGTCTATAGAACAAGCCTTCACTTCCCTTTTGTGTTTGGTGTACATGGGGTTTGTGGTGCATGAGTGTATGCATGCTCGTGTATGCTTGGGGTCAATGCCTGGTGTCTTTCTCAATCAGTCTCCACTTTTTTTTTTTTTTTCAGGATCTCTCACTGAACATAGAGTTAACAAATTTGGCTAGACCAGCTGACCAGAGAGCCCTCTTTCTTTTCCTCCCTGGCCGTTGTGCCTGGGTTCTAGCAATTGACTTCAGGTCTTCATGCATTTTGTAAGTAGATGCTTTACTGCTTACAAACTGAGGGTCTCTCCAGCCCCTGGAGCTGTCTCTTTTCTTTGTTGTATCTGCTTGTGTTCTCAGGTGCCCACAGACCCGAAGCCTCCGGACTACTTAGGAAACAGAACATTCATTCTCAGGTCCCATTTTAGACATGTAAATCAGAAACTCTGGGGCTGGGGCTCAAGTCGGTGGTTTTGAGATTCCTCAAGGGGGTCATGTGCCATGGTAAAGCTTGAAAACCACTCTATCACCCCATTAGAAGGTTCCATGGAGATGTTTCTGAAAGTCTCAGCACAGCTTCCACAAGATGTTAGCTTTGCTATGACCAGCCTTCTTCTCAAGAGGGAGAGAGATGCCCACTTCCTTGGTAAAGTGCCCTATTGGCAAAATGATGATGGTGATGGTGGTGATGGTGGTGGTGGTGGTGGTGGTGATGGTGATGCTGATGGTGGTGAGGCTGATGGTGATGGTGGTGGTGGTGCTGCTGCTGCTGGTGGAGATGGTGATGGTGATGATGATGGTGATGATGATGGTTATAGTGATGGTGATGATGTTAAATAAAACCTGACAGGAGAGATCTTAACAAAACCTACAGGTTTTACCTGATCTTCCTAAGAGAATGTAGCTGCCGGGAAGGGTCATGGTCCATTTCTGCACTGGAATGGCCCTATAGCCTCTTCCATGGCCCCATCATAGAAGGCCCTTATTTTAACTCACTGACCTGATGGCTGGCTTCAGAGCTGGACCTGACCCCACTCTCCTCTCAGCTGCCCCTGTCTGCCCACACGGCCTTCTCACCAGCTCTTAGGCCCGCAGTGCATGCGCAGGATTCACCAAGACCTCTCCCAGTAGGACTAGTTTGCTCCTCTTGTCACTGCAAGTCACTATTGGTGGTCAGCAGCCTCCCCTTTCCCTGGGCTGGGTACATAATTAGCCTGGTGTTCCCCAGCAGTCCCTGGGGAATTGCTTCTGTCAGGGGCATAACAAGCTTATCTGTTAGCCTGAGTTATGTCACCATGTGTTCCACGTAAATCTGACCGCCTTCCTGACATGCTGGGCCTGGATGGATTTGTGAATAATTTCACCACCACAATTATTTTACAATTTTGAATCTTCCCTGGCAACTTAATGCATAGTTTGCCGGGAGAAGCTGCATAAATCAGGATTTCAAACAAAGGCTCTTCATCCTGGCCAGGGACTCCCTGCTCATTCCCAGGAAGAAAGCTGGAGAAATCTGCGAGCAGTAGATGCAGAGTTGGGCTCCTGTCCCCAGCCCCCAGTGCAGGACCTCAGCTCAGGGCTGGCTCCTGCCTGGGGTTTTTGCAAGACCTTCCCAGGCAGCCTTTTTTCTTTATTTTGGACTTAGAGAAATGGAAGTGAGAGGTGATGGTGATTTCTCCTCCTTTCCTGCCTCTAGAACTACTCTCCTCTACAACTTCCGGAATCCCAGGAAGGCAGAGTCCACTGCCAAGGGGCAAAGAAAGGTATGAGACTTCGTCCAGCTGTCGATCCACGCAGCTCTCTCTATTTCAAAGGTCCTGCTTCTGCTGGTGTAAAAGGTTGTGCTACTAACAAAATTCTAGAAACCTGGTCTCATCTAACCCTGTGACTTGTGTCTTAGGCATTTCAAAGTGACTCATGATTGATTGAGGTGCTGAGACATTTTGCTACAAGTCTGTGAGTTAGAAACGTGGGTTTGGGAGGGGAACCCCCAATCCAAGCTTCATTCGTTAGCTTGCTTGTGTGTAACTGTAAGCTAAAGCTACTTAACCCTGTTAAATGGTTCCTGTTCTGTGTAGTAAAGGATGTAATATATGAAATGCCCATCATGGCATCTGGCACATAATATACTCAGTGTATCGGTGAACTTGAGCTAACGTCATTAACTCGAGTCTGCTAAGCCACAAGGATGAACAGGGCAAACGGTCCTGTAACAGACTCTGACTATAGGAAAAAGAGAAACCAAAATGAATGGAACATCCTTCACCTGCCAGGGCTCTGCCATTTTGCCTTTATAGCTCATGGGGAGGGGTGGATGAGGTGTGTGCGGGGACGGGGGGGGGGGGGGGGGGGGGGAGGGAGCTCCCAATCTGCCTTTTGCTGGAATAGAAGCTTCAGAGTGGCAGAGTGACCTTGAAGCCTCCCATCATGAGCCTGGCCCGCCTTCCCCATATCAGGCACCTGCTGGCGGGAGCCTCCTCAACCATTCTAGCCAAAAGGGCTCTGCAGGCTTGCGGGCTCTCAACCCAGCTATTAGCAGCTCTTTAAGCCGCGTTATCTGTTTGCTCCCAGAATGTCTCATTAGCAGGCTTTATTTAGGCTTTGCTGGCCTGACCAAGCTTGCGGTCCACAGCCTTCTACGCCTGTTTATTAGCCATGCCTTTGCCTGCTTGGGTTTTGTTTTGCTTTTGAAGTTTCTGCTAGTGCTGAAAGGTTTCCAAGGATTCGCAAGGGGGGGGATGGGGAGTCCAGGGGTGGGGATGGGGAGTCCAGGGGTGGGGATGGGAAGTCCAGGGGTGGGAATGGCATTGCTCTCGGCTTTCAGAGTCCAGAAGAAGAAGCCATTCTACCTTTGGACATGGGAGAGGCATTCATTCATTCATTCATTCATTCATTCATTCATTCCCATACTCATTTATTCTCATTTAATGAGGGTTCTTCAAGGCTCTGTCTACCCAGAAAATACAGTGGCAATAAAGTGGAAAGACTTCTGCCTTCTTGGAGCTCAGAATCCAGCAGGAGAACCCTCGCTTACTGAGCTGTAGGAAAGGTATGGGTACTTGCTACTCATGGGCGTACTTTGCTAGCACCTGATCCAGATCAGGACACAGTCCCTGTGGGGTCTGATGAAGGAGTGCCCCTAAGACAGGAACAGGTCCTACCTGACTGAAGCCCCTGCTTAGCCCACACCTGCCAGTCTTTTCCAACCCAGCCTTCCCATAGCTACCCCGTACCCCTTCTTCATTGGTGATACAGACATGACCAGGTAGGGTACTGGTCCCTTTTGCTGTCACTGAGTGTTATTTGTCCGGGTCAGGTTTTCTTCCCGGGAGTCCATCCAAGACCTGGGACAGAAATGAACAGAACATAACTTTCCATTTATAATCTACATGTATGTGTGCACACACACATGTTCAGGTGCCTACTTAAGGTGCCTGCACAAAGGCTTATGCAAACAAGTAGGCAGGCATGCAGAAAGACATATTTATCCACTAATAGGTGCCTGAAAACACACACACACACACACACACACACACACACACACACACACACACACACAGAATGAAGTCACAGAGTCAAGACATGGAGGATGGTGGGAGAGTGGAAAAGAGACAAAGTCCCTAAATCATGGAGCTTAGTTCTGAGGAGACAAGGAAGAAATTTCACAACAACAACAAAAACAAAAATACACAGCATCAAAGGGAAAGGATGCATTGTGGGAAATCAAAGGACTCTGTGAAAAATAGTAGTGGGGCGTATGTACTTGGATGTCAGATGCAGAGGTGAACAGCAGGGGTGATTTCAAGCATGGGGCACAGCCCATGCGGAAGCCCAGAGGGGAAAAACATGTGACACATTCAAGAACTGAAAGATGGAAGCCAGTGTTCCTAGGGAAGACAGCCGCTCCACGGGCAACTGTGTGGAGACTCGACACTCACACAAGCGAGCAGGCCAAGCACACACAGAGGCACAGACTCTCACGGTACACCTGTGTGAACAGGCACACACAAGCGCATACATGTAAACAGGCAACACAAAGCTGTGCACCAATGTGGGGAGAGCAAAGACAAATACACCCCTCAGGAGAATACAGTGACGTGTCACTGCTGCCTAGACACACAAATTAGTGTTTGAACACAGATGCCCTTTTCCCTTAGGGACACGAATACCATGTAAGTGTACTCTACCTCTGCACGGACCTGTCCCCTCCCCCAGGGGGCATTCACTTGTATGTACACATGATACATGCAGGGAAAATGAAAGCTTCTGAAAGCTTGAAGATCCCTGAGCTGGAGATCATTGAAGTCAATGGCTGTTAAGTAGCTAATCCCTCATTCAGGTCTCTGAACATTTAGGGGCATAATCCTTGGCCTCCTTCTTTGCTAGTGGCTTTCAAAGGATTCCAGAGGGTAAGGACGAATGACAGGAGATTGGAGTCTTGTTAGGGCCCTTGCCAACGCTAAGCCTCCTCTGACAGCCGTTTCTGCTCCCCTGGGCTGCGGGCAGCTGCAGATCTCTGGCTGTGGAGGGATCTTTGCTCCGTAATCCGTTTTCTTTTGCTTTTCTTTGGAGATTAGACATGTTTCCCACTGGCCATTACAGCCTTCCTGAGCTGTCTGGGGCCTGGAGGGCCTGTCCTCAGTCAGAGGAGGGATTCTTGAAGACCTGAGCAGCTGTATGCACTGGGGTGGGCAAGGAACATCTGGGGACCCCCCCACACACACTCTCTCTAAGGAGATGTGGACCAACCAAGGGGAGGAGAGAGTTAGTCAAAGTAAGAAAGATTTAAAATAGAAACCAAATGAGCATCAGCTGAGCCTCTCATTCAAAGTCTCTATTTTGCCATCTGTAAGATGGGCCTGATGGCACTCTAGCCCTTATTTCCATGAGCAGCTTGGAAGGAAATGAGAAAGCCACTCTCTGGCCTCTTCCTAAGACTGCGGAGGCCTCTGGGAGTCCCTTCTACCTGCTTTACTCTTGTTCTTCTCCTTTCCCACCCTCTCTAGCACTAAGGTCTCATCATCACCAACAATAATGACAGTATGCCACTCATTTTTTGAGGCCCCTCCAAGGGATGCCCGCCCATGCTGGCTGTCAGGGAAAATTGCTTCTGGCTTATCACAACCCACCACAAGGCATTGCCTCCTCCCTGGAGTCGTCCGGGATCAGCTCTGGTCACAGGACATTTCTTCCCCAGTTGTCCTGGCTCCTTGCTGGTGTCCCTCTGAAACTGCTTCCTCTTCACTGCTAGTGTGCCTGCAGCTGCTCCTGCCCCATTTAGAGCCCCTTTGAAGAACGGGAGCTTGAACCATCACCCCCACTCCCACCCCCACTCCCATACCCTCTGTATTCTGAAGAACTCTGCACAGCGGAGCTGACAAAGCATGCTGAAGAGGTGGGGCCCTATCCACTCCAAAACAACAACTTGTTTGTTCACAGTGCTGGAGACTGAACCCAGGGCCTCTCAGCTGCCAGGCAAGCTCAGTACTGCTGAGCTAAATGACTAACCCTCTTTCTACTTTTTATCTTAAGACACTAAGTTACTCAGGCTGTCCTTGAACTCACTCTAGCCCAAGCAGACCTGAACTTGCAATTCTTCTACTATGGTTTTCCCAGTGGCTGGAATTACAGACCTACCCCCAAGCAAGCCCAGCTCAGGCAACCTATGTTGAAAGCCAGACATGGAATTTCTTTTTCCAGAAGGGCTCCTTTGTCCAAGAAAGCAGTTTAAAGGATTTGAAGCAGAAGGTGAGATCTACTGTGGTCCTCCTAGCTCTGTTCACAGTTAGAATAAGCTAGAAGGCCAAAGGAAAAAATAAAGTGAATTGTTTATAAAGTGGAATGGAAGAACTTGGTATTTCAGAGTCAGTACTGATTTGATTTTATATCTGTATTAATACATATATATTACATAATATGTTAAATATTAATACATATAATATATACATATATAATGTGTATTATACATATTTATGTATAATACATATAATATGTACTATAATATATTAAATATATAGTTTATTTATTGGGAGTACAGTAGATGTACCTGTGCTGTTGCACATGTGTAGAAGTCAGAGTATAACTTTCAGGAGTTGGTTCTCCCTCTCTATCATGTGTAACCTGGGAAATAAAGTCACATCATCAGGCTTGGTGGCAAGTTACCCTACCCACTGAGCAATCTCTCCAGCCCCGGAAGGGAACTCTTAAGATTCCATTTTCCACACTAGCCTCTTGCAGGTGGCCACAAGGCAATGCCTCTCTCAACCATCGGACTTCGGTAAAGCTGGATTTGTGTGAACTGTCTGGTTGATGATACTTTTGGGAACCAAGAGCAGCAGCATGCAGTGGAGTGGGCCATGAGGAACAGGTGCAAATTGTACCCAAGCCCAGCAGAAGGCCAGAAGGGGAGACCTCCAGGAACTGACAGGAACCCAGGAGCAGGATCTGCCCAAGAATCATCAGGGTGCTGGATCACAGTGACATGGTGGGATCCCAGGCCTGCGGTGGGACTGTGGTAGAAAATTGCGCATGAGAATTTCCTGAGGTTGGACACGCAAGAGATGACCAGTCATATTGACTCTGTAACTAAGGGGAGGGGGGCACTTCTCAGGAGATACCTGGTCTATTCCTGGCAGATCCCAGAGTGAGACAGCCCACAGGGACTGGTCCATACCTGTTCCCTGGCCAAAGTGGGGCAGAGGCTTCATTGAGGTCATTCTGACCCCTGTGGGGGGCCACTGCTGCAGCCCTTTTGCCTCAGCCCCTCCTAACTGCTGGGGACCCACATGGCACACAGGAGGCTCCAAACATGCCTATCACTCCTGCCCCTGGGGAGGCCTCATGGAGTTCACTCCACTGGCAGCCATTCGGCATGTCTATTAAATTAGATTGAGCAATTACCCTGACTTTCAAGGCAGAATGATGGAGGGGGAGGCAGGCATGGCAGGGAAGAGGGTGTAACGTGAGGCTCAAGTCACCGTGCAAAGCCTGACGGTAAATCCATGCTCCCCAACACCGGATCGCCCTGCCTCCCCTGGGTGCTGAGGGAGTGGAATGAACCAAACTTGGGGTTCTGTGCCCCTCAGTGACTCATGATGATCTGAGAGAGAGCTCTCAGATGAAGGAGGGTGAGGAAACCCTCCAGGCAAGAGCTGGAGGAGTTGGTACTGGCTGGTCTGCAAGGAAGGCAGAGAGTGGGCAATACCATACGGGACAGCTTAGGAGTGCTCCCCGGAGCCTGCATTCCCAGGGAAGGGAGCAAAACTCATTTCTTCATTATTTCAGCAGGCATTTATTAGGGAAGCTGCCAGGAGCCAGTGGGCCTGGGCTTCGAGGGAGAGTTTCTGCGGAGCAATTAGGTTGGAAAGCGGATGTCAAGACAAAGCGCAGAGCCCTGAATGTGAGCTTGAAGCCCCAAGTTCAAGTGCTTTCATTTCCTCTTACTCAAGAGAAGTTGGAGGAAGGTGAGGACAGGGAGAGGAGCCAAAGGTGGAAGTAGGAAATGAACTTGGAAGTGTCTGACTAATGAGTCTTCGGTGCCAACCCAGTGGATCCGCCTGTGCCTGAGGGCTGGCACCAGCCACCTCTGCAGACAGTGATGGAGGCCTTTTGCACTCCGACCAACTGAGCGGGACTGTGTGTGTGCTGAAGGTGCTGAGCAAAGACGACTGAAGGGGACTGAGAGGCTGAGGGGCCGGAGTCTTGCCTTGTGTGGGGGTTGCAAAATGAAGCCAGGGTTTGCATGCAATGGAAGTGGGGGTGGGGTCTGGGCCAGTGTCTGCCAGGCACAGGGTACTAGGGGTGAAGTGGCCTGGACACTGCTTCTACTGGTCTCCTCTAAGCATTTGGAGAGGCTCCAACAAGCAGCATGGAATCACCAGCTGATGCCCAGCAGGCGGCACCTTGGATAGTGAGCTTTCCCCTAGCTGAGACTTGGCTCCTCTCTCCTTGCTCCAGGGGCCAGCCTCACTATGGAGCCAGGAGCCAGGTGAATAAGTGAATAGAAAGGTCAGAGGATAGCCAGGCTAACCAAGCAGAGATAGGCAGCCAGGGCAGAAAACACAGAGCAGCCTCGGCCTCCCCGAGGACACCCTTCAGAAGACCCAGGGGCCAGGTACAGCCCTCTCACTGGCTTAGGTGTAGGCTGGTTGTCATGACAACATTCATTTGAGCTTAGGGAAGTGTGGTGGTGGCCAGGGAATATGGGGAAGGGGGTAGAAAGAGCCTTAGAGAGGTGCCTTTTGAGGGCAGCCTGTCCTGGAGTGTAGGAACCTGAGCTGGTTCCAGTCAGGAATTCCAGGCCAAGCCAGGCAGTCACTGTTGAGGTGATAGGCAAATGGATCTCAAATGGGAAGGAAATCACAATTTGGCCCTGATTTTGTGCATTCAACTGGTAACAATAAAGAGTCACAGTGACATCTGTGCAGAAGAGGGTGGGGAGCCAGGCGGAGGGGACCACAAATTGCCATCACTCCCCTAAAACTCACTTCTTTACTGTCTTGTAAAACCCAACAACCCAAATGCCCTGTGCCCTGGTGGCTCCTCTCCCAGATATGGATGCATAGAGACCCTGTCACCTGTGCCCCAGGGGACACTTGCTCAGGGCCACAGAACAGCCATGAGCCTCACTGTCAGGGTAAACACATCTGCTCTTCACAAAAATCTGTTCTTAAACATAAAAACACGGACATCTGGAGACGGCCCAAATGGCCAATGCTGGAGGAATGGCTGCGTGAATTGTGGTGAGGTTCCCACAATAGAACCACACAGAGCAATGAAAAATGGAGGCATTGAGACCACACACAATAACCTTCATAAATCCCGAAACGGACGGAGAGGGAAGGGAAGTCTCCGAAGACGACAACCAAGATAAGTAACACTTAAAGATGTGCGAGTGGGCTCCTGGTAAGGAGGGAGGGAGGACAAGGAAGGAAAGGAAGGGGGAGAAAATGAAGAGAGGGAGGGAGGACAGGAGAGGAAAGAGAGGAGGAGGGAGAGCAGGGGAGAGGGGAGGGAGGGAGAGCAGGGGAGAGGGGAGGGAGGAGGGAGGGCAGGGGAGAGGGGAGGGAGGAGGGAGGGAGAGCAGGGGAGAGGGGAGGGAGGAGGGAGGGAGAGCAGGGGAGAGGGGAGGGAGGGAGAGCAGGGGAGAGGGGAGGGAGGAGGGAGAGCAGGGGAGGGAGGAAGGAGGGCAGGGGAGAGGGGAGGGAGGAGGGAGAGCAGGGGAGGGAGGAAGGAGGGCAGGGGAGAGGGGAGGGAGGAGGGCAGGGGAGAGGGGAGAAAAGAGGGAGAGCAGGGGAGAGGGGAGGAAAGAGGGAGAGCAGGGGAGAGGGGAGGGAGGAGGGAGAGCAGGGGAGGGAGGAGGGAGGGAGAGCAGGGGAGAGGGGAGGGAGGAGGGAGGGAGAGCAGGGGAGAGGGGAGGGAGGGAGAGCAGGGGAGAGGGGAGGGAGGGAGAGCAGGGGAGAGGGGAGGGAGGGAGAGCAGGGGAGAGGGGAGGGAGGAGGGAGGGAGAGCAGGGGAGAGGGGAGGGAGGGAGAGCAGGGGAGAGGGGAGGGAGGAGGGAGGGAGAGCAGGGGAGAGGGGAGGGAGGAGGGAGGGAGAGCAGGGGAGAGGGGAGGGAGGAAGAGCAGGGGAGAGGGGAGGGAGGAGGGAGGGAGAGCAGGGGAGAGGGGAGGGAGGAGGGAGGGCAGGGGAGAGGGGAGGGAGGAGGGAGAGCAGGGGAGGGAGGAGGGAGGGCAGGGGAGAGGGGAGGAAAGAGGGAGAGCAGGGGAGGGAGGAAGGAGGGCAGGGGAGAGGGGAGGGAGGAGGGAGAGCAGGGGAAAGGGGAGGGAGGAGGGAGGGCAGGGGAGAGGGGAGGGAGGAGGGAGGGCAGGGGAGAGGGGAGGGAGGAGGGAGGGCAGGGGAGGGAGCCAGGAAGAAGAGGAGGAGAAGAGGAAGAAAACCAGGCAAGCTCCACCTAGAAGGGTCTGGAGGGAGGGCCAGTGTAGGACTAGAGAGAAGCCCCAGAGGAACATGGGGACTGGCCATGCTCTAACTAGCAGGGCAGAGTCCTGGTTTCCTGGTAGTTTGTTATTAAATCAAACCAAAAAAAAATTTTTTTTTTTAAAAAGAGGGCTGTGACTGAAGATTGAACACTCCAAATAAAGCTTTTTACTAATCCAATTCTGTGGTCAGAGGTATTAAAAAAATCCTTTGGGACCCCCTTAGAGGCCTCTCTGGAGGCCTTCTCCAGCCTGACTCTGTCATGGGGTGTCCAAGGGTCCACACTGCTCCTTTCCTAAAAGTCACCCGCCTCTTTCTCACACTTATCTCAGTGTATCTATCTGTGCTCAGCTCGGAGGGCATTTAGCAAGTGTTGACCCTCAGGGCTGGGATGCTGCTCAGTTGGCAGAGCACTCCTCTGAAGTCACAAAGCCCCAGGTTCCATCCCAACACCACTCAGGCAAGGTGGCACATACCTGTCATCCTAGCACTTGGGAGGCAGAAGCAGGAGGATCAGAAGTTCAAGGCCATCTTAAGCTACATGTGACCCTGTCTCAAAATGAAAACCAACAAAATAATGTAATGGCATGAGAAGAGGGTCCCTGAGCAGAGGAGCCACACTGTTCCATTCACTGCTGTTAACTTGTCCCCAGGCTCCAGCTCAGGGAGTCCTGTGGGATACTTAGTCAGAATGGGAGACAGTTAGCTGTTCCTGCATCTGGGTGTGGCCTCTGCCCCTGAGGTCTCAGTCCCTCCTATCCCCCTACAACTTCCTGCACACAAGAAACTAACATTTAGAGACTCACAAATCATATCACTGCCCATCGTACCTTCTTGGCTGTATCCATAGCTCCCAGGCTCTCTCTCCATTCTGTCAAGAGTTTTGGCTAAAGAGCTGCCTGTGCCTGGCATTGGTCCAACATTTGGCAAAGGGAACCAACCACACCCTTGCACTTGGTGGAGAAGAGACAGAGTAAGGAGGCAGACAAGAAATAAGATGAGCCTGATAAACCCCAGTGTAGCCTGTGAAGGGTTGTGCAAGAAAAGGTCGTGGCAGGTGGGGGGAGAAAGTCTGGACTCATAGCAGGTTTAAACAGAGAGTCATCGAGATGAATCCTTGAAGAGGTAACCTGGAAAGGAGCTGAGGGAGGTGAGAATGAGTACGGGCAAAGGGGACAACCGTGCTATGCTGTGTGGCAGCTCTTAGGATTCAGAGAATGGCAAGAGACCCAGCAGAGGAGACTTGAGGGCCAGGGAGGAGGAAGACACATCAGACCAGGTTTATAAGGACTCTGAGTGACACAGAAGTCACCATATATGTTGGGGGTGTAGATCCTAAGGATCAAACTCAGTTCCTCAGGCTTGGCATCAAGCACACCTATCCCGAAGGACGTCTTGCTCCACTGTGCCATGGAGGAGGGTAGAGGGTAAGTGAACACATCTGAGAGACAAGTGAGGACCGAGCCTTGAAAGTAGCAAACCATCATAGCAGCATGAAATCCACCTACTGACCTCCAAGAGGTCCCGCCTCTCAATACTGTCACGGGAGGGTTGATGGCTCATTTCCTTCTCATACCTGGGACTCACTCACACGGTAAAAAGAGAAAGGTTGACTCTCTTTCCACAAAGTTGTCCTCTGACTGCCACATGTGCCATGACATACATGCACACACAAGTACACACATGTACAAACATGCACACACATGTACACACATGTACAAACATGCACACACACATACACACAATAAACAAACAAATAAATAAATCTCTAAAGAAACCAAACAATGTCAATCTCTTGTCTCTAGCTGGGGATCCTCAACTGGGGGGCGGAGGGATATTTGCTGAGACCAGCCTGTGGCTTCTTAGTTCTAACCCTGTATCGTCCTTTGGACTATAGATGGGGCCATGCACTGTCCTACACTGGGCCTCAGTTTCCCTTTCCTGCAAAACTAGAGGTTGGAAGGATTCCAGGATAGATGAGGATGTGGCTAGGCAAAGCCTGCAAAGCTGTGGCTGGATCCTGCTCTGATGGTCACAGGCCTCCTCAGGTAGGTGTTGCTGAGGCTCAGCCAGGTTTGGACACAGGAGCAGGGAGGTCACCACCACCCAAGTGCTCCATTGTTGTCGGGTTCCACTCAGCTCTGCCACCATCTTGGGCTCAAACACTTTCCCCACAGCTGTGCGCATACTGTTCATCACTCAACCCCTCTTCTCCTCCCTCTCTCCCTTCCTCCCTTGGCCTCTCACCTGCCTCCCCTCCCCAGACCCTGAGAGAGATTCGCTTCTGAAGACACAGTTCTGCATTTTTTTTTTTTTTTTTTGGCCCTGGCACCACCAGTCCAAACAAAGGCATTCGCTGCTGGGAAGGCGACAATTGTTTCCGTTCAGCAAGCGCTTGCTGCCAACACCAGTGTTTTCTCTTGGAAGCCAGCGTTTGGTTGAGAAGACAATGCCAAGCTAAATATTTTTCTCTGCATAAAAATCCCTTTAATTTTTTAATCATTTGGCAAACATCTTCTTCTCCCTCCCCTCCCCCTTCTGTTCCTGGGCTCTCTCTCTCTCTCTCTCTCTCTCTCTCTCTCTCTCTCTCTCTCTCTCTCTCTCTCTCTCCCCCTCTCCCTCTCTCTCTCTCTGCCTCTGGCTGGGTCTCTGCAACATCCAACATCTGGGCAGGCAGGAAGTCCAACATCTGTAGTGGGTCCTACAGATGTCCCTGGATCCATGGAGACTGGACTGTGTACAAAGGAACATGCCATCTGTGTGACAACACTGCTTTTTAAGATGTCTTATCTGAATGTTGGACTGAGTGATTGGGACTGCATCTTACTCTGTAGCCCAGGCTGTCCTCTCTTCCTCCTCTTGCCTCAGCCTCCTGCATGCTGGGATTACAGGTGAGCGTGAATGCATCAAATTTTTATACAGATATGAATTCAGACATAACCTTTCCCAGCTTCTACCTCCTTTAATCCTCTTCAGATCCTCCATTAAGCTCTGGTTAAGAGGTCAAGCAGATCTTAATGAGGGGACCCTGGTCTGCCATCCAGGGACACTGGAGGTAGCTCTCCATGCTCTATGGTTAATGGAAGCACCTGCCTATTCCTTCTTGACTCTGCCTGCCATTCCTCTGAGGAAGAAGTCACCTACCTGCTCCACCCAATGTCTAGAGCCTTTGGTTTCCAAGTTCTCAGACTTCATGGAGGGAGCTCCCAGACCCCTGCTCTGGGCTCCACTTCCACTGGATGTGCTCCTTTCTTTCATTGCCATGCCCCCCCATCCTCCCCACCCCCCCCCCCCCCACCCCCGCCCTCAGGTCTCTCTCCTCTTGTACTCTGTGGACACTCATGGCCTCTGGGACTGGTTTATCTGTGCCAAGCCTTTAATTTGTATAATACACAGATCTCCTGAGCAGAAGCAAGAACCCCCAAGAGAGGGGATGCCTGTCTGGTGTGGGACCTGCCAAATGAACTCGAATAAATAACTCAATAAACAGAAGGGAGGGGGGTGGGGAACACGTGAATAAATGGATGAGCCACCAAATGGGTGAGACCAGAAAGTGAGCGCAGCCCTGGCCTGTGCCTGAGGACATAGCATTTGCACTGTCATTGGAGGTGAGGCCGATAAATGTGAAATTGTGTGGAACGATTCTCAGTGGAACACTTCACTGCAAAGGGCGGTCGTGTTTGCTCATCCTTAGTGACAGGAGCTCCACCATCCACAGAGTCCCAGTTTTGGGGACCATATAGCTGAGTTTGGCTCCTGCCTTTGTCAGTTAGTTCTTGCCATATGTCTGAACCAGTGGCCTTGCTCCTCTGAGCCTCAGTGTCTCTGTGAGACAGTATGGGCATCCTTCATGGGCATGCCCACCTTTTGTGGGTTTACATCCTTCTCGGGCCTGCGCACCCTTCATGAGTTTGCATCCTTCATGGGCATGTGCACCCTTCATGGGTTTGTAGGGACTGTGGGGATCTGACAAGATGACACTAGTTTAATATTAGTTCTTAGGTCCATTAAGGAGAATGAGTCTTAGGCTAGGGGAACCATGGGCTTTGGGGCTGGACAGGGCCTGGCCGTGTAGTAGGCAAGGCCATCTTTAGACTCCAGGGACCATCTGTTCTTCCTCTGAGGGGCCATGTAGACACTGAGACCCCTCTAACCTCCCTGGGAACACCAGTATCTCCTGGGGTCCATCACATCCCTGTGTCTTCCATACCTCTGATATCATGTGATCCAGGTCATGTGGGTAGATTTGAGAAATCCTCCCGACAAGAAGGGCAAAACTTTCCAGGAAGATCCGCCAGTGGGTATAGCAGGAATCTTAACAGGTCTTATTAATAAAATCAAACCTGAGGCCAGTTATTGGGGTGAATGCTGGAAGATCAGAGAAGCAGAACAAGCCATAGCTACCTCACCTCACCAGTTCCTCAGCTGATCCTGTTTCCTCAGACTGGAAGCTTCTGAGTCCTCATCCTAATGGGTCTCAGCTGAACTGCTGCTCAAAAGCCTAAAAGCTTAACCAGCTAAAAGCTTCTAGTTTCTGATCTTCACGCCTTATATACCTTTCTGCTTTCTACCATCACTCCCTGGGATTAAAGGTTCACTTTCTGGGATTAAAGGTGTGAGTCACCATGCTTGGCTGTATCCTTGAACAGATGGATTTCTGCCTCTGGAATGCTAGGATTAAAGGCATGTGCTACCACTGCCTATCCTCATGTTTAATATTGTGGCTGTTCTGTCTCTTACCCCAGATAAGTTTATTAGGCTGCACAATATTTTGGGAAACACAATACCACTACCAGTGGGATACTGGCACAGGAGACCAATGGGCTCAGTGGGTTTCAGGCATGGTGCCAGCCACAACCATTGATCACTGAGAACCGGAAAGCAGGCCCTACTACAGGGCCAGGACAAAAGCAGGAAATACCTGTTGGCTGTGACCTTGGCCATGTGATTTAACTAGCCTACTTCTGTCTCCCTGTCTATGTGGTCCAGTAACAGCATCTACCTGGAACATAGTGAACAGTGCACATGTGTCAGCTCTTGCTGCAGCCTGGATAGCGGCCCCCATTCTCCGATTTCTCTCTTTGCAAGTGAACTTGCGACCTCACCTCATTGACCTTGAGCTTGGCCAAATGACTCACTTTGGCTATGGGATATGGGTGAATGGGATAGACAGGGGCTTTTAAGAACACCTCCGGCTGATTCTCCTCCTCCAGGCTCTACCAGAAAAGCACACTGGTGGCTTCCTCATCCTGCAACCCGGGATAAAAAGATGTGTGAGGTCCAACCATGTGCGGCCAAGTGCAGGTGGGCTGTAGCCCTCATGTCACAAGAGCAAGGGGAGCAATATTTCTCACCATAAGCTGCACGAACACAGGACTGCCGCTGCAGCAAGTGTGGACTAGTGGACTCGTGGTGGTCATTTCTCCATTTCGTCGATGGGGAGAATGACCATCTGAATGGCTAATGATAAGTCAGGGGCACTCGCAAACATCTCCCTCGTTCAGCAGCTAGCCTGCAGTGGATGCTGCAAAGGCTGAGAGCCCCACTCTCAGGGGTCGTACCTCTGTACAGGAAGACACCACGAAAGAATAGATAAGAAAATGCCAGGTGAGCATAGAAAGGATATGAAACAGGATGATAAGGACCAGTATGGAGCTCAGTTAATAGAGTGCTTGCCTAGCATGTGCGGGGGCCCTGGGTTCAAACCCCAGCAATGCTTAAATCAGGCATGGTGTATATATATCCAAGCACTAAGAAAGTGAAGGGGGGGTCAGAAGTTCAAGGTCATTCACAGCTACTTAGGGGGGTTGAGGCTAGCCTGGGCTACATGAGAAAAAAATAAAAAAGAAGAAGGAGGAGATAGGATGATAAGTTCATAGGTGAGAATGAGGGGAGGGTGGTTTATAAGGAGAGGGAAAAGGGTATCCAAAGATACTACATCATCATAGAGGTCTGAAAGGGGTAGGCAGCTGTAGTCCGGGACATTTAAAGGCCCAGAGGCAGGACAGAACGCAGAGACCCCCCAAGAACGTGAAGGCGCTGCATGTGGTTGGGGAGAAGTGAGAGGCAGGAGAGGGGATGGAGGCACATAGTGAGAAGGGCAGGGCACATGTGGTTGGGGAGAAGTGAGAGGCAGGAGAGGGGATGGAGGCACATAGTGAGAAGGGCAGGGCACAGGGTGCTGTGTCTCATGCGCTCACTCCGGAGTCTGGAGTTGATGCTTAGTTCAAGGGGGAGCCGAAGCACAGGAGAGAAGAACTGGGGCTGGTGTTTTCAAATTGATGCTATTATGTGTGGAGAAGGGATACAGGTGGTCAGCTGGGCAAGCTGTGGCAACACATGAGGGAGACAGTGACCCTGAATGGGGTAACCATGGTGGAACCACACACAGTAGGACCAGAGATGAACGTTGTAGGCCGCTGGACATAGGGGTAAGACAGAAGTGACTTGGAAAGGACGACCTTCTCGTGCCTTGGTGAGGGTGCTGCAGGACCTAAGTTGGGGACAGCAGGAGCTGGTGTAAGTCTGCAACGGAGGGAGAAAGCAAGGACTCTGCACAGGACTGACCACACAGCTTCCCTGGGAAGCTGTGAGCGGGCCATGCAAGGTTTCACACCAGAGGCCAGTGAGAGATCGGGGCTAGAGGGCAGATACTGGCACCATCAAGTAGAAATGAATAGAAGGATGGGAGGGAGGGAGGCAGAGTAGAGTCTCATGAGACCGCACAGCCTCAGGAGAGCCAGGAGATGCCGCTGTTGAATTCCAGAGGTGAAGCTTGTTGTCAAGGAAGCGCCTTTGCTGTCCATACAGCAGCCACCGACCCAGTGTGCCTGAGCACTCAGAACGAGGCTAGCCTAGGCTAAGTTGAGAGGTGTCTGTAAACTTGTATCAGTTTTCAATAATTGATTGTGAAAACCAGTGTGCAAAGTGATTTCACGCACATGCTCACATTGGTTGCAAATCAAAACAATAAAACTTCAAGTGGGGTGAATCAATTTTAGGGTTCAGGCTGATTTGTCTTGTTTCTTCTATTTATTTTTATTTTAAAAAAATGTTTCTTGAGCCAGGCGGTGGTGGCACACACCTTTAATCCCAGCACTCGGGAGGCAGAGCCAGGCGGATCTCTCTGAGTTCGAGGCCAGCCTGGGCTACCAAGTGAGTTCCAGGAAAGGAGCAAAGCTACAGAGAGAAACCCTGGCTCAAAAAAACCAAAAAAAAAAAAAAAATGTTTCTTGAAGCATAGAAACTTGTTTTACATGGTGGCACCCACCTGTAATTCCAGGAGGCTGAGGCAGGGGGATCACTGTGAGTTTGAGGCCAGCCTAGAATACATAGGGAAGACCTTGTCTCCAAAAAACCCAAAACAATAACACCAAATGCAAACCCCTCACTGTTTCTGAGGCCTGAGGTGTGGCTGTGCTGGTTTTTGTGGGCAGGCGTAGAGGAACCACCATAGGGTGCTCCTCCAAGTACCGTCACTGCTGAAGCAAAAGACAGTTGGCAGCTGTCCTCAAGATTCTCCTTCCTATGCTCTGGGGTTCCCAAGCTTCCCCAGACAGAAGCAGGTGTCAAATGTATGAAAGGGAAGTGCTGACAGGGCCCGTCTCCACCCTGGACTAAACCTGGTTTGGCTCAGAAACCATTTTCATCAGAAACTGCTCAGCCAAAGAGTACAGGAAGAAGGGAGACAGCCCCAGTTCCATGCCATGCATGCACTGTTCGGTCCTCTGCACCTTCTTCAAACGCAAAGGCATTTGTCACATGGTCAAAGGAGTCATTTGGGAAGGTGTCCACAGACCACCTCTGGCTTACCCCTGCATCAAGAGCTGATGGCTTCCACTTCAAGCTCAGAACCTCCCTGTGGGCTCCAACAACAACCACCCCTACCTTGGCAAAGAACCCAGTCCAGGAGGGAGCTCCAGGCAGTTCTTGGAAGGGGCTGACTTCTCCTTGGCCACCCACTGTCCACTGTTTTAGGACACCTAGGGAGGTAGTGCTGTGGGGGAGGAGCCCAAGCAGCCCGTTAAAGAGCACAAAAAGGATTGGTGAGAAAGAGACTCCAAGAAACCTTGAGAAGGAGGCCTTCAGGGCTCCAGGGAGCTGACCTAAGGGTCGCTAAGGAGCAGAAGGAAGAATAATCCATTTTCACATTTTTACTCTCTCCAACCCTTCCACCTCCTGGTACTAAGCAAGGAGCCAACAGAATGAGATAGATCTGCCTGCCTCCTGTCTTCTGGGCTTCTGGGCCAGTTAGAAAAATATGAAGCAAATGAACATGTAAGCCTCTATCTAATGAAACCTGACAGGCACTATGAAGGATAGGGACATGGTGGTGTGAGGATGCCAACAGAGGTGTTGGAATGAATCTGAGAAATGAGGAAAGGCTTCCCTAAGGATGGCATTTGGGGCTGGCATCTGAAGTTCAGTTAATTGCACAGAAAGGAAATTGAGTAAGACAAGCAGAAAAAGCATGTGCAAAGGTCCTGTGGCAGAAGGGATTGATTTGTATCTGTGGGCTTTAGTCCAATCTAATGCATGCAGAAACAGTTAGGGGGAAACACGGTAGGAGAGGTACTTGGAAAGAAAGGAAATGGCCAGATCAAATGAATCTGCATAGACTCAGCAAAGAGAAGGGGCAGATAGAGATGGAGTTGAGACTTGGAAGCTGCAGGCTGTAAAGAACAGGAGACTAGTCCATCAATAAGGTCAGGAGCTTTGACTCATGGTTGAGGGGGTGATAGAAATGGTTCTAAACCATCTGGCCACATCTGGATATAAGCACACCTGGTTGCTTTTCATCTCTCTATGTTGTTTTCTGGTTCATTCAACCTTAGCCTGGGTCTATGACCCCTCTGGGCCTCAATATCCTCATCTATAAAGGAGAGATCAACTTTACCTTGTAAAGGTATTGATTAAGTAAGAGAACACCCAGGAAGGCCTTAGCAGAAGCTACTGTTTTATTATACCGTGAAGTAAGGATAGAGACCAAGATGGGAGTGCTACAGCAGAGCTGAGATTTGAGGATTGGGGGGTGGGTTGTCTAGATAGTGAGAGGCAAAGCCAGTGTTGGGGAGATGACTGAAACAGGATGTATTCAGGCTCCCCACCTGCCACCATCGTCTGGAGACCTCACTTTCCATGTCTACGCTCACCTGCTCAGCAAGTGATGGGCATTGTGGTTGAGCTGGTGGCTGGTGTCTCCCCAGAGGGAGGTGGGAGCAGGAACATCCTGGGGTTCAGTGCTTGCATGTCTCTCTGTCTCAGCAGGGACCTCAATTCTGGAGCTTAAACTAAAGAAAGAAGAGCCCAATCCTCAATGATGTGCTTGGGGCCAGCTTCTGGGGCTTCTCCTGCAGAACCTAGTTGCTCTAGAACCTTCTAGTGGAGCCTTCAAGGGAGCTGGGGAGATTGGCTGCTGCTAAGGTAGCATCAAAGGGAGTCAAGAATGAGAATGGGCGTTGTGTGTGCAGGTTCCGCAAAGTCTCGGGTTTTAGTTTGCCTTTAATGTTTTTAAATTGCCAGTAGGATTTTTGAAAAATTGTTGTGCATTGGTATGAAGGTGTCAGATCCCCTGGAACTGGAGTTACAGATAGTTGTGAGCTGCCATGTGGATGCTGGGAATTGAACCTGGGTCCTCTGGAAGAACAGACAGTGCTCTTAACTGCTGAGCCATCTCTGCAGCTGCCTTTAATTTTAAAATCACATTTATTTATGTGTGTGTGTGTGTGTGTGTGTGTGTGTGTGTGTGTGTGTGTGTGTACTCATGCCATAGTGCCACGTGTGGTGGTCAGAGCACAACTTACAGACCCTATTTTCTCCTTCCACCATGTTGGTCCCTGGGAGTGAACTCAGATTGTCAGGCTTGTCTGCAAGCACCTTTATCTTCTGAGCCATCTTGCAGGCTCTTAGTCTCCATTTAAACATTGTTCTCATCAACTCCAAAGGCCTGAGGTGTTTGGTTACATGTGTATAAAGAAACAGGAACAAAATCTCTTGGGGAATTGGTGAGGTCATTAGTACACATGTAATATTTATTGGTTTTTGCTTAATTATAAAAGTAGCATATGTTCAACCTGGAAACTTATAAAAAGCAAATTGAAAAATTGAAAAAGACCCAATCATCACAGATTCCCACTGCTAAAATTAATCACATTTATTGTGTGCCGTGTGTGTGTGCGCGTGTGCGTGTGCGTGTGTGTGTGTGTGTGTGTGTGTGTACTCTTATTAGAAAAATCTAATCAAACTTGTGATTTGGTTGAGAATTGTCTCCCACTGACAATTTTGAGTGACTATTTCCCCAACTAGTCTCATTACTTTGGGAACCCATGGAATCCTTAGGAGATAGAGGCCTGGCTGGGGGACATGAGTCATTGAACAGGCCTTTGAAGGCTATACCTGGTGCCTGGTTCCTGTCTCCCTCCATCCTGGTCTATGATGGTGTGAATAGTCTTCACACCCTCCAGCTGTCACGCACGACAGGCTCGCCCATACCTTCTCCACCATGATGAAAACCTGAAGCTTCAGTTGTTTTGGTCAGGTCTTATGATTGTAGCAATCCAAAAGGAAAACGCAGTCACGGGACAGGTGAGGTCTTGGGATGAAGGTCCCTCATCTGTAAAATGGGATTGTCTACAGAACTTCCTTACAGGGTTCTCACACACACAAACAAAGAAGGTTCGGGCCACTCTCCTGTCGTTTGTACTAGGTGAGCAGAGGCAGAGCCGGTGGTACACCTAAGCCAGCTTGACTCTGAACTCCTTAAAGTCCTGCTCTGCTTCCTGCCCAGGTTCTGTCCATGGCTCCCATTCCTCTTTGCGAGTGTGTGCACTTATATTTATACTTATGCTGACAGCATCATCGGGCTGCTGAGCAGCCGGGTTCTGCTTTACTTTGCAGCGTCTCCTGTGTGTGTTGGCTCAAATCAACATACATTCTTCTAGAGCACTATTTTGAATGTCTGCATAGGATTCTGCAGTCTAGACAAGTGGCTGGTAAGCGGCTCTCAGCGTCATCTGGGAACTTGTGGGAATACAAATTCCCAGCCCTCCACTCCTACCCCGACCCTTCTCCCATCAGAGATTCTGAGGAGGGAGTCCGGAAGCTGGGTCTTAACGAGCCCTTCTAGATGGCTGCATCTTGAGATGTTCTGGGTTCTTCATAGCTAATCTCCTGGACTTGGTGTGGTGAGACTTGTTCCCAGGTCGGGGGCCATCAAACACAAGGTGAACTAAGTGTCCTTATCTATTCCTATCTGTGAGGTTCCAAAAACGGTTTTAAAATAAAGCATGTATGGAAACCCAATCAAAACAAACACAAACACCACCAATGAGATAATTAAAAAGAAAAGCAGGTTTTGGTTAGACTAAAAAAAGTACTGTCATTCCCAGCCAAGAGGAATAAATAGGGCTGAAGCATTGCAAGTCACCTGTGGGGACAATTCAGGCACTGTCCTGGGATGTTCCATGTCTCTAAGCATTTCTGTGAGTGCAGGCCTCGGCTAGCTTGGCGCTAACAGCTGAGATGTTTATTAGTGAGACAGCTGCTGTCCAGGCCCACCCATCAGGCGGAGGCCAGAGGGCTGCTGAACTGCAGAGACGAGATCAGGAGGGCACGTTGGCCACTTGCCTCCCAGCTGGTGGGCCTGCTGAGAAGGTTTGGGCAGCTCCTCATGGCTGCCCTGCCAGGCTGCATCCTCATTAGCCCAAGGCTAGTGCAGGTTTTCAAAATCCTCCCAAGGCCTTCCCTGGGGCTCAGAAGACACTCCCCTCACCCCATTTGAGACCACACAGAGCTTTGTCAGCAGGACCCTGCAGAGCCTATCCTGCTGCCAGCCTGTCGTGATTGCCTGCCAGTTTTAACTCACCAGCCAGCTCCCCACCCTGCCTGCTGGAAATATTCCACCCCCCACCTCCCCATCCCCCCACCCCAATCTGCCAGCCTGAGAAAAGGCACCCCACTGAACTGAGAAATGTACTTCCAGCTTCTGGCACATCTCAGTCTCCTTGCCTGTGAAATGGGACAATGACCATTGTCCCCTGGAAAAGGGCAACCAACCCAGGTTGTAATGGGTCTGCTTCTATGTTTCAGAATTCTAACATCATTGGTGTTTACCCTGGGTGCTGCCACCTCTGACGGGCAAGGGAAGTGAAAGCGTGGGTCTTTGGGTACTTCCTAGGGCTAGGAGAGTTGAAACCACAGCTCACCACTTACTGCCTGTGCGGTCTAGGACAAGATACGTCTTTCTGAGTTTCTACCTGCCCATCACAAAGGACAGGACCCAGTGTTTGCTTCACCAGGCCCAAGGAGCACATGGGCTGATGGGGGTGAATACCCAGGACAGGGAAAAACATGCAGAAGACAGGGGTTTGGTTAGCCCAGATCTCATCAGAGGAGCTCACATGACTTTCGGGTAGGCTGAGATTCACGTCAAGAACTGCCTTGTGACTATGGTGCGTGACCTACTGCTTTGGGTCTTGGCTTTGTTTGCTCAAGTGGGACTCAGATACTAGAGCTCATCTGTGAAATGGGAGAATTGAAAGCATCTATTTGTGTGAGTACAAAATAAAATCATGTTCTTAACATATGATGCTGCCTAAGAATGGTTATAACCGTGTTTGCAGATGGGACAAAGGCTGAATGTGTGCTACCAGATATGGAAAAGGGAGACAGCCTGGCAGAGGGGTGGGGGGACTTGATGGCTTGGAGCAGGGACAGACTGCCCTTTAGTTTTGATCAGATATTCAGTCAACAGACAGACGAAGTACCAACTCAGCAGCTGGCCACTTCCAGCCAGTCCATCAGTCCTTTGGATTTGGGATCTGTGGAGGAGTTTACACTTGGCAGAGGAGCCTCTGTCCTGGCAGGGGAGGGGTGCAGGGAAGCCTACAGTGGAGGTCAGAGGAGGTGGGCAACCTTCCCTGCCAGAAAGCCAGAAAGCCAGTTCCTCAGCTAAGTCTCACACATCACGGCCATACCTGACAGCCCCTTCCCCACAACCTCCAGAAAGATAAGACCTTAAGAAATCCCAGGTTAAAAATCAGCTCCTGGATTCCATTGTAGGTTATTCAAAGGAGCAAAAGAACAAAAATCAATGTGAACCCCGTCTCCTGCTCTGAGGAGCCGTCGCATCTTGTTTGTAACCCGAAGGGATCAATAAGAGATGCTTCTTCTGTGCTGTTTTTTAAGCTCAATACGATGGATGCAATTTGGTTGACAATTATGAACAATCAGTTATCTTGTAGGCTCGCTCCTGCTACCAACAGGCTGCCTGATCGGCAATCATGAGCTATTACGGAGGTGGGGGCGGTGCCGTGGAGGGGCTGGCTCCTGCCCCCTCACCAAGGATCTCTCAGAAGTGAACAGAGTTCTCCGATCAATGGTGCCACTGGGATGGAAAAGTTATGAATGCTTCAGTGCAGAGTTCTGACTCTGAGTTTTCAGACCCATTAGCCAGGTTGAAGGTTTATATTGATGAAATCATCTATCTCTCTGCCTTTGCAAGTTCCAAGAGGCTGAGACTCCGGGTTAGGGCTGGCAAGATCTCCAAAACCCAGGTGTCCCTGGCTGCCAATGAGACTGTGGAGAGGTGACAGCGTGTGACATGGAGAACTGAGCAGGGAGGCTGAAAAGCAGGCAGGGATTGGGGAGATGGTTCAGTGGGGAAAAAACTTGCTATGGAAGCTTGAGGACCTGAGTTTGAATGCCCAGAACCCATGTGAAGAATGGACACAGTAGTGCGTATCTGTAATCCTATAGCTGGATGGAAGGCCGAGACAGACGATAGGATCCCTGGGAGCACCTGAGTCAGCTAGCCAGGCTGTGCAGCAGCAAACAATAGGAGGCTGGTCTCAGACAGGGTAGAACGTGAAGACGGAGCGCTGAGGTTGTCCTCTGAGCTCTGTATGTTCTTCATGGCATGTGTGTCATCTCCTCTCTTGGTCTCTGTCTCTCTCTCTGCTCGAGCTTGAGCCTGGAAATCTGTTGGTAAGACACAGCACATGTGGGCTGGAGAGATGGCTCAGAGGTTAAGAGCACCCACTGCTCTTCCGGAGGTCCTGAGTTCAATTCCCAGCAACCACATGGTGGCTCACAACCATCTGTGATGAGATCTGGTGCCCTCTTCTGTATACATAATAAATAAATAAATCTTAAAAAAAAAAAAGACACAGGACATGTGACCACCTCCTTGGGGGACTAAGCAAGGAGTCTGGCTGAACCTCAGGACCAACTTAGCAACTGAACCTTAACTGTCTTTGGGGGGTCTTAGACCATTTTTGAAAAACTGATATAGGCTCAGCATCTCCCTTGAGAGTTCTCAGGCACCCCAAGACTCCAGGCTTTGTACACGATCTTAGGGGGCCTGTGAAAGCTAGGATTACAGTGTCAAGCTAAGGGGTGTGGAATCAGATAACTTTTAATTAAGCTTTATCACCTGGAAGCCGCGCCATCCTGGGCAACCTCCCTTAGTCCTCTGAAACTGCATTTCCTTTCTGTAATGTGGATGCGAATTGTATCCACCATTACTGAATTGCAAGATAATCTATGGGGGATGTAATCCATTTGCATAGAGTATAGTAAGTGATTAATAAACATTAGCATCATTGTTAACATGAATAATAATGACGGGAACTAGCTTTAAGCCATGGAATATCTTTATGCTGCATTGATAAAATGAGAATGCTTCTCACCATTTGTACTTACCCATTTGGTTATGCCCTGCTTGTTTACCTGGGTGCATGCTTCATGAGGCTGGGGATCAGAAGGCTAGCTTATTTCACCTCTGATTTCCAGCTCCTATCCGGGTGCTTGTCATGAGCTGGGTTCTCCATGCGTATTTGTCGGTACATGGATAGGTGGAAGAACAGAAGAGGCTACAAGGTATTCCAGCTTTCCCTCTGTCCTAGTTCCCACCTATTCTAAAACATTGAGACCAAAAGCAGCTTATGGGAGAATGGGTTTGCTTCAGCTTATCTGTTCAAGTCCATAACTGAGGAAATGCGGGGCAGGGACTTAAAGCAAACAAAATCATGAGGAATGCAGTTTGCTGGCTCTCATACTGCCTCATGCTTACCTGCCACTCTTCTTCACCCCGGGACCATCTGCCCAGGGAATGGTACTGCCCATAGTGGACAGGATTCTCCTCTGTCAATGAACAATCAAGATATTCCCCCCCACATGCCACAAGACAATCTCATCTTCAGTTGAAGTTCTCTTCTCATGTGATTCTAAGTGATGTCACGTTGACAATTCATTAGGACACCAGGCAAAGTAACAACTTGCTGTGGACAGCTCCTCATAGGTGCTCAAAGGGGCAGTTAAAGGGTGGAAAAGGGGGAAATCTCTGCCTCTTGGGGCGGGGTCTGGGGAGTATCTCATCCCTTAATCAGAATCTAGGTCTCCTCTGCCAGCTCAGGACATTGCTTCTAAGGACAGAATGGAGCCTGGGGTCCTGGATACAGTCTGACCCTTTCTTTTAAGTCTTTGCCCTACTTTTCTTCCCACTGAACAGTGTGACCGTGTGCCCCATCCAGTCACTCAAGCCATCTCGAGTTCAGGAAACGATCTGATTCACTTGGATCCCCTGAGATCCCACTGGATTCTATTCTTGAGGTTATTTGCATTTTAATGACCAACGATAAAAGATTTAAGTCCAAGGAGTGATGTAGAGCTGTGGAGACTGCCCCAGCCCTTGCTTGGAAGCCCTTTCTGATGTTCAGAGGGAAGGCCTCTGGGTAGGAAAGTACTGGGCCCTGGCTGATGTCCTATGGGACAGGTTTGTGGGTCTTACGACTTTTTTCCCATCTCCATTGCTAACATCCACTGCTCCAAATTACAGAATAAGACTGAGATCTCAATGTCGGGTATTAGAGAGCATTTCAGAGCTGGGCTCTCCTTAACCTTTTTCTGCCTCTGTCCAGGCCAGCCTGGCTGGCAGCCCTGATTCTGTGTCTCTCAGAGATGTGACAGCTGCAAGGGGAAGCAGAGGTGGACCTAGAGCAGGCAGCTAAGCCAGACTGGACTGTAGTTAGGTAGGAGCTAGGAGAGGGAGGGGCCCGCTTTGCAGCCTCCTTTTAAACAGTCCCAAACCCAGGACCCCACAACTACCAGACTCTGAGAACATTGGGAGAGGCAGTAGAGCAGAGGGAGATGGGTCAGGAAAGAAGCCCTGGCATCCGAGGCAGGAAATTGCTCTCTCAGTGAAAATCCGACATGTTCCAGCCAAAGTGGCTTATCTATGCAGTGCTCACATGGCATGCACAGGAGTTCACACAGCATGCATGGGACTCACCACGGCATGCACGGGGGCTCACATGGCATGCACAGGCTGGTGTTAGCTAATGGCATAGTACCACATCTCTGGCCTGAAGAATCAACATGACTTTTCAGCCCTCTTCTCAGGCCACCCAGTGGCTTTCCATTTGTAGTGAAAAGAGCACAGATTGACAATGGCCGGGTCTGCTGGACAGGACCACACAGACAGACATCTGTTCATGTCTGCATACCCAAGCATGGTGGATGGAGTCCAGACCCCATGCCCAAGTAAGAGTGAACAGAAAAGGTAGCACCACACCCAACTGCAGATTCTTCGTGATCTATGAGGTACAGCCTATACCACAAGGTGCTAGAGAGCTAAGTCAACAAGGCTCTGGTTCAGTTCCTAGCACTTTAGACAACAATAATGAAGCAAGGTCAAGAGCCATGAGTCAAGGGCAGCTGAGAGGGAAGGACCACCTGTGTTACTATATAACTGTGACACCATACTGTGCACAGCATGAGCAGAATTCTCTCAAATCTCACAACAAACGCTCAGGACAGTGTTGCCAGTCCATTCTACTGATGAGAAAACTGAGGCTAGATAATTTGTTTAACATCAAGCAACAGAAAGGCAAAGCCCAAGTTCAGGGCAAGGTGCAAGATTCCAGCCCAAATATCAGACAGTACTTCCATGCTGCTGCCTACTGACCTTAGAGCCTCAGATGCAAAGTGAACCACCTTACCTCTCTTTCCTACAGAGTTATTGGAGGAAAGTGGGCTACACACCTTTCTGTAGATGGACAGACAGACAGATGGACATACAGAACTTTCTAAACCTTAATGTTTTTTTCCTTTTCTGTCTTGGGATTAGGGATTCAGAATGTGTGAGCTGGCAGAACATTCCAGATAATCTTACCACAAAAATCTGAGCCCGACAACTTGAGAAACTTCCTTTAGCTCATGTGATAGAGTCTAAAGGATACATGGAGATGAAGCAGCCTGTGCCAGATTTGGCAAAGTCTAAGCAGACTTGAGGGGCCATGATCCTGACGGCTTAGCCTCTCTGAGCCCTGCTCTTTCACCCAGGAAATGAGCCCATAGCCTCTTCTGCACCCACTCACCCTTTGTCTGATTGGCTCTGCTCCAAGTCACCTCTCCCAGGACCTAAGCCAATATATTAACTGTGCCTTTCCCTGAGCCAGGGACCACAGAGGAAGCCCCCCAAGTAGGTTCTCTGAGGATGGGAGATGATTGCTAGTTGGCTGTTGGCTTTGTATGTCAAAGAACTGGTCATCTAATGGACAGAACCATCAGGTATAGCTGACCTGGGAAGACTGAGGCATCAGACTTGCCATTTGGAATCTGCCCTCTCTCCCCATCGTCCCAGGTAATGGCAAAGATGCAGACATCTACAGAGCTGGTGGGGCATCTGGCTGGCCAGGCTGCCTCCTGCACTCCAGAACATTCCAGTTGTGCGCTCTCAGAGATGAGCACACTCCTAGTGAGACAGATGTTGAGAGACAGCAACGCAATGAAATTGATCACTGACAGCTTTGTCCACAGCCAGGAGGCCTCTGTGAGCAGAGTACAGAGCACTGGGGAAGGGCTCAGGCAGGGGCTGGACACGAGCCATTGGGTAAGGGCTCATCTCCTCATGCTCAGCCCCACTTTACCTGAAGAACTTTCTTCTCATCCTTTTTATTTGTTTGCTTTGTTTTCTAGATACAGTCTCTAGTAGCCCAAGCTGGTCTCCAACTCATTGTATAGGCAAAAATGGCCTTGAATTTCTGGTTCTCCTGCCTCATCTCCCAACTGGCATGTAGCACCAAACCCTGTTTGTAAGGAGCTAATATCCAAACTAAGGCTTTGTGCATGTTAGGGTAAACACTCTATCAACTTTACACGCCACCTTTTGTGAGACTCCGCTCTGTCAAATGTGTGAATATATATGTATGCTGATACATGTGTGTGCCTAAACTTACATGAGCATGCTGTGTGTGACACATGTATGAGTGAATGCATCTAACACTTGTGTGAGCTCCTAGGCCTCCTTCTGACTCCCATCCCCACCTGGGCTTCCACGTCAATTCTTGGCTCCTTCCCTCCAGAGTTTATGTTCTCCCCTGAGGCTCTCACTTTTGCCCACAGCATCCTTTCTCCTTCAGGAAACAAAACAAACCACCCAATCAAATGTGCGTCTCCAATACAGCCTTCTTCCCATGCTCTCACACCCACAGAGGATCGTCTGTACAGGTCTGAAACCTGGGAGCCCAAAACTGTCTCCTTTGGTTTTCCTAAACTCCCTGTGGACCCAATGATGCCTACATTGTCATCATCATCACCCTTCCTGGTTCCTTCACTTTCTCATCTCTGGGAAATGCACGGCTCCTTCCCATGGTCCTCTCACCAGAACCTCACTGACTCCTGACCCATCCATTCAGTCGGGGCCAAAAAAATCATTTTTAAATCACAAGTGTGGAGCCTGATGGCACATGCCTGTAATCTAAGCTACTTGGGAGGCTGACACAGGAAAGCGCCACTTCAAGGCCTACCTGGGCAACTTAGTAAGACCTCGTCTCAAAACAACAATAAACAAACAAACAAACAAACAAATAAATAAATAAAAGGAAGGCTGGGGATGTGGCTCAGTGGGCAGAAGGTTTCCCTAACATGCATAAGGCCACAGCTTCAATCTCAATTCTAAAAAACACCAAAAAAGAAAAGAAAGAAAGAAAGAAAGAAAGAAAGAAAGAAAGAAAGAAAGAAAGAAAGAAGAAAAAACTGGGTTATCTTATTTTGCATTCAGACCTGTGGCTCCTGTGGCTTGGCCCAAATCTCCCTCTGTGCTGCTGGTAACCTGTGGGAGGGAGCATGACATTCTGGGGAGACCTCCAAGAATGCCACAGAGTGATGGAAACTCAGCACAACATGGGAAAGTGCCACAAAGTGTCTTATGTAATATATATGCTGTGTAAACATGTTTTATATATTGTATAAATATGCATGTGCACTGTATAAAATATGTATTTTCTTAATTTCGGTTCTTTGGTTTGAGAGAGAAGCAGTGTAGCATGTGTGTGAATTGGCGAATGTATAAGGAAATGAGTTCTGCACGTAACAGCGTGCACAGAAAACCTGCCATTCAACTGTCCTCCACTCCTCATTCAGCATCTACTGACACCTGCTGTGTCCCATATAGTGGCTCAAATACAGACAAAGATACCAAAGTGCTGGCCTTAAGCATTTGGCACCCAGTATAAACTTCCTCTCAAACTTTAAAACCAGAGAAAAATCCAGTAATTTCTATAGAGTCCCAACCCCCTTCTGAGTTAGAGTTCATGGGTCATGGGGTTCATGGGGTCATGGGGTTCATGGGGTCATGGGGTGATAGTGTACAAAAGGAAGCCTGGCTGGCCCTGGCCCTTCTCTACAGAGGGAGCTCTCTGGGTTTTTTTTCTCCCTGGATCACCAGGCTTCACAGTCCTTTGGCAGCCTGGAAGGTTCTATAGTGTGTAAGACCTGGATAGTGCAGTTGGTGGCCCAGGTGAGGGGCAGAGAGAGGGGCAGAGAGGGCAGAGGGGGCAGACAGGGGGAGAGAAAGTGTAGAGAAAAGAGCGGAGGGGGCAGAGAGAGGGGCAGAGGGGACAGAGTGGGGAAGAGGTGGGGAGAGAGGAGCAGTCGGGGAGGTCCTTGCATGCAGAACTGGAAAAGCGGACTCTAATCGAGGGTGGGGATGGGAGGTTGAGGTTGATGAGACTCGTCAAACTGAAGTCTCTCCAATTCACTTTCAGGAAGGAGCTCCATTAACAGGAGCGTTTGGGGAAAAAGACAAAAACACTAATCACCATCCGAAATGTACATGCTATTTCCCATCTGGTGTGCGGAATTGGATCGTCTCGGGAGTCTCGGGGAAAATGCGGCAGATGGGCTGGGCTTGGAGCTCCTCTCCCCACAGGCAGTGGGGAAAAGAGGAAGTGGCTTGGCATAGGAAGCTGGCTGGAGTGAGGGATGGTGGGCCTCTCACAGGGTGCCCATCTACTGTGGCCTGGGGAAGCTGCCCCACCCTCTGATGCCCGATGCCTGCAGCAGCTGTGCTGGCTGCCCCGTGGTTTTGGATTCGATCTGGGAAGTGAGCTCCAGGTTTACTGAATCTAGGCTTAGTCTGCGGTGGTGCTGGGAAAGATTCACAGGCATCATCACGGGCATCAAACACGGCTGGTGAGCTTTTCTTGCTGTGCTCCATCACTCCCATGGGTCATAGGTGTTTGTCGGTCTCAAAGAGGTCTCAATGAGGCCCCTGTGCCTGCAGGTCGCTTCCTTCCTCAGACACCCTGATCAGGACAGCTTGGCATTCTCCATAGAGAATGGGGCCTAATGATTGATAGACTCTAGCAGGAAGAAGACCCACTCTAGAGTTCCTAGCCTGCCAGGCCAAATGAAGAGCTGTCCAGGGTCCCCATGTTGTGCCATTGCAGAGGACATGTGTCTCACAGTCGTGTGAGTGGTGTGAAGCAGGAAAGCCTCACTGGCAGCGAGCTGGAGGCCGGACCTATTCCTGGCAGGTAGAAAGAGAGAACGTGGGAGGAATAAGGAGGGTGGAAAGCAATGTCTTGGGCAGGAAGGACCAGAGAGAGCAGAGGCTTCTGGGACTATGCACTGCTAGGGTTCCATCTAGAGAGGGGATGGCCCCTCCTATGACTCACTGATGACTTCTGTCCTATCAGACAGCAGGACGCTAGCAACACTTTCTCTCTGCTGTGACTTTCACTTTTTCTCCCCTGGGCACCCCTCCTCCAGCATCTAATTAAAGGGAGGAAAGTAATTAAGGAAGGGCATGTAACATTCCCTGTAATGCTGAACCCAGTAACACCCCCAGCCCCTCCCCCACTCCCAATCCATCAATATAACGTGCAGAGCAACTCAACCCAACACCGTATTGTTTATTGCTTGCTAAGCTGGAAAGCACTTGAATTAACCTCCTGCGTAAGTGGAGTTAGTAAAGATCCCAGCGTCTTTAAAATGGAAAGAAGGTGAGAGCCAGACAGACTCCTTTAAGGGAACTGAGGATGGGGCCCCATTCACTCATTTACACCAGTGTTTTACTTGGTGTCCACTATGGACCAGATCATGTGTTCACACTCAGGATACTGAGGAGATGAGGAGATAAATTAGCATGACCCCTACAGCTGGAAACATGTGATCCTCTGCAGTTTGAAAAATGGCAGCTCAGGCCCTGGGGAGCGAAGGGCCTGCTACATTGGAGAGGAGAAAGACACTTCCTCCATTGGATCTAAAATGAGATGGATGCAAACCCTTCTGCGTAACCCCTGCCTCCTCTTGCTCCTGACTGGACCATGGCTCCTCACCAATCCTATCCTACAGTCCAGGCACTGTGGGGGCTGTGGACACTGGGTGATCATTGCCCTTGATCTGGAGGAGATCATGGTCAAACTGGGGAGCTAGACAGCGGCAAGGCATTCATTGTCATATAAGGAAATCCATTCCTTAATTGAGATGCCTGCGAAGCACAGGAGGGAGGCGGGGACTGACTTTGTCTGGGGAACTTGAAGAAAGGATCACAAAGGCACTGACATTGAAGCTGGAGTTTGAAGCATCAATGGCAATTCCCCGTAGAGGAGAGGGTGTGGGGAAAGCTAGGAGGAAAAGCTTGTGCAAAGGCCCAAAGGCATGAAAGGGTAAGTGGCTAGTTTGAGTAGAAGTAGCGGGGAGAGGAGGGGAGGTAGCGGGAGGGGAGTGAGGGGGGTGGAGGACCAGTGGACACAGAGCCATGGAAGATACAGGGCAGTCTGAAAAGTGATGTGTCTAGAGATTAAGCCATGGGAGCCAGCTGCTGGGTAAGAGCTGGGATGATCACTGTATCTCTCTGTATTATCCCTCATATGAGACTCTCAATAGGACCCACCCCATGGATGATGCTACCGAAGCTTCACGGGACCCCAGGTTTCTGGACGGTCTGCATCTTCCTAAGAGAAGAGAAGCTTGGTCTGCAGCTCCTGCTGTCTGCAGTGGCCACTCTTGGCAGGACCATCTCCGTGTTCTTTCCTTCTCCACTCACACCAGCGTTTCCCTTGTTGGGGGCTGAGACCTGCTGATGCAGAGGAGGCCTGGCCTTCCATGACCAAGTCTTGGCCTTTGCTCCCTCTGCTCGTCTCTTGGACACCAAACCCCCACCTGTCTTCATCCTGCACTGGCCTGGGCTCCAGGGGTTCCTGCTTCGCTTATGAGCCCTAGGCTTGTCTTCTGTTGTGAGTCCTCAAGTTCTCATTTGTCCCCTGCATGTGATGTCTTTGTCCTTTCCTCTGTCCCCTGGAACTCTACCCGCATCTCCTCTATCTTTGCCTGTGCACTCTGGCTTGCCCACGTCGATCTCTTGAAACCTCACTGGGACTCTCCAGCCTTCCTGTCTCCACTCAGCCCGCCTGAACTGTGCTTTTCCAGTGATGCTTGGAATACAATAATGAATGGGAGAGGGAAGCAGCTGGGCAGGTTTGGGAAGTAAATTGTACTGTGATTGGTGCTAAAGTGCTCTCCCTTGGATGGTCTGGAAACTCGCTTCTATTTTTACTCAGTGGCGTGTGTGCCGATGTGGGCATGGCCCCAAGCTTCCCAACATGGGCCTCAGGATCCTTTCTCCTTCACACCTCCGGCTTTCAGTTCCTGCCCCTGGTCAAAAGAGTAAGAATCAGCAAGCCCTTTAGCCAGGGATTCTTGACGCCCTGAGGCTCTCTCGGGACATCCAGCAGAAGAATGATGGCCGAAACCATCCTAGGCCTCTGCTGTGTTCCTCTCCTCCCTGAGGCAGGGAGGGTAAGCGGCCTGATGAAAGCAAACCACTTCAGCAGGGTGGGTCAGTAGACTGTGTCAGAGTTCCCTGGACGCCTGAGGGATGAAGAAAAGATGTCTGTTCTGTCCTCCAGCCTGGCCCCCACCTGTCCCCACACTCTGAGTATCCCAGGGCTTAGAGGGAATGTGTGTGTGTGCACACACAGGGGAAAGAGACTGGGCTGGCTGAGTTTACATAATGGAATGGAGCCAAATCAGAGAAATGAGCCTGTGTACCCAACCGAACCCAGGTGGAGGGTAGATCCTGAGATTAACTGATTGGCAGAGCCCTGTTCACTGTCACCGTGTCCTCCTGCTGCCTCAGAGATAACGGAACTGAGCCTGGCTCCAGCTGCACAACCTCCTCCATCACAGTCTCAGGTTTGCCCCTAGGCTCCTCTCCACTGCTTCTGCAGCTGCTTCCATTTCTTCTGTCCCTAGAAACACGGAGGGATGTCACATTAAGCAGCCTGGCCTTCTGCTGGCTGTTTGGGGTCTTCCAGGCCTCCATCCTAGGGATGGGGACTTCTTCTCCTTCTAAATGACTCTTCTGAAATGTCCCTTCAGCTCAGAGGTCTGGCAGCTTCCCTGGGGAGGAGTAGGGCTTGGGCTGAGACCCAGGGAAGGAACCACAGTATTAGGACAATGGGATCAAGAGGAAGCCCATGTAGGTGGGACCGAAGGCTCCATATAGAGGGAGCTAGATGTCCAAAGGTGACAACCTGGTGTGGTGGCACTTGCCTTTAATCCTAGTGCTGAGGACTTTGAGGGCAAACTGAGCTCCAGTGTAACCAAGGCTATATCGTGAGTCTCAAAAACAAAACACAAGCCGGACGGCGGTGGCACACACCTTTAATCCCAGCACTCGGGAGGCAGAGCCAGGCAGAACTCTGTGAGTTCGAGGCCAGCCTCGTCTACAGGACGAGATCCAAGACAGGCACCAAAACCTACACAGAGAAACCCTGTCTCGAAAAACAAAAAACAAACAAAACAAAACAAAAAGGTGGTAGCAACTGAAAGGCAAACTTATGTGAGTGAGTGCATATGTGTGTGGTATGTATATGTATACGTGAAAAGTATGTGTAATGTGTGTGAGTGTATAATATATAATGTGTGTGTACTATGTATGTAGTATGTATGTATGATATGTGAATATGTATGCATATGGTGTGTATAATATATATAGAGAGTGTATGGTATGTATAGTATGTGTATGTATATTTGTGGGGTGTGTGTGTGTGTGTGTGTGTGTGTGTGTGTGTGTGTGTGTGTGGTGTGTACATACATGTAGGAGCACATACAATAATACTGTACTTCCTACTAAAAGTTAGAAAAGAATGTTTCACCATGGACCCGACTCTGGAATCTGACGAGTCCAAGCAGCCAGGACAGTTGACTGCCAAGGGCTGCTTGCCTTCATAGAGTGCCGGACGCAGTCCTAAGCACACTGCACATATCAACTCACATAATCCTCCAAACGGCTCTGCAGGAAAGGTCATATTATTATTCCCATTTTACAGATAGGAAGCAGAAGCACAGAAAACCCATCAACAGCTAGGGATGCTCACCTAGGAAGGGACAGGGCTCGTTTGCAGCCATCCCATCAGAGTTTGTGGTTCCTTTCATCCTGGGTGGATAGTATGTATGTAGCATGTGTATGGATACAGTAGCATAGGCATGCATCTGCACCTGTGCGCTGTGCATGGCAAAACACAGCTCTGAGGATGGATTCTTTTGCTCACACAAGTCTGTTAGTTCCCTTTAAAGAAGTCTTGAGGGATTTCCTTCTGCCCCCATTCCCCCAGTGAGACTGTCCTTTCCCCCTCTCCAGACTGTCTCGACCTCTGGTCAGTTCTACAAGGTTCCCTGGCCTCCTAGCAACAAACAAACAAAAACACCAAGGCACATCTGCATGCAGAGGTACTTGTGTGTGGAGTGGGCATGATTCCCATCATCTGCTGTGGCTGAAATTTTGGCTGCCTTCAGCCCTATTCTGGGCACCAACCCCAAGTGTTTTTCCAGCGTTCACCCATTGCTAGAAATCTCTTCTTTCCCTGGAGCAAGGTGGGACGGGGGTGGATGTATCACTGGGGCTCTGCTATCCACGACAGCGGTGGAGTGCACAGTTAGACCTGCAACCCAATACCCACCCCTCTACGGCCTGTAGTGGGGCTGCAGCAGCATCTCCCTTAGCCTGCTGTCCCAGCCTCCTCCTTCTGAGTGTCCAGGGCACGTGCTTCTCTCTACTTGTAGCCTGGCTGCTTGCCTCTGAGCCTATCTTGGGGGCAGAGAAGCACCATACCTGTGTGCCAGAGTGGCACAGGTGTGCCCGCGCCACGCACACAGTGTACCACCTGCTGGAATCTTGGCGGAAGGCGGGCTTGGGATGGGATCCATGGGAGAGGCAGTCTGTGGCATAATTAAGAGGGAGCAAAACAGAAAACAAAACAATGTTTTCCTTCCTCTCTCTTTTCTACCACTTGCCCTAATTATTTTCCCACTTTCAAATTCTACATCAACTTTAATTAAGCTGGCCTCGGGCAGAGAAGTCTGGCAAACTTGGAGAAGTTCACTTGTTTATTTTCTTATCACTCAGTGATTGGATTTTCACAGTGCACTCTGTCTCCGCCTCTCTCTCTAAGGAGGGGTGGTGGCAGCCTCCTGCCTACAGAGGGGGTGAGAACGGCAGGTACAGCTAAGAACTGTTCTGCAGCCTTCCAGGAAGGTGCTTCTCCACCCAGGCCTACTGTTGGCTAACTTATGCTTTAGTTCTGCCTCCTGCCCTACTCCCGCCCCCACCCAGCCTGCCTCTGGCTTTGCCCTGCAAGCCCATGAAGTCATAGAGAATGCAATCTCTAAGCAGTGGAGACAGACAGCACTGGACTCGGGGGTTAGAGATGTAGGTTGGAAATTCTGTTCTGTCACTTAGTGGGGTGGGGAGCGGAATGTCATTCATGCACTAGTTCATTCATTTACGTGTTCATCCGTGTACAAATCAACTCATTCTTCATGGCTCTCTCCCTGTCACCAGCAAAGGGAATGGCCTGCTTCCCTTCTTCACTGCAAGTTCCAGGACAGAGGTTCCTTGGCTCCTCTGGGCCTGTTTCTTTGTCCCTGTATGCTTAGGTTATTTCAAGGACAAGAAGAGAGAGCTGCAACTGGAAGCCAGTGTGACTCCTGGCTCCGTATGGTGGCACTACGTGACCTCGCTAATGTTCCATCCATCACCAGGCACAGGCGCTAGGTCTTTCTGGACCTTCCTCATCTTTCTGAGGAGGACAGATGCTGAGCTCATTCCCAGGCTAAGATGCAGACTGAATCCTGAAAGTTGCTGAATTCTATAACACAGTGGGAGGCAGGAGGACCAGGGCTCTAAAGGATGCCTTGATGGGGAGCTCAGCACATTTCTGGGGTGTCTTGGGTTGGCATGGTGTCTGAGGGTCAGCCCCAAGTGACTGAGATAAGTAGCAGGCAGGTGTCTTTGCTGGGTCCGCTGGGGAAGCAATGTGAGGGTGACAGAATGAAGGAATGTGTGAATGGGCGATGGAACAAAGGACTAGTGAATGAGTGTGTTGAGTGGACAAGTGAATGAATAAAGGAGTGGATGACTGAGGGAATGTATGAATGAAGAAACTGGTGAATGTGAGAGAATGAACAAGGAAGCAAGTGAGAACTCTAGTGAGCAAATAAACAAGCAAAAGCCTCATGTAAGTGATGTCTAAGTGGATCGATGGGGGGACTGGATGAATTAATTAGGGATTGACTGTATGAATGAGTGAGGGGAGAATTTGGTAAGGGATCTGAAAAAACAATCAATGAGTGAATAACTAAGGGGATAGAAATGAATAGATGGTCTTACGAATTAATGAATGAATTATTGCATAAGTAAATTAATTAGGGATTGTGAATGATTGTTGGAGTAAGCCAACTAGTGGCTGTGGTCCCCACTGCTGGAGTCAGGAAGCCAGGAGGTGCTGGTTCCTGTGGGCACTGGGTGCCTTTCCCCCACCTCACAACACTGGGCCCCCCCACGGTGGGGCCTCTTACCTGGCAACAGCTGTTTTGTTATGTACACATATAATAAGGATCTCCGTGTACGGATATATGTGTATCATTTACTTCTCCGCCAGAACTGTGCCCTAACCATTGAAAAGCAGACGTCAGTAAAATAATGTATCTCTGGTGGCTTGTCTACCTGTCTCCCTCACCGCTGAGAAACAACTTGCAGCAGCAGGTTAAGCTGACAATAAACACAGGAATTGACTTCAGTGGGAATGAACTTGCTTGGCTGTTGACAAAAATCTAAGGTGATGCCACTTTCACTGGCTCACCGCTTGCTCAGATGGCTGTTGACCAGTGCTGCTTGCTGCTTTCTCTCTTCTTGGGACAGGGACGGCATAAAGGCCCAAGCTGACGTGCCTGTCTCTGAGCCTACAGGTCACAGTGTCCTGCATAGGGCAGAGGAGTCTTGGCTTTTGTGGTGAGCATGCATTTGGCTCACTGAAAGGGTACTGGGATATAGAGTGAGGACGGGGCATGGAGGCCACCATCTCCCTGCCTTCTGCTTGAGCAGTTAGCAGAGATCCCTTGTGGGGGTGGAGGCGTGGGGGTGGGGGTGTTAGCAATTGCCTTTTTCCAAGCCTGAACCCCTGGGGCCAGAGGGGAAAGGTATTCCCCTCCCATTCTCACTAAAGCACTAGAAGAGTGGATTGCAGAGCATAACCCCAGGAGACCCTATTCTGAGACATGGGGGGAAGGGTCTGGAGCCCCCACCCCCAGGGCAGGGTTGCACTGAAGTGTCCAGCCCATTAGCACCTGCCTTCGAAGGAGCTAACAATAAGCAGGCTTCAGCAGAGGGCACTCAAGTCCTAGGAATCTGCACTCAGGAACTGCGTGCTCTGCTCAGTGGCTTCCTGGGGAACCGGAGTCATGAATCTCAGTAACTCGAGCCCAGGGCCTCATCACTCACAGTGATTGTGGAGGGACTGAGAGCTGAGTGGATCAGTCTAAACAAAACACGCACACAGGGGACTCATCCAAAGGAGCTAGCTTGGCCACCCCTGGGGGCTCCCCTACTTAACCACAGAAGTAGGGAGTAGAGGGAGGGACTGGAGGGCTGGGGAGCCCTGAAAGTATACCCCCTTCTTCCAAGCCTTATCCACAGCCCCACCTGTGAGCCAGTGGGAGGCATGAATCTAGCTGGCAGCGGCTTGGGCCAGCTCAGCCGTTTTAGGGGATGTTAATGAAATTCGGGAGCACTTGTCCTTTCAGACAGCAGCCCCTTTTATTTGGGAATGAAAAGCTGCATTAGTCTGAATGAGGTTTGGAGGCCTCATAAATCCAGTGCTGGCTGCCTCATGGGGGAGCGGGGAGCTGAAGCCTGGCTGGTGGATAGACTTGTTTACCAACAATTCCAAAAGCCAGGATTGGCGGCTCCCAGTCTCCAGAGATGGGGCTTGAGATCTTGCCAATCCTGCTATCTGCTGGCTTTGGGGTGGCCCAAAGAGGCATGTGAGCTCTCTTAAGATTTGGGGAGTAAGAGCTCTCCAGTTTACTCCAGTTAAGGACTCCATTCCGTTTTGCTTTCTGGCCTGCCCTCAGGCAGCCAGAGGCTCCAGGAGCTTCTGCAGGGTCAAGAGGCTCTGGATGGAGCTATTCCTGCTCAGTCCAGGTGGCGAAGGGCACCACAGGGGCAGTGCTGTCAAGTTAGCAGCCTGCTGGGTCTGTGTTCGAACCCAGCCTGGCAAACAGTGATGCCTAATAAATATTAGTGGAAGGATGGAAGCCAGAAAAGAACGAAGCGAGGAAAAGAAGCAAGGAAGCTCTCTCTCTCTCTCTCTCTCTCTCTCTCTCTCTCTCTCTCTCTCTCCCCTCAGTTGTGACAGTTCTGAGTACTTTGCCTGGAACGCAGAGAACATGCAATAAACACAAGACTCATGGCTGTCATCAAGGCTGGTTTTTGTTGTGTCTGGAGTCTCACCCTTCCCCCATGGCAGAAAGGGATCCACGCTGCTGTCATTTTGGAGCTGCTGTGTTATACAATGACTTGCAGATGGGGCAAGGACAAGGGTCAGGCCCTTGGCTGGGGATAGCAACTTCTACCCAGATCTATCCCAGAGTTCCCAAAGGGGCTGTCTAAGCCTCACAACCTCTGCAGCCAGGAAGGCCGGAGACAAGCCTCTCTCCTTAGCTAGGAAAAGCCACCTGCTTGTGGAGGCCGCTGGCTGGGCTGCCTTCTTCCTGGGGGTGGTGACAAGGCTTTGGTGTCAGAGCCACACTCTCCCCCTTCGGGACAGCTCTGATTTCCCTCTCATCCATTTACTGTAACGATGCTACTGCAGCCAGCTTTTGGGGAGCCTGCTCATCTCCCCCACCCTTTAGCTTTCCCTCCAGCGGGCCTCAGAAGTGTCTCTCCCTCTGGCCACACTTCTACCTTTCTGCTACTTTGGTTTCCTGCCACGCCCCTTGTCCCAGCCTGCTCAAGTCAGGGGGTTTCTGCCTGCAGAACAGGCAGCCTACAGAATTAGCCAGCCTGGGGAACTGGTCGCTGAACTCCTTCCAGCCCTCTCCCTTTCTCCATGGGGCACAGAATTGTCTTTCGGGGAAAAAAACAGCCAGTCCTTTTGGTTCCAGGAACCAACCACACCTAGCTGTGGAGTCCAAGCTCAGGCTCAGTGTGCCTCCAATAAAGAGGCTCCCAGCTGTGTCCAGGGGTTCCTCTGCTCCGCTCTTATGCACGCTTCCATGCTGGGTCCTTGAGGCCTATCAGCTAAGATCTCCACTTCCCATGAGGAGGTGACAACTGCGGATTTGTGTTTTCCCCTGCTTCTTTGGGCAACACTTGCTGAACATGAGCCATTTTCGATCCAGGGAAGGCCCAAGTGTGGCAAATTCGGAGGCCTCCGTATAATAGCTGAACACCTACGACGTCCAGGAACAAGGCACACAGTTTCTCTTTCTCTCTCTCTCTCTCTCTCTCTCCCTCCCTCCCTCCCTCCCTCCCTCCCTCCCTCCCTCCCTCCCTCCCTCCCTCCCTCTCTCTCTCTCTCTCTCTCTCTCTCTTCTCGGGCAGAGCCCAGAAACTCTTTGCTCCCAAGGCCATCGGTGCAAGTTCAGATGAGATGGAGCCCCTTTCTATTTGCCAATTGGCTATACTGCCCCATTCACATCCCCACACAATGCCTTGGTCCCCTGCGCCCACATAGGGCGGGAAAGAAAAGACGGGAAAATTAACAGGCGGGTTTGGAGCGCAACACATTATCTATTTGTAAGAAAATTAAAGATTTGCTCTTCAGATGTAGGGGGCATGCTCTTACCAGACAGCTGGCAAATGGGAGAGATTGGAAGTGATTGAACAGATCAAATTATTTAAATGAGAAAAATAAATTCGCACACAGCCTAGCCGCTGCTCGGTGACAGATCCGTTTATTTATCTACTGTATCGGTACCGCTTTGTCTCTGTCAAAAAGGTCATTAAACTCGCCTAGCTGCGTAATTCGCTGCCTCCTGCTCCTGCCTCGCTCCACAGCCCTTCTCTTCCCTCGACACCCAGCGCCACTTGAAAAAAAAATTATTATTGGTAATAAACAACATTTATTTTTAACCCTTTTAAGGCTTGCTTCTTTGAGGATCCTACTCTGTCCCATGGAAAATCAGTTTTTCTGTATTGTTTCTCAGGAGGAATCCGGGAGGGGGCTCCAGTTCCTCCCGCATAGTTGCGGAAGAGGACTGAGATTTCAGCCGGCTCCAACTCTAGCGGCCCTCGGAAGCGAAGGCTTTGGCGGTCTTTCTCCGCAGCCCTCCTACTGATGGTGCGTGGTGGTCAAGTCTTACCTTCCACGCAGAGAGTCTGGCCTGGTCTCTCCCTCCGGGTTAGTTCCTGAAGCTCCGCACCCCCTAGCCCAGAACTGACAGTTCTCTGAATTTTATCCCCCGGCCCCCTCCCTGCCCCGCATCCTCCAAACTCAGGGCCAACCCCGCTATCCCGTGGGCTGGAGATCAGGAGGGAAACCAGCTCCGGGTCAGTCTCCTGCCGCTGCCGTCTGGCCAGCTCCGGCCTCGTGGGAGCTGAAAGGCGAGGCTCCGCAGACGGCAGGCTTTGGGTCTCGCCGCTCCCGGCGGGCGCATTTCCTCCAGCTGGTCCGGCCGCTGGGCTGTCGCCGTCTCCCGGCTTGCGGTGCCAGCTCTGCCGCTCCACGCTTGGCTCCCCGGCTCGGATCCTTGCCCTGGGGGCGGCAGGGTAGACGGGGACGTCTGAGCTGCGGAGGACAGTCTCCATCCTCCGGGCGTCCCCCCCCCCCTTCCAAACCCAGTCCAGGGTCCCCTTCCCCGCCCCCTGCGCAGGTGTGAGCGCGCGAGTGTGCACCCGGGCGAGTGTGAGTGGGAAGCGTGTGTGCGCGGGGGAGTACGCGGAGGGAGAGCGGGCGGCGGGCGGCGCGGGAGGCGGGAGGCAGGGCGCGGGGGAGGGGGCTGGGAGGGAGTGTGTGTGCGCGTGCAACTCCACTCCGGGGCTTTGTGCGAGCCCGGGCGATAGCATCGGCGGCGGCTGGAGGAGGAGCGGCCGGAGACGCGTGCAAGCCCGCCCGGCAGCCGGGGCAGGTGGGAAGCCCGCGCGGGAGCCGAGCTGACACGAGCCGGAGACGCCGCAGCCGAGTCCGAGCGGAGCCCGGGCGGAGCCCAGGAGCTCTCGCTCGCGGGCGGCCCGTGGGCGGCAGCCGAGGCGGGGCGGGCGCCGGCGGGGCGGCCCCCCAGTAAGATGTGCGCAGCGCCGCGGGGCGCCCCCTACTCGCAGAGGCGCTCGGGAGCCGGGCGGCTGGGCCAGGCGGCGCCTCGGGGGCTGCTGCGCGCCCGCGCCTAGAGCTGCCGCCCCAGGGAGCCCGCCACGGCCGCGCCCCGGGCACGCTCGGTGGCGCCCAACGATGACCGCTCCCTGGCGGCGCCTCCGGAGTCTGGTTTGGGAATACTGGGCCGGGCTCCTCGTGTGCGCCTTCTGGATCCCAGACTCGCGCGGGATGCCCCACGTCATCCGGATCGGTAAGGGCTCCCCTGGAGCCGGGGGGGGGGGTGTCTGCGCGCTCGGGTGGGGACAGGAATTGGGGTGGGGGTGCTCTGAACGTGATCCGCGAGATTGTCCCAACCTCCCTCTGGGCTGCAGGGCTTGGGTGTCTGCTGGGATCTCTTGGCGGGGAGGACAAAGTTCCAAAACCCGGGTCGCCGGCCTTACTTATGGGGAGGAGGCCACCGGGCCGCGGTGGGCGAGGGGCCCTGGGCACGCTCCGGGGAAGGCTACGCGGTGGAGTGTGGCGAAGGTTCCAGCCCCAAACCCCGCGCCACAGGGGAATTTTGTCGCGACTGTCATCACGGATGGCCGCAGACCGAGTTCTGGGACAGGCTTCCGCGCAGAGTGGGAGCCCTGGGGAAGGCGCCAACTTCTCTCCCCTAGTCGCCCCCCATGGGCGCCTTGCCGGAGCTCGGGGACAGGCACGGGCAGGGGTGCAGGGGATGGATTCGCCGGACGAGGGCAGCTGATCTCCTTGCTCCCGACTGGCCAAGGAGCGGGGCAGGAGAGGGGCAGTCCCCTGAATGTCGCTCCAGCGGGTCCCCCAGGCCCAGGCCTCTTTCGACCAGGGGTAACCGAGGCTGGGGAATGGGAGCGCAGGAGGCCGCCTAGCGCTGCCAGGGACGGCGCCCGAGGGATGCGAGTGGCTTTTAAAGTTAGCCGAAATCCCTCCGCAGCTGGCGGCGGCTGGCTGTGTACGCGCGGCTTCTGGGGCTCTGGCTTCTCCGCTTCTCTCACCGCCGCAGATTTCTTACTCTGGGCTTTAACTTTGTTGTGGCCACCCGAGGCACCCTAAGCGGCTGCTCTCAGGGCTGGGCTGGAACCGGTGCGTGTCCCTAGCCAGCTAACCCGCTGGGCTGGGCCAGGCTGGGCTACCCAGGAGCCTCTGTTACCGCGGGCCCAGCGCCTGCGTCGGGCCGGAGACATGGGCAGCCCGGGTTCGCGAGGCACCAACATCTGGTGCGCAGCCAACCGAGCTCTACCCAGCCAAAGCCACCGTCCTCCTCCTCCTCCTCCTCCTCCTCCTCCTCCTCCTCCTCCTCCTCCTCCTCCTCCTCCTCCTCCTTCTCCTGGGCTCCCCTCCAGGAGCCGACTTTGCCCCTACAAGAGCGGACTTTGGGGTGACCAGCGGTATGATGAGGATTCAGGAAACTCGGGCCAGGCTTGGTTATCTGTACTTGAGGTTTTTCCTAAGATGCAGCCCCTTCGCTCACTCTCCCTAGAGCCACGTCCTCTTGAACTCAGCTTCTGAATGGGGACAGAAATCAGTCAGCTCTGCAGACCTTGAGGTCTTCCATTGCATGCCCAGGACCCAGGACCAAGCCCGGCATGCACCCAGAGGCAGAGAATGCCAGGCACCTGAGGGGACTCTGGGGACAGCCCTCACAGTCAACCTTAACCCTTTGAAGTCTAGGTTTCTCTAGGCTAGCCAAAAATATTTTCTGTGTTCCTGCCCCAGTACTTGCTTGCTCACCATTCCAGCTAGTCCCTTAGTAGTGGGCCACTGTTTCCTTTATTCCTGTTTTCATTTCTTGTGATGTTAGGGGACCTTCATGGTAGTGTCCTTGAGATAGAAAGGGAATATCAAAAGGTGCTGTGTGCCCCTTTTAGGCTTTGCAGGTCTGCTTTTCTTGGTCTTCCCTCTATAGAGTGGGGTAGGTGTGTTTCCAGACCAGTTTCACGAATGGAAATCTTTGGAGCCCTAGAGGCAGGTAAGCAGAGCCTCTGAGGTACATGGTGCTGCAAATGGGCAGGGTATGTGGTCCTCACCTGCCCTTGTCACTGTGACAGCACATAGAGCTGTACTGGGGTCTCCTCATTGCCCTGAAGGGGAGCACATTCCAAACCTGCAGCCCTTTTTGAGCCACAGTATAATAGTGCAATTAAGGATGGCAGCCCCCCCCCACTTCTAATCTTCTTCATATTAAGCCCCAGGATTAATTAGCATGTGGGTCCAGGCCATTTATATCCAAGAGCCCTGCCATATTTGACTCCCAGCCCAAGGACTGGGGTGCTATACTGATGCCAAACGTGACTACTGGAGCAGGGCCAGCTTTGGGTGGAGAATGGAAAGGCTCTGAGGCCTCTGGGCTTCTTCGGAGCTGCCCTGGGAGCTGAGCTTCTGTCCTTCCAGAGCTTGAGGTTGAACCCCAGCTGGAGGCTGGGAAGGGGGGGAAGCTAGTGGGGGGGCACGCAACAACCCAGAGATAACTACCTTGACTAGACTGGATGCCATCTCTCTTTTCCCATCTCTGGGATCTAAGACCTCTTGGCTGGAGCTGCAGGGATTGAGGCCCTGGAAATTGGTCTCCTCTGAAGCATGCTGGGCGCTTCTGCCAGAACTGCTGGAGCTTGGAGCCCGAATCCCTTCTCCAGCAGCCAGGCATCGCTGAGCACACCGGACCAGAGAGGGTTTACCTGCAGGTGCAAGATGGGCTCTCTGGCCTGGGGAGCATAGTACCCGCCCCTTCTCTTTGTGCCTCTTTTGGGGGCTGAAATTCCTTCTTAGACAAGGAGATGGATAGCTCAGCAGTGTGACAGAGTGCTCAAACAATCTGTCTTGAATAGATGAATTGCATTGCTCTGTCTTTTTGTAATTGTGTCTATCAGAGGGAGAGGTCAAGGCATTGATTGCTTGGATGGTTTGCAAGTAACAAAGGAGAGTGGGGGAGAGAGCGAGGGAGAGAGAGTAATTGGATTGTAGTCTGCGGGGGGAAAATGATCATTGATTATTTTATATGAATATGTGGAAGATGTATTCTGTGTGTGATTATCAAGGGCTGCCATCGAAGCCTTGTGAGGCAGATTGTTCTGCATTGTATTATTATTGTTGTCCTTGTTATTGTTGTCTGAATGGATCCTGGTCTTAACTTAGGATAGGCATTTAGATGCAAGGTCTTCTCAGCCAGATGAGCTTTAGCGACCTTCTATGGGGACTTGAATTTACAGGTTCATAACCTTAAGCTGAAGAGGAGGGGTGACGGACGTAGAAGCCAGTGGCTTGGATTTTCTGTTCTTTTTGCTCTTAGTGAACTGGATCACTTTGATACAATCCTATTCTTCCCACTCAGGGGCTCAGTTTCCCCAGATGTACACAATTTGATTGACATAAACTGTGATGTCAAGTTCCCTGAAGAATGGGCTGGCAGGAGATGGTGGTTATCGTCCTTGTAGGTTTCCTGGTTATATCTTCCCTAGGACTACAGCTAAACTATAGGATTGAGGGCTGCTTGGAATTTGAAAAAGGACCCAGGCAGTGGTGGCAGCAGCTGGAGAAAACTGGGGAGTCTTCCTTGTGATGAGCAGCCGGGTGGCTGGTAGTGAACCCTGGCCAGCCAGTGGGGAAGTTCAAAACCAAATGACTGCAGAGACATAAAGCAGGTGTAAAGGGGGGTGGGGTAGGAGGGAAGGGTGCACCCAGCTCTGCATTCTTGGAGCATCCACAGACTGGGCAGTGCTAAGCCGTTTCTGAATGTACGGGGATCCAGAAACCCTTCTCTGGGGAGTGAAACCCCCCTCCCTTGTGCCACTCCTCTGACCAGATCATCCAAATTGTCCTGAACACTCGCGTCTTGAGTTTGAGAGTCACTGCGTGTAAAAAGGTGAGGGATTCTCCTGACTGGCGATGTGCGGAGACATTGCGCCTTGTAGGAACAGACAGCCGCTGAATGAAGATCAATAGGGTTTTCCCCCCAGAAGTAAATAGCTTCAGACAAAACCTGGGAGTGGCCCGAGGGGCCTTAGAAAGCATTAACTTGAGGAATTTCTGCTCACTTTTCAGCCCAGCTGCTCCTGTCAGCTCAGGCTCCCCCCACCCCACCCCCTTCTCCAGCTGGAGTTTAATTTCTCCTCGATGCGATGCTCACACTGCGCTGCCGAGCAGTCTTTTGACGGCAGGATGACCAGGGGTTTTTAGGATGGTTTATGTGGGGTGAGCCAGGCCTGGTTAAGCTTTTCCGAGGTCATGGGCATCCCCCTGTGACTGAGCATGATGGGTTGAATTTAGAAGTCTTGACCAGTAGTACTGTTTTAAAGAGGTTGATCTCTGCTCTGCACCTCTACAGAAATGCAAGAGTATTTAGCTCCCGTTGGCATCCTTTGTGACCCCTATGAGCCTCTATGTTCACACAGGCACAGTGTTCTAGCACTGGGAAGTAGAGTACCCTGTAGAGACAGAAGGCTCAGGTGAACCTGTAGGTATTAGAACTACCCTTCCTTGGGAGGCAAGGCCTATGGAAAGGAAGCAGCAGTCTTCGGGTAGTCTTGGAGAAGGAGATTTGTGCTCTATGGCTAGGGCTGTTTCTAGTGCACTGAGGCAAGGGCTCCCCTATGCTCTCACAATTGGCCACCCCTCTCTCCTTCTTTCGGCTGCAGCCTGAGCCCTGTTGTCTTTGCTCAGGACCTTCTAGAGGCAAGTGAGATCTGATAGTTTACTGGGTCATGTAAAAGCAGGTAGGGGATGGAGGTCTCCAGGCCCTGCTTGGCAACAGAGAGGACTAACATCCAAGAATAAGGACCCTGGAGTATCCTCCACAGGCTGGATTGGTGAGGTAGGAGCCGTAGGTAGAGTCCCCCAGAGGATCAGATGGAGCTGGCGCTTTGGCCTTGGCCTTGTTTCCTGGAGCGCTTTTCATCCAGGTGCTGATTCCTCAGCAGCAGCACCAGAGGGCAGTGTGTGTGTGTGCTCAGATGGCCACCAAGCCTCCTGCCTGGGGCCCCACTGAGTCTGGAGCATCATCAAAATAATAAAACAGCAACAATACCATGGCCATAGTTTATTGGGCACTTAATAGCTGCCAGGCTGTTTGGAACGCTCTCCAAACAATGACAAGTACCAGAGAGATAGTAAGTGCTCAATAAAGGTTGCTGCAACATTTTCTCCATTATCTGATTGAGCCTCTACAATTCTGCTGGTGCCCTCCCCATTTTTGCAGACAAAGAAATTCAGCTAGGTGAACTTACTTACTCAGGAGCCTGTGCCTAGTGCTTGGTAGACAAGGGACTTGAACTGCAGTCAGCCTCCAGATCTGGTGCTTGGAGCTGGCTATGTAGTTGGAAATGCAGGTCTCATGCCCATGGTTCTGGAAGCTGAGCAAGGTCTTGCTGGGTGGTTCTAGGGCTCTCACTGGCCCAGGATGATTTCTCCACCACAGTGTAGTCCCATCAGTGTGTTCGTGTGCAGCATCAGGCTGGCCTTGCTGATGAGCCATATGGTAAAATGCTTCCTTCAGTGAAAAGGGGGTGGATATCCAGGGAGATACACACTCTTGTGTTTTTCTGTGCCCCACCTAGCTTTGGCTTCTTGACGGTCCAGTGCTTTAATCCAAGCCCCAGGCTGAATTCTTCCGTGGGTGAGGCCAGTCTACGCACAGAAATCTGTCTGTTTGGAGTTTTCCAGACTATCCTCAAAGACAAGGAATGTCAAAGCTTTGAGCCCCAAGGGCCTTGTGTGTAACTCACCTCCATCCTTTATCACCCTTGTGCTAGCAAAAGAAGATATGTGGTGGGTGGGTGGGCTTCTCTTTGTTCTTCCTTCCCCGTCTGCCTCTCTTTTCCTATCCTGGTCTCATTCCCTCTCCGCTCCATCATCCTTTGCAGGCTACCGATAGTTTTTATGTTGTTCTATTTTTAAGCAAGAATCACATGCCTATCTTCTAAATGGAGTCTATTTGGTTTAGAACCGAGACTGGTGGGCAACGTGCAGGGCATGGTGGTTGCCGTCAGCAACTGCCACTCTGCTAGGAAATGGAGCTGTGTCACTCACTGCAGCAGTGACACTTTTAGGATGGGCTCGGATGGACGAGGGCTCAGCATCTCATATATTGTCCAGTTTCCCTGTCTGCAAAGTGGGGAAGTATAAAATGCTCGTCCCCCAGAGTCAGACAGTTGTGATGTCTCTCCAAAAAAGCTTAAGTGGCTCCAAAGATCGACATTAGTCCTTTGCTGTTATTCTTATAGTCAGAGACTTGGACTGGGGGGAAACTTCCAGGGTGTCAGGATTTAAGGAGGCTCCCCAAAGATGAGGACCTTGAGCTTGCCTCAATGATGCGACAGTGAGTGCTTCCTTAAGTCCTGGCTCTGCCCATCTTCTGGGTGGGCTTCTGGTTTTACTGCTCTTGGATTTAGAGATGCATAGCTGGAAGACACAGCTCTAACCAATGGGGTTTGGAGAGGTGAGACTGGAGGAGGGGCCAGGGAACTGGAGATGAGGGCAACAGGCTGCTTGATTTTTGTTTTTCTTCCCCCTTTAACGCATTTTACTGCAGCCAGGTCTCAGCCCTCTGTGCCTGTACCCTTCCCCCAACTGACTTGGCTTTATTTCTTTGGAATTGCCTCCAGAGTCCAGGCGACCTCTCCTCTACCTGCCTCCCCTCCTGCTGGCATTTTCTTTTCCTCACAGCTCATTTACAGCGTACATTCCTATGTCTGCTTCCCTTGACCTTTATACCTTGTTTGCTAGTGTTATTGACCTTGACTGTGGTTAGGCTTGGGGATGGATTTGGGCTTTCTCTAACGCTTGTGATCCTGCCACCTGCTTTAGACAAGGATCTGCCCAAGGTTGCCCACAGCCATCTTTGCCACATCGCTACCAAAATGGATGTTTCATAATGATGTATTTTGTAGATGCTAAGCTAGTTTTTTTCTTTATGTTTTCACATAGAAGCTAGCATGGGCCTCAATATGCCGTGTCTGTGTTTACTTAGGGAATTTTTTTCTTGGCACCTCTAAATAATGATGTGTCTGGGTTTGATGAGATGTAGCTGACTGCCATTTCAGTGTGAGTCCCCTCATGTGTACTTGCCTCATGACCTCGGGTGAGTCACTTCCCCTCCGAACCTCCATTTCTTCTTTGGATGAGAGAGAAGTATTAACATGTAGGGTGATTCTAGACTGTTGTTTTTGACCTACAAACACTTCGTGTGGTTGAGCCTTACAGGACTGCCTTCACAGGACTGCTTTATGGATTAAAGGAGATAAAGTCTGTGGAGCTTTGTCCAGTGACTAATGTTTAATAACTGAGAAGAAGGAAGGGTTTCCCAGGGTGGAGGCCATGTCTCTGCCATCAGATGAAGCTCTGAAGCTTGTGCTTGGTGCTTTGTGTTTATCCTGGTGCTCATACTCCACGCAGCTCCCTGTGTGGCATTGGCTCATTTCACGCAAGCCAGTGTACCCTAAAGTGGAATGGGCAGGTCCAACCGCTGGGCCAATTACAAGAGCAAGAGAGGTGCCCTTCCTAGGACACTCCTGGACGGTTATTTATCACACACCTGCAGCCTGGGGCGTTGCATTTGCAGCGGTTTAATTGAACTGCATTTTAAAAGCATGTGTTCAGAGCTGGAAAGACTCAGAGGATGGTAGTAGGATGCTCTTGAGGGATTAATCTGGGGAATTCTGGTTAGCCCGTCCTTTTTAAGTAGGGTGTTCAATGTTTGTTTTTTGGACAGGACAGGGGGGATGAGAGATGTTCTGTGGCTAGGTCAGAGGGACAGACATGGCTCTTTGGGGGAAATGCCAGGTAATAAAGGTTCCTGCAAGAGCTGGGGAGAGGAGTCCCCGTCCTCGTGGTGATGGAAGGATTGGAGATAATGAACTGGGTGAGAACTGGGGGGAGTGTCGAGCTTCTACTGCAGGTCCTTAGGTGCTATGCTGAATGATGGTTAAGGACTGCAGACGGAGAAAAGGAGCGAAGTAACCAGATTCCTGTTTGCTGTCAAGAGGGTTCCAGTCCATAGGAGACAATTAAGACTCATGCTATTCAAGAGGCGATACAGACAGGCTGCTGGTGGAAGGGGTTTTATAGAGTTCTCAGAAACACTGCAGGAACGAGCTCTTTAAATATGGCAACGCCAGGGACCTCTGCAAAGCCCCCCTGCCTCTGCTTTGCAGAACTGAATGCGCTATTCCAAAGAGCTGCCCAATTGGGCGGAAAAGCGGGAGCGGGAAGCCAAGGACTTCCCAGGGCTCCAAGCATCCCGTTTCCTGTCTACAGTGAAGAATCGCAGAATTCAGGCTGCAGAGAACTCCAGGGGTTGTTCTGGGCTTCTGGTTCTCCAATATTAGCATTCATCAGAATCGTGGAGAACTCCTTCAGACACTGACTAGACCCCAGCCAGGACCCCAGTCCCAGAGGGCTGCCACTCAACTGGTCTAGGGTGAAGCCTATGGGTATCTTTTGTTATGGGTTCCCTGATAAAGTGAGTGTTGTCAGCCTGAGATATATGCCCTTCCTTCCTTCCTTCCTTCCTTCCTTCCTTCCTTCCTTCCTTCCTTCCTTCCTAACTCTCTCTCCCCCTCCATCTTCCCGCCTCCTTTGTTTGCTTGCTTCTTTTGAGTCAATGTCTCACTTTGCAGTCCCGGCTTGCCTCAGATTCTCTGCTACTCTTTTGCCTCAGCCTCTTGAGTGCTGTGATGCTAGACCTTCATCATGCCCACCGTGAGTGCCACCCTTTGAGAGACCACTGGTGCAACATGGTGGAGGATCTCCCTGGAGCCAGTCTCTAGCTGAATACCTACAGTTTCAGGAGCTTGCAGCTTTTAGCTCCCACCCATCCTTTAGTGCAGTGTTGGCTGCAGATGCCCACCTTGGAATAAGAAATCCGTCTGCTGGCAGTTCTGGGAAGGCAATAGGACTCCTATCTTGGGAACGTGAACTCTAGCATCCAGCTATCTGGGCTTAAAATCCCTTCCTTCCTGGCTATGTGAATTTGGATGAATCACTTCTCATAGTCTAGATTCCCTCACCTGTGAAATGGGAACCAGTAGCTTTCCCCTCAAGAGATTTTGTGAGAACTAGCAGGCTTTGCATAAAGCATAGGAGGGGAGATACCCAAAAGCTTTTTCTATTGAGTGCTGTGGATAAGTTTACAGGTTCTAGAATCCAACAGACTAACTTTAAAGCCTGTCTTGTGATTTCCCACCTTTACAATCTTGGGCATACAGTTACATATTTCAAAATACTATTCACAATGATTATACCTGTCTGCTGGCAATTGGTAAGGATTGGGCTTGTTACTACATAGGAACTGCTTAGAATTCCTCATGTAGGTACTCAGTGGAGCTGCTCCCCATTGCTCTTGCTGTGAGATCACCCGGACACTGGTTGAGGTGGGCTTCCTATCTTACCGTGACAAATATAAAGGAATCTCTTTGTTCCAAAGATGCCCAGCTCCACCAGCTCATGCCTTCCATTATACTGCTTATTTATTGAAACTGGTAAGGTCACCATCTCCCTGGATCTTAGCCTTGGCCTCTAATAACGCAGCTCCTGGTTATATTAGACATTTAAGCAGCCATTTCTTTTTATTGATCTGTGTCAAGCTTGTGATCTTCTGAGATAGGAGGTGTGGCTTTTTTGTTGTTGTTTGTTTGATTTTGTTTTCTTTTGCTACAGTGTATCAAAGGATGTAGCCCTGGCTAGCCTAGAATGTACTATATAGACCAGGCTGGCCTCTAACTCATGAAGATCCATCTGTCCCTGCCTCCAGAGTGCTGTGGGATTAAAGGCGTGTCTTGCCACACCCAGCTCCTGAGGTCTTTGCCACAAGATTCATTGCCTGTCTGTAACTTCTCTCTTGGTGACAATGATCTTCTAAGCTTTAAGGCAGGAGCTGCCATTATCTCCAGGAAGTTCTGTCATTGAGTCTTCATGTAGTTTTTTTTTGTTTTTGTTTTTGTTTTTTTTCTTGTTCACTGTTGGTGGACCACCCAGGCCTGTTGCCACAGCTCTTTCTCAGAAAGGGGGTTATAATGTCACCATCCCCTCTGCCTCTGACTTTCTTCCTGGGGTCTGTAGAGATGCAATGCCTATGGGCTGGATCCTGGGACTCCTGTGCAGCAGCAAAGCTTTGGGGACTGCCTAGCATGCCTCATGCCATCAGAGCCTGGGATGGACAGGTCTTCCCTACAGTCATGTCTGTTTTGTTCCAGGACTTGGCTGACATCAGTGCCTGCTGGATTCATCATATGACCTTGGATCTTCCCAACCTAAGTCACCGTAACCAACTGCAAATAAGCACCTTCTTTGGGCCTTTGTGTTCTCCATGGCAGTGGCCACAGTCTGTGGACTCAGGCTTGGCCCATCCTCACCTCACATCTTCTGTTCCTCTCTACCAAATGTTTACGGCCCCCCAGAAGGCTCTGCTTCTCCACTCTCACCCCTGACTTCTGCCCTGCTTTCCTGTCTGGTCAATTTCTGCTCATACTCAGCTCTCAGCAAACATGTCTTTCCCTCCAGAAAGCCTTTCTTGATCTCCACTGACTTCTGCAAGTCTCCACAGCCCCCTTCACTGCCCTGGGGTAATGCTTATTACATTGTTCTTGGTCACTGCAGAGGTAAGCACAGGGAAGGCCTGGAGCATGTTGGGCTTGCTCTCTGCTGGACTCTGTATCCTGCACAGTTTGTGCTCAGCTCATCATAGACAGTGAGTAAACATTTGTCAGTCAAATGAATGCATCCATGACTACGGTCATGGGGACAGAAGGCCACTTCATGGCTTTGTCATTCAGTTCAGCACCTTTTTCTGCTTCATCCATGAGGACTTTATGAACCTACATTCTTCTCTGAAGTCAAGGGTACTCATGAGGCCTCTGGTATTCTCCCAACACACAGGTTGGCCTCTTCTTTGCCAAGACCTTTCCCATCTAGTCTACTGAGTTACACTGGAGTGGCTGGGGCAGTGAACCCTTCCTTTCCAAACCCAGGATTATTCCATTCTTTGCTTCATATCATGGTAGCTTTCCTCTTGAGAGAGACACAGCTGCTCCCTGAAGAGACTGAGGATGCAGTCATGACCCCTCAGCTTTTCTGTCCTCATCTCTCCCCTTTTCACTTGTTCATCAACATCTATGATGCTCTCTTGGAGATTGGTCCAAGGATGTGAACTTGTGCCATCCTGATCCTCAATAGGATGGTTAATCAGGACGACTGTCAGGCAGAGCTGTGGTTGGGCTGCTTGCAACTCTGCCAGTCATAGATAGACTATTCCTTCTTCTCTTTGCCACCTGTCTGGATCCTGCTAGGATGTGTAGACATAGATTGACAGGACAGCTGAGGTGTAACATGGAGATCTGTGCATCCCCGCTGGGTACTCATGTGCTACCTACTTGCCAGAGATGTCCCAAGGTGTGTGTGTGTGGGGGGGAGTGCTTCTGTAGAGCTAGATTACCAAGCTGGAGCTTTGTAGCTGCTCTTTGTCCAAAGCCCAGTGAGTGACAGCAGTCTTCCCTTTTGGATTGCTGGGAAAACTGAGGACATTGGTGATGGTCTCACTTCCTGAGTGTCTGGATGACCTGTCCACCACTGTGAGGTGAGAGTGATATGAGATCATGAAGTAGCCCTATGGATATAGCAGAGGGAGGCAACCCCCTACTGAAGCCAGGCACTCCAATGTTCTCATGTCCTTCCACAGGGAAATAGCAGCAGGAGCCTGTTGCTGACAAGGCCACTTTCCCTCCAGTTTAATAGAAGTGACAGCCGTCTATTTTACTTGTCTCATAACGTCCAATCAGTAAATAAAATATGGGGGAACTCAGGTTAAACTGAATTACAGCTGATCCCTGGGGAGTGAGGCTTGCGGGAGACTCTAACAGGAAGATTGAGTCCTTGACTTCTTGTAAGAGAAGTAGAGCCTGGGTATTTCTCCTGAATCCTGGAAGTCCCTTTTCTTGTGGGAGGGGACCAGGTCATAGTGTTCAATGTTGTCAGAGTCCATGGAAGAACCAGAGCACCAGTGGGGAATGGCCAGTGTTGGGACCACATGACCAGTGTTGGGACCACATGACCAGTGCTGGGGCCACACGACCAGTGTTGAGACCACATGGCCAGTGTTGGGACCACGTGGGCTCACTCTCATTTGTCACTGGACACTGAGGAGACAAGAAAAATGACTTGGTCTATGTTTCATGGTGAGCTGTGGGGGAGAAGTGGGCCTAAAGCATGGACTCCTGGCCCTGGCCTCTTAGCACACACACAGACACACACACACACACATACACACACACACACAGACACACACACACACACACACACACACACGACTTTGAAGCTTTAACTTCATAGGTTTATTTATTAGTAGAGACAGGATCTCACTTCTTTGCCCAGGCTGGCCTTGAACTCTTGAGTTCAGGTGATACCCCTGCACCAACGACTTGAGTAGCTTTGGCTACTAGTACAAGCCGCTGTGCTCGACTAGACATGCAGTCTTTAGAGATCTACACAGACTAGAGTTTTCCAATGTGGAAAAAAAAACACCTCTGAAATATCTTCCACAGAGAGGGAATACAGATTGGCTCTGTATGTGTTTATAAAAGCTCCCACATAATAGTCCTGCTAGACTTACTCAGAGGCAGAGGGATGGAAGGCTGCCCTGGAGCCACGGCCGCCTTCAGCACCACGGAGAGCAGCCAGTTTCTGGGTTAGGACGTTTAGGGCTTTGTTGCTCCATGGCTCTTCTTTCTAGTCTTGGTGTGGCTAAGGTCGCACTAAACAGGTAGTCTGCCTTCCAGAGCAGGTCCCCTAAGGCTCTGGTAGTCACATACATGATGGCAGTCACGAAGAAGCCCACAGCTGGTGAGGAAACACCAGGAATTTTGTTAAGCAACACATGGTTAAGGAAGGTGAACCCTCTGGGTAGAATTTCTTCTTTATTCCCCTTCCACATAAACTGTTCTTAAATCTTTGGTGCCATGTGCAGCTTGTCTGCTAGGGAGCGGTAGCAGATGACAAAATGCATGAACATCCGCCTTTCAGATAGCACACCTGATAACCACGAGCCGCTGCTTGGCCTGCCGGCGTCATCTTTCACATTGCATTTGGTAAGTGGGCTTCCGTAATGTAGTTTTATCCTGCTAAATGTGATTTCTTAAGCGTGTTTTCTGTGTTATTGTTTCCTGAGCTGTGGAGCCCTGCACACCTGTAATAGAACCTTATTTTCTGCTAATAAATACAATTACTATTCATTCAGGTGATGGGAAACCAGTGTGTCACAGCTTTACGGTGTTCCCTCAAAGAGCCCCAGCTCCAGGTGTGTCGTCACCTGGATGTGTCAGAGAAGCCTGGTGACAGGGGTGGGTGTGACAGAGGCAGCTCCTAGACAGGAAGATCCAGCCACTCGAGAGGGTCACCTGTCTCAGAGGACGGAGGATGGGGGAGCTTTTGTCCATCCGTGGGGGACTGAGAATTGGCTGGGAGTACTGGCATCAAAACCCAAAGAGACAGAGAAGGCCACACAGGTCAGAACAGCAGAATAAGTGCCATCTGGACTCTTGGGACTTCAGAGGAGAGATGGCCCCAGAGGCTTACAGCATTAGAAAGACCTAGAACGTACAGTGGGAGAGTGGGCTGTGGCAGCTGCAATTAGAGCCGCTTTGGGGGCCTTGGCTTGAGAAATGTCAGCATCAAGGGATTGGGGATTTTTCTGTTGTTGTTGCTTCCCTTAAGAAAGCAGAAGGGAAAAAAAACTGCTTTAGAAATGTGGCTATTTTTATGCTGTTTGTAATTTTGTGTTTATTTCCTGTCTTTTTCACATGGATTCTGGGCTGACTCAGTGATTCACCAAACATTAGCGGAGCGCCCACTCTGTGTCTCCGGGTACACAGGGCAGGGAACTGCAGGGGTAGGGTGCAGCTGCATCCTGAGCTAGGGAGCATCTCAGGGCCCTCCCTGGTAGATCCAGGCAGTAATAACACCAAAGTTCCTCACACTGAGGTGTGTGTGTACGGCCTACATAAAAGTCCTGCTCTTGGAGCTTCCTTGTTTTCCTGTATCCTGGAGAGGAGTAACAAGCTCAGAGAGGCTCAGAGCTGAGCTGCGTGTCACACAGCAGACATAAGAGGAAAGCCCATCTTTTTCAGCACCCTTTGCTTCTGCCTTCCTAGCGTCCCTTACCTCTTCCTGATCATTGTTTTCAGTTTGTTTTCTGCCGGGCACTATCAGGTCCCATCTTCCCCTCCAGGGTTTATTGTGGCCCTACCCTTAGACAGAAATCCTTCTAACTTTCTAGATGGGAAGAGATTAACGTGTGTGTGTGTGTGTGTGTGTGTGTGTGTGTGTGTGTGTGTGTGGTGTGTGTGATGTGTGTGATGTGTGTGTGGGGTATGTGTGTGTGTGATGTGTGTGTGTGTTGTGTGTGTGTGTGATGTGTGTGTGTGTGGTGTGTGTGTATATGTGTGTGGTGTGTGTGTGTGTGTGTGTGTGTGTGTGTGTGTGCCTGTGTGTGTGTGATGTGTGTGGGGGTGTGTTTGTGATGTGTGTGTGTGTGTGTGTGTGTGTGGTGTGTGTGTGTGTGGTGTGTGTGTGTGTGTGTGTGTGTGTGTGTGTGTGTGTGTTGTACTTGAGTGTGTGCAGCTTGGGCTAATCCATGCAAGAGTGCTTGGATGTCTTTCTTCAATTACTTCTCTACCTTAGCTTTTGAGATCGTGTCCCTCATTGAACCTGGAGTGCACCATTTTGGCCAGACTGGCCAGCCAGCAAGATCCTGGGGTTTGCTTGTCTCCACCCTCCAGCCCTGGAGTTACAGATCTTCACAGCCATGCCTGGCTTTTGCATACATGCTGGGCATCTGCACTCAGGTCTTTATGCTAGTACAACAAACACTTTACCCACTGAGCCCATCTCCTCAGCCCCCACCATCCAGTTTTTGAGTGTCTCAGAAATGTGATTCTCCATTATTTCTAGCTAATCCAGATTCTTCCTGCGGCAGGGTAAAGCTCTCTGGTCCAGGGCATGACCTGGCCTTTCCTTAGGGCATAGGAACCTCTGGCTTGAAGCGCGTTCATTTTCAAGGCTCTTGTTCCTGGAGTTACAGCAAAAAAGCTCTCAGACAATTAAATTGAAATGGCTACACACTTTCCCTCACAGGGCTTTGGACAGATTTATAATATTTTCTTTTTTAAAAAATTGGGCCTTTTTTCATGGAGACAATGATTTATGGAATAATCAATTTCTTTATCTACCTAATACATTGGAGTGATCCGTCAGTTCGGGCATCAATCTCCCTGGGGCCGGGGAGGGCCGACGGCCTAACAGCCTGGCTCATCAGGCAAAGGGCAGGTTTCCCTGTGAGTTGCTTTCCTGCTGAGACTGGACAGAGAGCCTTGGGAGGAAGGCCTAAGCCTCCTGTAGACTCTTCTTCCAGATAAGAGGTAGTGCTTTCTTATCATCAACCTACCACCCCAGGGGAATGGGTTGCAGTGCACACTATCCCCATTACGCAGATTTGGAGACTGAGTACCCGAGGAAAGAGATGGCTCAGCTGGTGAAACGCTTGCCTGGCAAGCATGAGGGCCTGAGCTTGATTCCCAGAACCTATATAAAAATGCCAGGTGAGGTGGTCCACACTGGTAATGCCAGTGATGAGAAAATGGAGACAGAAGAGTTGCTGGGCCACTGGCCAGGCAGCTGATTCTACTGATGGAGTTCCAGGAGAGTGAGAGACCCTGGAGATAAATTGTTTCAAAGGAGGTGGATGTCCTTCCTAAGGATGACACCTGAAATCATTGTTCTCTGATGTTTCATGTACATGCATCTGTGCATGTACACCTGCACACACATATATGAATGTCCAGCTTCACACACACACACACACACACACACACACACACACACACACACATACACACACACATCTATTTACACACACACACACACACACATACACACACACACATCTATTAACACCCCCCCCCACACACACACACACACACCACAGAGGGAAACAGGAAAAGGGCAGGAACTTGAAGACATGAAGCCAAGAGTGACTTTCTATAAATCTCTAGGTTCAGGCTGGTGAGTTGGATCAGCCAATAGAGCCATTTGTCAGCGAGTCTACCTGAGTTCAATCCCCAGGACCCACATGGTGGTAGGAGAGAACTGACTTCCACAAATTGTCTTCTGACCTCCACATGTGCATGCCCCCCACCAACACAGAAATGAGAGTACAATTTAAAAAAGTCTCTGAGGTCTATAGCAAGTGGGAGGCAAAGCTGGCCTGAGCGGTCCCTGCAGGATTGGGACCAGTGAGTGCTGACCAGTACCAGCCGCTTTATTTATTTTTTGTGCTATTTGAAGATTCAGTAAACTGTCTCATGGGGGTGGTGGGCTTTCTGTAATGGAGACACACACAGCTTGGCTGCGGACGTCACAGAGGAGCCCGGAATTCTCTCCCTGTGAAATTCTCAGTCTGCCCAGCTGTATGCCTAAGGCTGCTGAGGACATCCAAGTTTTCTGAGTTCCTGAAAAGGCCAAGGCTATGCCAGCTCCATCTTCTGCTAACCCCATGGAGGCCGAACTCAGGGTGATGTTTGCCGAGAACACTCAGAGCTCAGATTCCATGGCCTCCATGGCTCATCTCGTGGGGATGCCACGCACGGGTCAGTGAGGAAATGGGTTGCTGTAGCCTGCTGGAAGCCACAGCTTGCTTGGTTCCTGTCTCTGATGTAAGGAGGTTCCTTCTGCAGGAGTGGAGACTGACATCTGAAACAGAAGGCCTGAGGTCAGGCAGCAAACCGGCAGTGTGGGAGCTTCATTCACAGGGTCATGGCTCACCACAAGTGGTTTCACTGCATATTCATCGTGGGTCAGTCTAATGCCAGGTGTCAAGGTGAGCAAGGCAGGCAGGATCCTTGTCCTTCAGAAGCTCACAATCTGGCAGCAAAGGCAGATATCAAAGCAGGTTCCAGGAGGAAAGTTCGGGGTTAAGAAAATGCCATGAGACTTCAAAGCAGCAAGGGGAATGGGAAGGGGGAGGAATGGGGAAGAGCTCTCAGTTAGCAGGTGTAATAATGTGCCCAAATGCCCAAGGGGCTGGTAGTGGTGTAAGCTGGACTGTGTGAGTCTCCCAGCTTTGTAGGCAAGCACAATCAAATACTAGCAATATCACATTGCAAACTAGTGTTGAAAACCCTCAAGGAAGTCCAAGTGTGAGCAACACTCATGGACAAGTGGTCCAGGTGACCCTCCTGAAGGATGTTTGGGTGACAGTGATGGACACGTGGTCCATGTGACCCTCCTAAAGGATGTTTGAGTAACAGTAATGAGGCTGGGCAAGATCCTGAGGACACTGGGGAGCTAATGAGGACTTTGTGATGGAGAGGAACAGAACCAAATCGACACCCCTAAGAAGTCATCCTGGTGGCTGTGGGACATGATTTCAGTGGAAGCTGGGGGGCCTATTGGATGCTGTTTCAGAGGTCTAGGTGAGAAAAGAAATGCCTTTGTGGGTGGCTGGAGGGATGTTTTAGAGAGCTGAAGTCACTGTGTTGAGTTCTCCCCATAGGCCTGACTGTCCCTTTGCTCTGGGCCTAAGCAGTGGATGCAGGCTGGGTATATATGAGAGGCCTGGACCTCCTAAGAGCTCTATGTCCAAGTCTCTAGGCCTCTTCAATATGTTGTGCAGCATGGATGTCATCAGGTACAGCTAGGCCTTCAGCCCCATTCACAGCTCTCTCCTCTGAATTGAAGATCTACTTTAAGTTCTGTCCCCGGCTGACCAAGGAGCAAGCCCTGCTCACATGGCAGGCTACCTATCTCACAGCCTCCTCTGGGTATACACAGTGCCTGATGTGTCCAGCCACCATCTGGACCTGCAGTGGATCCCAGGGCCTTCCAGTGACCCGGCAGGAAGGTCTGAAAAAGAAAGTGGCAGGGTTATTGTCAGTTCTGTGGATGATTGATGGATAAATAAAGCACTGATTGGCCAGTAGCCAGGCAGGAAGTGTAGCGAGACTAACAGAGAAAAGAATTGAGAGAACAGAAAGGCAGAGAGGAGGAGATGCCAGTCTGCCATCCAGGAAACATCATGTAAAGGCAACAGGTAAAGCCACGGAACACATGGTGACATATAGATTAACAGAAATGGGCTGAGTATAAGAGTAAGAGCTAGATAATGGTAGACCTGAGCTAATGGCTGAGCAGTTTAAATAATATAAGCATCTGTATGTTTATTTTATAAATGGGTTACGGGACTGCCGGGGCTTGGCGGGACCCGGAGAGAAAACCTCTAGCTACAAATGGCACCCAACATGAGGCAAGAGTTTTTACCTAAAACCTGAGAAAAAAGATTCTAAAATGGAGCTAAAAACGGCTTCCTAGTTGTCTCTCTCAAGTTGACAGGTTCCTAGCAGGCATGTTTGACCGGCAGTATGGCAGGAATGAAGCATCTACAAGTGACAAATTATGCTATATGGTAGATTTAGTCTTTACTAGCACAAAAAAAAGAGGTTTCTGGGCTACACGCTGCTTTGATAAAAGCATAGAACCACTGTTTCTAAGAGTTGATGGCTCCCAGAGCTGGTGGTGGCCCAGGGCTGGTGGTAAACCATGTTGGAAAGCTAAGGTGGGCAGAGCCACCAACCAAAGCTGCTACTTCAGTCCTAGTAATGCTGCAGTTTAAAACAGTAGATTCACAATAGACAGATTCAGATGGAACAAGACTTTAAGTGCTTTACAATGTGTGTAAAAATGTACATAGGCTTAAAAGAGAAAAAAGAAATATATACAGTTATATAAATAGATAGATAGATAGATAGATAGATAGATAGATAGATAGACAGGTTTTTTTTTAAAGCCAGAGGCTGTGGATTTGTTCCAGATTAAGATACATCAGGTTTGACCAGCCAAGACTCCCGGAAAGGTCTCTGATGACACCATGGCCTAGATGATCCAACAACCAGCATGGTTTCAAGGCAACTGGCTCAGATGTTACACCCTCATGGACTACTCCATAATCCTAAAATTTTCTTTATGTTCCCATAAGATACAGTGCCCCCCTCCGACAGAAAGTAGTAAGAGAAGCTACGCCCAAATTTCCACATATACCAAGCTGGCTTTGGAGATGGAATTGGCTCACTCCTTCTCTAAACCCAAGCATATTACTAAAAAAAAAAAAAAAAAAAAAAAAAAAAAAAAAAAAAAAAAGGTTAAGCGATTCTTGTGTCCCATATCAAAAGAGCCTTCTAATGTGGGACAGAGAAAAACCAATATTTTTATTTAAATTAGGTTGATTATAAATGTGATCTCTTTCTAACAAAGAAAAGGGGTATGATATAAATATGATAGGATGAAAGGGTAGATTGTTGAACCTACTTTTAAAGAGCAACTTGTTTGAAACGTTTTATATTGCTATGGATTTTAGTTTATTGATACAAGTTTAAACTTAATTTTGTTATACTGTATATATATTTCTATTCTCATTTGAGGTATTATGTTTATGTAACTCATTTAAATTGTAATGGATAATTAAATACAGATTAATAATTAGTCTTATAGTCACACTTATAGTCATGTTGTTTTCTATGTATACATAGATATAATTCAATTAGGTAGGCACTCTTCAAACACTTACAGAATATGACATTTAAAATGTTTTTAAAATTTAGACTTTTTGGACAATGAGACACGTCTGCTCCTGACAGCACCAATTTACTTCAGAAAAGAGGATGGGCATTAAATACTCCATATGGAGTTTATTGTCACGTTAACAAAAATTGCCATTTGGGCAAGAAACTGTTCTTGCCTGGACTGCTTGATCAACTGGACATTCAGGACCCATAGGAAAGTGACCACTGAACTTTGCTTGGCAAAATGGTCTTTCAGGTTCCTGCTTCACAGAGGAAACTGCCAGACATTCTACAGGACACACACACACACACACACACACACACACACACACACACACAATGACTAAAAGACTCGAGGCCTGTGGGCTAAGGACAGATGCCCCAACTTTGCAAAGGAACATTAGGTGACTGTCCAGGCTGCCAGCTGTCTCTGTCTACTCTTGCAAGACTCCCAAAAGTTGCTTGCATCCTTCTCCCATTTCTCAGGTAATAATATATCCTTCTGAGGTCTTTGATGTGGTTGAAGACTAAAGTTATAATTTCCTCAGTTATGATAAAAAATAAGTTAGATTATAGAACCTTAAATTCACAAATATAAGATAGATAGGATATCTTCTTTAATATTGTAACTATAATTCTTGCTTGATAATTGTTTTGTTATATATAATTTTACTATGTTAAAGTTAAAACCTTCCTTTCAGAAAAAAAAAAAAAAGGGGGAAGTGCTATGGATGAGTGATTGATAAATAAATCACTGATTGGCCAGTAGCCAGGCAGGAAGTGTAGCGAGACTAACAGAGAAAAGAATTGAGAGAACAGAAAGGCAGAGAGGAGGAGACACCAGTCTGCCGTCCAGGAAACATTATGTAAAGGCAACAGGTAAAGCCACGGAACACATGGCGACATATAGATTAACAAAAATGGGCTAAGTATAAGAGTAAGAGCTAGATAATGGTAGGCCTGAGCTAATGGCTGAGCAGTTTAAATAATATAAGCATCTGTATGTTTATTTTATAAATGGGCTATGGGACTGCCGGGGCTTGGCGGGACCCGGGGAGAAAAACTCTAGCTACAGTCCAGCTTAACCCTTACCGTCTCCATGGGGTCTGGAGCCCTTCTGTGTGCTGAGCATGGAACAATGTTCTCTTCAGAAGATGGAGTGGAGGAGGGAGAGAACAGTCCACTGGGCAAGTGTAGGGCAGTACCAAGGATGCTGGGGCAGGAGCATCAGCTCCATGAGATCTGACTGTGTTGGGCTTTCTTCCCTTCCACTTTTAATTTCCCACCCTCTCTGCGAATACAGTACCACTTGATGAAGCCAGACAACCGTGATCCATTGACAGCAGTGACCCATTGATGACAGTGACCCATTGACAGCGCAACCCATTGCAGACTTGGCACATGCCAGGCACTGGGCTAAGAGTATTCCAGAGAGTATGTCAAGCATGCACCTTTTTTTTTTTTTTTCTTTTTGTTTTTTGGTTTTTCAAGGCAGGGTTTCTCTGTGTAGTTTTGCGCCTTTCCTGGAACTCTCTCTGTAGATCATGCTGGCCTCGAACTCACAGAGATCCGCCTGCCTCTGCCTCCTGAGTGCTGGGATTAAAGGCGTGCACCATCACCGCCCGGCTTCAGCATGTAGCACCTTTAAGAGGCAGGATGCAGTTCTGCCTGGATGAGGAGCGTGTGGACCCAGGCGTACTCATGTGGAGAGGGCTCAGTTCATTCAGCCCACATGGACGTTGTATTCCTTATCACCATTGGGCCAGAAGCTTGGTTACTTTTGAGGCAAAGTACTTTTACTTATTTCTTTGTTTAAATGTTGTTTTTTGCTCCTATGAGAAATGACGGCTGTCTATATTACCCAGGTGGAGACATAGTGCCATGTTCTGATACATTGTTGCTATTGTTATATCCAATAACAGCAGATGTGAAGACTCACTGCCCCTGCTATGCCCTGCTTGTCAGGGGTGTTCAGTGTGGTGTGTGTGTGTGTGTGTGTGTGTGTGTGTGTGTGTGTGTGTGTGTGTGTGTGTCCCCAGTGCCCTAGTGGCCCCTGCTTTCATTCCCCGTGCTGATCCCTCTCTCCTGGTCCAGCCTGGCCCCTTTAGCAGTTACAGGAGCTGACCCTGGAAGGGCAGACATTGCAGGATCCTGCTCCTTCGCTTCACCCCACCCCGCCCCACTCCCAGCCACAGGTTGCTAGGATCTCCCAGGAACCATGTCACTTCTATGGGAGCAGCTTGGCTCCAGCACAGCGCTTCCAGCTCAGGTACTGTGCCTTGTGGACACCCCCACTTGCAATGCTGCCCTCTTCTTCCTCCTGTTGAACTACTTTCTCAGACTTCATGCTGAGCAGAAGCCCTAGCACCTGCTCTGGGAAACCCTCAGAGAGGTGCATCTCACCCCCAACCCCCTAGCCTGTCCGGCGATTCCCTGGAGTGCCCTGTCCTTTTGGTCTTGTTGGAAGTCCTGGATCTCGGGACACTAAGGCTTGTGGTCCTCATGCTTGCCTCAGGCTGTTACCCTTTTAGGCTTTGTTGAGTTAGACTCATATGTTTAAGAGTTGTAGCTTTCTTTATTTGGTTTTTAGAGGTCTAGGTTGTTTTTTTTGTTTGTTTGTTTTGTTTTGTTTTGTTTTGTTTGTTTGTTTTTGTTTGTTTCAAACTTCATTTTATGTGTTGGTGTGAAGGTATCAGATCCCCTGGAAATGGAATTACAGACAGTTGTGAGCTGCCATGTGGGTGCTGGGAATTGAACTCGGGTCCCCTAGAAGAGGAGCCAGTGCTCTTAACCACTGAGCCATCTCTCCAGCCCTTCCTTTTAGGCTTTTTTAAATGATATTTTTAAACACACCCACCATGTGTCAGCCGACATTCAGACATTGGGACTTGTCCACACAGTTTGGGGGTTCATCTTCTTTCTTCACCCTCTTCAGAACCACAGTGCCCAGCCTGCTTTCTGTTCATTTCTCGTGACAGGATGTCCCTTGTCCTGCTCCAAACTGGCTTTTAGTCAAGTTCAGAGAGAAAAGGAATGTTTTGTGGATCTGTGTTTTTATTCCCAGGAGGACAAAGGACAGAGACAGGCCCGTTCTCCTCCCTGCCCTCTCTGGCCTTAACCTGCTCCCGTCGGCTGACTCCTGACCTCCCATGTGGACAGCGACTTCTCTAAGGCGGGGAGGAACTTGGTATCAGTCTGTTGTCATTTTCACAGCTGGGGAGCCTCCAGGCTCTTCCAATCTCCTGTAACCCTCATGGTCCCCTCGGATGAGTGGAATTGTCCCTGTCCCGTTCCAGATAAGGAACAAGAGCCTCGGATAAAGAAAGCCAGAGTAAGATGCCCAGGCTGGGTGTCCCCAAGATATGATTCCTGGCCTTCCTGGATGCAGTATAACCCCTTTGCTTGTTCTCAATGGCTGCTCCAGCTCGGTCCCCAGTGAGTGATTAGTAAGTACTAGTTAGTCAGGTTGAGTGGCAGTTACAAGTGAGGTGGACCAGATAGGACCTGCCCCCTCGCTGAGGTAGGGAACAAGCGGCATGTGTCTGACGTTCCCAGCTCTACCTCCCTTCATCAGAAAGTATTGTGCCTTTCTGGGGTGGTGGTTCCTTAAGTTAAGTGAACACGTGCTGGGTGGAGATACCCTGAGAGTCCCCCCCAAGCACTACCGTGTCTTTGAGGAAGGAGGACATGGTGCAGGTGTCAGGCTTGGCAGGAGCATTTTAACAACCTCTGTCCTTGTTCCCTCTCCTTAGTCCTCAAGGTGGCTGCAGGCTCATCACTCTAACCCGGTCTCAAGCAGCTAATTGGGCCCAGATAATAGGCTGTGCATGCACCCTTTCCCATTTCCTTCTGGACTGTAGAGTGGTTTTGCAAAGCATAGCCTTCTGCTTGGACAGGAGTTGAGGAGAACTGTGGCTAGAAGGCGGATGGTCCTCTGTTCGAGGCAGGCACAGGCAGGCTGCTGGCGACCTCGCATCACCCAGAGGATTCTCTGTAACAGGGGCTGTCTGTTGTCAAGAGAGCTCTGTGGACATTGTCAGAAGGTGACTGCTAGAAAGGCTTTCCACGTGCAAGCATCTGTGGATGTGCCCAGTCCTGCCATTATATCATCCCGCTGGCCCCTTGGAGCAGGTGGCATGGGGGAAGCTTTGGGCAGTGTTTCCCTGCCCAGCTCTGTGCAAGTGGATTAAGTTCTGGATCAAATAGGACCTCTCCATTTCTTGGCTTTCAGGGCTGGCTTTGCTTTTCTGCCTGCTGGGATACATGTTGGATGTGCGGATTATCCCCCGTATCTAAACTTGGGGATCCTGAGCCTCCAACTGTTCTAGTCTGGGATTCTAGACATCTGGCCTTGCTGGCCTGGAAACAACTCAGGGGATAGTGTGTCCTTGGCTGATGGTAGTGGATGTGATGTCAGAGATGTGGAGTAACTAAGTATCCTGGTCCTGATACCACCTAGGAGAGTCCCTTCTGCATGCTGCATAAGCCCTGTGTTCTTGGTCTGTGCTATGATCCCACCACTCACCATAGGAAGGGAGGGGTCTGACTCCAGGGAAGTGACAGTGGCCTGTGAGATCAGTGGAGGCTCAGCTTCTGGGAAAGTCCGTCTCAGCGCCCCTCACTGTTCCCAGTGTCTGGGAGTCATGCTGGGGTCACTTACCCACCCAGGAGGCAGCCAGTCTGTATGACCTCCACCTCCCAGATGCCTTCCCTGGGGCCTACCCCTTCCTGCTGCCTCAGCAGCCACTGTGACAGGAGGTACCAACCCTTTCCTTGGTCTCCTCTAGAGTTGGAGAGGAAAGGAGCCCACCCAAGTGGGGGTGCCCCCTGGGGTTTCTACTGTAGCACACTGTCCCCAGGGAACTGGGGCCTTTTCTTTGTCTTTCACCCATAGTGACAGATCTATCTACCCCTGTGGACCCAATCCAGGCTCCAGACCAGCACTCAACCCAAGCAAGCCAACAGAAGAACTGTACTGAAGCCCGCCGTATGGAACCACCCATGTCTGCTGAGCGTTTGTGACACACTGGCAGCGTTTCAGCACTTTCCAGCGTGTCCCCTGAATTGGCACATGAGGAAACTGAGGTCCTGTGAGATCAAGTCAAACTAGATAAAGCTGTGTCAGAAGAACCCTCCGTGTGGGGACCGTCCCTTCGCTTTTAGTTGTCCCTCTGGGGACACAAAGCCGTCCTCATCTGAAAATGCACAAGAGTCTCCAGTGTCAAAGTGTCAGGTGGAGGTGGGGGGTTTGGTGAACAGGTGCTTAGTACATGTAACCCCTATTCCACTCTGGCCTCGGCCTTGGGGGGTGGGGATGGAGCAACGTATTTTCTTTCACCCACTCATCTTCCCAGCCTCACGGGCTCTAGGTTTGCTCTCGTGACCTTGTCCGGGAAACGTCTTGATATTTGTTACCAGGTAGACAATACATCTGGAAGACTGACCCGTCTGTTTACTTCGTCCAAATGTTTTGGTGTCATGAAGATAAAGCCACAGAGATGTAACTGCCAGGGCCCAGTTCCCAGAAGGCCATAAAACACGGGTGATCCTGCTGGGCCCCGAATGCCACAATCCAGCAAAGTGCTCCTGGTATTCAACACATGGTGATTTTTTACAAAATCGCTGAACTAGCCATGTTCTCTGTATTGATCAATAAATTACTTTGATGAAAACTCAATAGGCAAAGGCCCCTGGCACTCATTCCCTCTCCAAGGAAGGGCCTGTACGCTTTTCCATCTCAAAAACCTTGCAGCTGTTTCCAGACCCATATTTTCTTTTCTGGGTGTCACTCTCAGGGACTGCCGTCTGGGCCAGCACCTACTCAGACAGGATGCTGATGGTTTGGGGGTTCACAGGCAGGGACACCTTCTGACCTAGAGCATAGAGGCTTGACGATGTGAGAGTTGATCCATCTGTCAGGCCCCCAAAGAACTGGTTTTCTTTTTTAATTTTAATTTTTTTATTTCTTGGAGACTAGGTGTACATACTGCCACTGCTGTGTCTTGGCATTGTGAGACCCATGTACTCCTGGGGTCAGTAGGTACCAACCATGTCACTGGAAGAGCCAGGAGTCAGAAGGGACTCACGGGCTGCCTCTAAAGTCATCTACTCATTCATTTATTCGTGTCACATCTTTTGAGCCCCACAACCTTGCTGGAACTTTCTGTGCATCTTGCTGAATTGGATATCCGAGATGAACTTTCTACTCCTTGGATACAACAGCCTTCATGGTGTGCATCTGAGGCAGGAAGCCCTGCGGGTTGGAGCGGGCCACAGAGCATGGCGGTTAAAACCCTGGTTCAGAGCCTGCCTCACAACCTTCCTCAAGTTCTCAACCTGACCAGTTCATCCATCTGTGAATGAGGCTACAGTCTGTGAGTGTGTTGGGGGAGGGGCAGAGTGAGGTCTCAGGGTGGGGAGCCCCATGGGAGCTGCGTTAGCCAGTTAGGATCAAATGAACAAATGCACACAGTTCACGGACCCGTGTCTGTCACCTAGAGCTGATGCACAGAAGCCAGCACCTGCTCATGGAACCGTCACACGGCTACACGGAAGTGCTGAGAAGCTCCCTGATCTGCAGATGGGAAAACCAAGACTTTCTGAGACCAGGTGGATGTCTCAGATTTTACAGGGTTGCCTTGGCCTCCGCTCACAATTTCTCCTGAGTGCTGGGCCAGTCGTAGCTCTTTGGAGTTGGAAAGGGGCTGAAGGAGGCTGGGTCAACAGCTTGAATGTGGTATGTCTGCAAGCTGACTCCCAGGGAGACTGAGAATGTACAGTCATTTCAGGGGCTCACGATGCAGTGGGCACATCTGAGTGAGTGGCAGACTGTTTGCCCTGTTGCCCCAGGGAGGTGTGAATAGAGCCCCCTCTGCTCCAGACATCTTTTTCTTTGTTACAGATGTGTGCCACCATGCCAGCCAGCATCACCTTTACCCCCACCGTGGCATAGCTGTTAAGAGAATAGGTTCTTGAATCAAAACCACTAGATTGAAATTCTGAACCCCTCACTTCACGACTTTGTCTGTTTCCCTAGGGCTATAGCAAGGGTCCAGGGGCTATGATCCAAGCAGATAGAAGTGTATAGAAAGTGCTCACTGTCTGCTTTTATATATTTACTTATTTACTTCTTATTTATTTATTTATTATACACAGAGTCTTACCATGTAGCTGGGCTCACCTTGAGCTCTTGGCCACCCTCCTACCTCAGCCTCCAGCACGCTGGGATTCCAGGCGTCTGTCACCACACTCAGCTTCATTTATCTCCCACTACAACGAAAACAGTAATTGTCCATTTTTACAGCTCTAAATATATTTCTAGCCCAGTCTGACCCCAGATAACACTGGGAGACCGAAGGGTGGAGCTTAGCTTTCTTGGGGGACTCATTCTAAGTTACACAGCTGGCCAGTGGACTAGGCAAGACTCAGGCTGCCAGCTGTGGGTGTCTTCCTCCTGCACCACATCTATCTGCCATGTCAAAGCCCCGGGCTGCAGGGGAGGCCCAGCCTCCGCAGACAGCTGGTATCTGCAGCAGAGTTGGCCTGGTCCCGTCTCCAGCCCTTGCCTGGGTAGGGTGACTCTTCCTCTCCATTGCAGTCCCCACATTAGCCACCCTTCTCCCATTAAAGGGACATTAGCTGCCCCACCAGGCCCAACACCCGTGCCCTGCTCTCTCCCGCAACATCCTCAGGACTGTGGCTTTGGGCCAAGGGACATTTTTCCCAATTACCTCGATAGCCTAAGTTCCTGCTGCAGCTGGCCAGGCCCGGCCCCATTTGCATACCATTAGCTATGATGCCATGCATTATGGATTCATATTTAATTTTAGTACTTTTTGGAGGCAACTCTAACCTAATTAAAATCTCCTTCTCCAAGAATCTGACATTTCCCCGAACTCTGGCTCTGCAGGGATGGACACACACACACACACACACACACACACACACACACACACACTCACCTTGGTTTAGCCATAGATGTAATATTGCTACTTCAGCCCTGGCTCTTTAGGTTCTTTTCTTAAACAAAAAGGAAATAATATTTTCCTCCCAAGGAAATTTGCCAGCCTCAGTTTCTCTTCCTTCTGTAAATGGTAAGAAGACAGCCATTGTAGCCCACACCATACTCATATCCTTAGCTCATTTGCACATGGGAATGATGAATTGAATTACTTTCAAGCTTCTTCCTTCCTCAAATCAAACCTAATAGCTTAATGTCTTCTGGTGCTTTGCCACATGTTAATCAGACACCTTAATTCTCACAACAGTTTGAGATTAGCATTGCTGGTTGTTACATGCCCATTTTAGAGACGGGAAGACTTGAGGCCCAAAGGGGTAAGTTCTTTTCCAGCATTGATGGAGGCTGGATTTGACCCCACACTGCTTCAGAACCTGAACCTTAACTAGACTACAGTTTTCCCCTTCCTTTTGAAGGGAAGGAATTGGAATAAAGGGCTGGAGTTGCTGTTCTGTTTCCATCCCAAGATGATGACGTCACTGTCCTCAGATGCAGACCAATGTGTGCCTGTCATTCTTCTCCCTGCCATGTCTCAGCAGTTAGCTGGTCAGGGTCAGCATCTTCTCACCTCAGAATCCTGGAGTAGCAGAGCTTGGGTGGTGCCTGGTGAGCTGGACAGACCCCTGGGTGAGGTACAGAACATGCAGTGCTCCCAGAGAGAGGGCTCAGCCCACTGCCCACCTGTTACCAGTGCTGCCTGCCCGTGCTCGGGTCCCCACTTCTTCGTGTGGACAGCAGAAGGCTGTGGGGGGCGGGGGCAGGAACTTCCTCTGGGCCTGTATGGAAGGAAGAAAATAGGGTGTTCATCACCCCCAGTGCTTAACTATGACAAACTTCCAACACGCAGAAAAGGGAGAGAAAGCCGTAGGGCACGTCCTGCGCACCCAGCCCGCTCCTGCTCTGTGTTCCAGCACGGTCCCAGATGACTCCAAACAGCCTCTTCAGTCCTTACACAGGCTCAGAGCCATGTGGCTTCTTGTTCCCATCATTCCGAGGAGCAGGTTGGGGCACAGCTGGGCAAAGGGATTTGTTCAGAGGATGAGATCCATAAGAGCCAGGGCCAGGAGTGGCCCCAGAACTCTCTACCCTCAAAGCCTCAGTCTTCCCTCTTCACCATTCTGTTGTCAATGCAGAACCAGTCCCCAGTGCAGGCAAAACCTCTCTGGGTGCTCGGTGCAGCCTGAGGAAAGACGTGGGTGCTTGTAGTACTCTGTCCAGGTAAAGACGCATGGCTTGGGAGGGAAGGCACACCTCAGCTCGGGCTGTCTGTTTCCCATAAGTTCACCCCTGCTGCTGCCACAGTGAAGGCCTGGCCTGGGCGGCATTCCAGTCTAGCCCTCCTAAGCCTTCCATGGCTCCCTCTATGTCCACCCAGGACCAAGTCTCTTCACTGCTCCTGGGGTGGCCATGCTTCTGCTGTGAGCTAAATCAGCCATAGGCGGCTGACAGGGCTGAGAAAATGCCTCAGGAGCGCTTCACCTCTGGGGTGGGGGGATGGCTCACTGGACAAAGTGCTTGCCGTACAAGCACGAAGACCCAAGTTCAGATCCCCGGCATGGAGATAAAATCCGAGTGCGGCCGTGTGAGCCTGTCACTGCTGGAGGGGCAGGTGGAGGCAGGCAGATCTCAGATGCACACTGGCCCACCACTAACTGGAACAGCAAGCTCCGGCTTCAGGAAGAGACCCTGTCTCCAAAGTATGTGGTGAGAAGACACTGTCCGTGGTTCTGAGCTACAAACATTGCGGTCTTGCCCTCTGGGTCTCTCTCTTCAACAAGTTGTATGAGGTTCCAAGACAGTGAAGGAGACTGTCAAAAGGGACAGGTCCACATCCCTGTCTCTGGGGCTTTCTAGGCAAAGAGGGAGAAGATGATGCAAGTGTCTTCGCCCTAAGTACCACTGTGGGTACCGATAGACTTTAGTTAAATCTCTTGGATACTGTTGCTTAACAAGCCCAGGCCTCAGTTTTCCCATCTGTGGAGGGGGCACACCAATGAGTTTCAGCTAGGATGCTGAGACTAGGCTATGGTCTGCCTCCATCCACTGGCTGAGTGGTTCACAGAAGGCAGGGGCAACCAGCCTCCCCATATCCTGTGCCAGGGACTCAGGGAAGGGCCCAGCATCCAATCCCCACAATGCCATCTGCCTGGTGACTCCCCTTGCCCAGGGGTAGCAGCACCAGGGAGTCCCTCAGGCCTTAGACTATGGAGGACTTTGCCCTGAAACAGTCTTCCTTCCCCAGTTTAGCCGCCACCTCCTCTCACAATGAGGCTTCGCAGAAAAGTGTTTCATGTTTCCACATGTAGAGAAAGATCCGTGGCCCTTTCTGGCCTGGCTGCTGTGATGTTGAAGGCATCAGTCCCTGTGGGATCCACCAGCCTCTGCTCCTGAGTGGCTTCAACTGCACGTGGCCTGGTGCTATATTTAGATCTTGTCAGGCCTTTGAGTCCCTCTGTCCCTCCAAGCATTATTAAGGTCACTGATTCTGTTGAAAAAAAAAAAAAAAAAAAGCCTGGAGGGCTGAGGCAAAGCCCTTACCCTAGTGAACATTAGAGGGTCTCTCCAAGGTCTGGGACTCTGAGGGAGACAGGAGAGAAAGGACAGGGCCACAGACTCTGATGTCTGATGGACAGCTTTCCACGAGAGAGGGCAGCTTCCAGCCTTGGCATGCTGTGTCTCCAAGTCACAGCCATAGGCTTAAGTCCATCCCGTTTCCTCCTTCCGTCCAGCATTCTTTCACTTTTTATGCCAGCAGATCCTGACATGGCTCTGTATGCATCCTGCCCTCATTCCAAAATCCTCAAGGGCTCCCTATTACCCATAAATGAAGCCCAGCCTGGCATTTTAGGCTTTCTATGATCTGATCCAACCTACTTCTCCATCTTCAGTAGCAGCCCTAAGCCCCTCCAAGAGTAAACCTTCACAGGGACGTAGGTTTTATCTGTGTTATCGACCACAGACTTCCTCAGAGGGTAAATAGAACACCAGTGATCTGTTAATACCTGTTGACCTAATGGCTAAAAAAAGTAAAGTGTTGGAGCCCACCAATGCTTCCTAGTGGCTTTACCCAGCAGGACTGCATAGGAGGATGATTGGGCCACAGGCCTGGGTATCAGGTGTTTGGAAGGGTCAACACTTGGTTGTATCTAGCAAGGGGGGAGGTCTTTTGCCCCGCCCCTTGGCATTGTTATAAAAAGCCCTTTTGAATAAAGTTCTGGGCTGGTTGGGTTTTGACCCAGGCCCTCGAGGCTAGCCTGTGTTTCTGTTTTTCCTCTTGTCGTCTAGGTATCTTTTTCTATCTAAATATTTCCCATTTCTCCCTGCTCAAAAGTACCCTGGTCATAAAAGTGGGGGCTGGTCTCCCACAGTGAGGTATAGTGTAGTCATCTACAGCACCCTAGCCCCATATACCATGACCTGCACCCTTCCTGGTCCTCTGTGGTAGCCCAGCTCAATGCTCTCCTTGCTGGGCATTTCTATGGCACAGCTGCTTCTATGTATGACTGACACTCCTTGAGGTCTGTGGAGAGAAGATACCTCAGCCTGTGACCTTCAACCCCTTCAACTCCTCTGTGGGTTATAGAGGATAGGGCAGAATTGGCCCTGATGGATCAGAGGGGAAGAGATGTCACCCAGGTAGGAGACAGTGCATGATCTGCTCAGGACAGATTGAGGGATTCAGAGGAGTTAGCAGCTGGCATCAGTGGGACCCCAGAAAAGCACAGCACGGAGCCTGGAGGTGGTTGAGCCCAGAGATGGAATCATGGGAGTGGGAGGGGATCAGAGGCCCAAGGCAGCAGGCAAATGCAGCTTCTGTCATCATGGAAGCTGCCTTTGGGGGTCTAAGGTGAGCCTTGGGACCTGGAAACAGGGCAGGAACTGTGTGCCACACCTGGGGTTAAGATCAGGCCTCAGCTGGCCATCAGAGGACTTTGATGGTGACTATCCTCTGTCATTCTGGGGACAACTGATCTGGGTCCTCCTGCTTCAGCTCTGCTGTGCCTGCAGGCGGGGCTTGAAGGGAGAGGGGGGAGTGTTAACAAATATGGTCTGCAGTGGCTGTTTCCACCATTGTCACCATGCCTGAGGCATGCCTGCCATCTCCCCCACTGGAAGGCATCAGAAAATGCATGCGTGTGTGTATACACACACACACACACACACATACACACACACACACACACACACTCTCTCTCTCTCTCTCTCTCTCTCTCTCTCTCGCACACACACACACACACACGAACACACACCAGAGGGTGGGGGAGATAAGACCAAGGACCCCTCCATGGCCCTGGAGACCTCTTGTTTCAGACTTGGCACCTGCCAATTTGAGAGGCAGGAGGGAGGGGTTGGGAGCCTCATGGTGAGGCCTCCACTCTAGTCATCCACATCCTCTCGGTTCACTTGGCTCTCAGAAGGGACAGTTGCAAGAACGATGCTGTCTGACCCTCATCCCTCCCCAAGATTTTTGTGTGCTTTCTCTCTGTGCACCTCTGTGATATCCAGATCACACAGTATTATCGACTGTGCTTTATAGATAAGGAAACGCACTGGAGAAGGTCCTGTGGATTGTCAGAGAGAGTGCCGAGGACGAGGAATAGTCTAGAGCAGCTGGCTTCCCTCTACTCTGATATGTAGTAGTTTTCATGTGGCCAAACTGTCCTGAAGTTACAGTATGGCAGATGGGAGCAAGGAGGACGCAGGGTGGCCACACACTCTTCTCTTCCCCTGCTGTCCCTCTCACGTTGGCTTTGGGGTCCTGACAGGTGGCAGATGCCACTCAGCCCCTCCCTCTTCCTCTGCAGGGGCAGTGTGGGACAGAAGAGCAGGCTCTGGGGAGCCTGTGGGTGAGGAGGGATGGCAGGAGGATGAGGGACAACTATGGTAGTTCCTAGGTACCCAGGTGACTTGTTAGAGGACTCCAGGTGGAAGTTAGGAAGAGTGTAAGAGGAAGACAGGTCTGTAGGGAATTGCTCATGAAGCCTCTGTGTGTGTGTGTGTGTGTGTGTGTGTGTGTGTGTGTGTGTGTGTGTGTGTGTGCCAGAGGACAACCTGAGGTGTTACACCTCCAGAAAGCCTTCCATCTGATTTGGAGACAGAGTCTTTCATTGGGCCTAGAACTAGCCAGGTATGCTAGGCTGGGTGGCAACCTCAGGACTCTCCAGTCTTCACCTTGGAGTGCACATGCCAACATACTTGGCTCTTAGGTAAGTTCTGGGGATGGAAATCATGTCCTTGTGGCTCCATGGCAGGCACTTCAGCTATCTCTCCCAGGCTCCAGACTTAAGGGAACAAATGCAAATGGGGAGAGGGGCTTCCTCTAGACAGGACGCTGAAGTTTCCTGGGGGAGCAGCTCAGAAAGCTAAGGCAGATTCGTCCACATGTCACACCCAGGAACTGGCTGGGATACCAGGAAGCTGGCCTGGGATGGTGTCTGTCTCATTTCCTGTCTGTGATTTGGCTAGTGACTGGGCCGGGTTGCTAATTAATGAGTTGGTAACCATTCCATTTCACTCCACAAAAGTAGTATGAAGTTGTTCACAAGAATTACAGTTCATGAGCTATAGGTAACCCATGTGAAGAATTCACTGCCAGGAAAAAAAAATGTTCCTCGAGAATAAAGGCAGAAGGCGTGCTTTAGTCATGGTGACATGAAGGTGCTATCACTGGGTCAGAGGGACAAGGGAAATATGGTTCCTTAAATTTTATCTCAGATTTAAAAGCCATCTTGTCAGTTCTGCCATTAACCCCTCATTTTAAAGGAAATGTTCACCCTGGTGTTTATGTGGAAGGCTCGGAGAGGCAGCATCCTTCCAACACATGGCTAGACGTCGTAAGCCACAGTCTGGTCCTGAAGGAGTCAGCTACATGGGAGTGTGAAGCTGTGATAGGGGCCATTCTTCCCTCCAGATCTCTGGCTGATACTGGCCAGTTGACGGCTGAGGCTGCCTCTGGCAGGACCTGACATCCATGCGGCTGTGGGGCCGTTCCCAATCAGTCACCAGCAGTGATTGCCAGCTTGCTTGATGACAGGCCCCGTCTAGTAAACATGACGTTCTTTACAAGTTACATGCCAATACGGCCAGGTTAATCTACATACTTCACAAATAGTGATATTGAAATAAGTAATTAAAATTCAGAGCCAGGTGTGGTGGCTCACACCTGTAGTCCTCAGATCACACTGGGGAGGCTGAAGAAGGAGAATCTTGAGTCTGAAGCCAGCCTGGGCTACACAGTGAGACCCCGTCTAAAAAAGCAATGAGATGTCCATCAGCCCAGGTAGAAGTTCTGGTGAGTTTCCTCCTCTCTTGCTGCATCCAGCCTCTTGGGGTCCTGCTGAAGCTTCCCACTGTGACTGCTGAGCACATGCTGTCGCTCAGGAGCATCATGCTGGAAGGTTAATACCTCATGCACTGGCAGGCGGGGACAGCCTTTGCAAGGACTCCTCGAGGTTCCCAGGAAATGCACCTTCTGGCTGCCCTCCTGCATCCACCTCACTTCCTCCTCCCTCACCTGTGCATCCTGAAGTCGCCTCCTAAGTGAACTACATGATCCCAGTGCTCTCAGGCTCTGAGATAGGGAAGCCCAACGAGGGCTTTCCTCTCCTTTGAGGAAATCAGGAAATCAAGTAAGGATGTTGTCCTCTGACCAACAGAAGAGGGGTTGGCTTTTCTTCCATGGAAAAACCAGTCCTCTGTCTCTTTGCCCTACCGAGAGTGGGCAGCCCTGTGCTGTGTAGTGACTCTAGCCTGGATGGTTTTCTTGTGAAAGGTTCTGGGCCCTCACAAGGATCAGGGAGAAACTCCAGGACGGCTGGGGCTGGAGCTGTATGGCTTCCCACCTGCAGATCTGTGTAGCGTGCCCTGGGAGTAACTGAGTCAAGTTGAAGGCTGAAGGGAGCTTTGAATATAAGCTCATTAAATTTGCAAGGAAAGCTGCCAAATGCAATCGATTTTTGCTTTAGGACAATTGATCTGAGCCATTTTTTTCTGACAATAGGCAGATGAAGGGCCACTTGTCTATTGCAGCCATTCTGGGGTTGTGACAATAAAACAGAGAAATCAGCCCGGAAGCTCATCATTCAGAGTCCTGGGGGCAGTGATACACAAGCATGTACATAGGTGCATACACATAGTCAGAAATAAATTCACTCATATACAAGCATGTACACACAGACACTTAGGCACATATACACATAAACACATACTACACACAGGCACACAGATGCACTTCACATGTATGTATACACAAACACATATATGCCATATACATATACACATACACAATTCACATGTATACATAGACACATAACCATGCATGCATGGACACATATACATACATACATATGTGCACATACATTACAGATGCACAGCACACACACATATACACCATACATATATTCATGCAACATTATATGTACATACACACTTATACATTACATACATGTGCAAACATGCACACACTTGTACATACATAAGCATATACATATATGTACATACATTTATGCATATATACATGCATACATAGGCATAGACACCCCAAAGCACAAATGTGCACACATACACACTCATGTGCACACTCATATATGTACATACATACAGATTTCTCACACTGATCGACTCTGATAACATTTAATTCTTTGGGTTGTCGCATCAAGATTGCTGACTGGCGATCTCAGGAGCACAGTGGAGAAGTTCCTGGTGGGAACTGGCATGGGAACTGCTGGGCCACCTCTGCATATCACCCCTACCTGCAGCGGTTCTGCTCTGTCTCAGGGACAGGTGTTACATGACTTGGGTGCCCATGCGATGCAGCCACTGTCCTCAGATGTGCCTTTCAGAGCATGGAAACCCTCACAGGCTTTTCACACCATGAAAGGGATTTAGATTTGGCCACAATTTCCAAGGCTCACCTTCTTCTTCCCAGTGTGTCCTCAGGCCCTTGAATGTCACCTCTGATGGGCTCCTACCGAGCAGTGAGCATAAGGAGGAGACAGAATTGGGATTCGGATGGCTGAGGGTGGCTTTTTGGCCCTGCGTCCTGCTCGTCTTTGAGTCATGTGCCTTTGGAATGCGGTTTCTTTTTCTGTAAACTGGAGTTATTGCCTGATAATAATAATAAAAAAAAGTCGCAGGCATCCGCAATGAAGCTCACATCAAGCGCTCAGCATGGCGTCAGGCCCAGGGCTGTGTGAGCTCAGCTATGTCTTTTTGTTTCTCTGAACTTCATTTTCTCCATTAGGCAAATTGGGTTAATAGCTTTCACCTTCTACGGTGACTGGAAAACACCAGTTAATTAGATTAAGTATGAGAAACCTTTACTGCGGGGCCTGGCATACAATGAGTGCTTATTACTGCAGGACCTAGCATACAGTAAGTGCTCAATAAAAGCCAGATATTGGCACCAAAATTATTCCCTCATGTATGCATCGGAACGAATGAAAATAAGTTTTCTTGTCTGTCTTGGCAGTGGGGGGTTGAAATGGGCCAGCATGGGGTGGGTTTGGTAGGTTAAATGACAGTAACTGGAGAGTTCCCTTGGGGACCCTGGGGGTGGGAAGAAGGAGATGGAATTGGGGTGCTTCCCCAGGAGCTGTCCATAGAGTAACCTGGAAGGCTACAGCTGTCTCGAGGCTCACTGGGCCACCATACCAGGCTCCTGCAGTATGGTTTTCTTCCCACTGAGAACGCAAGGTCTGCCCCAGCTGGGATAGTGTGTCTGATGTGCCATCCACTCTTCGGGTGCCTCCTCCATTCACAGCACCTGGGCCTTCCCCAGCCCCACCTTCCCGACTTCCTGCCCGGATTGTCAGGGCAACATACTCACCCTGACTTCCACTTTATGAACTTAGGCCTCCAACCTTGGACCACTGAGCCTTCTACCTTCCCATGTCCCCTACATTCCTATTAGTTTCTCAGAACCTCTCATTTCTGCCTTCAGTCCACAGCTCCTTCTCTCTCTCTCTCTCTCTCTCTCTCTCTCTCTCTCTCTCTCCCCCCCCCCCCCCCCGTGTGTATGTGTGTGTGTGTGTGTGTCTCCAGAAGCTCAGCAGTATAACACAAGGCTAGAGGGAACTGCAAATCCTGCCAGATAGATGTATGAGACTGTAGCTGGAGCCTAGGCTAGACCTTCCCTTACCCTGCCCCCCCCCCCACTGCCTTGAGCTGAAATCCTAGCTGCTGTTCACAGGCTTGGGGAAGGGCTCCCTCCAATACCAGGGGTCCTGGGAGACCAGGACAAGGGGGCCTTCTCTGAGCTTCAAGCTCATTTTCTGTAAAATGGTGTCAATATCTCATGTCACAAAGCCATCAGGAATGTTAGGTGATGTGGTGATTTGAATAAGAATGGTCCCCATAGGCTCATATAGTTGAATGCTTAGTCACCAGGGAGTGGCCCTATGTGAGAAGGATTAGAAGGATTAGGAGGTGTGGTCTTGTTGAAGTAGGCTTGTGTGACTATGTTGGAGGAAGTGTGTCACTGGGGGTGGGCTTTGATGTTTCAAAAGCCCATACCAGGCCCAGTGTCTCTGTCTCTCTCTGTCTCTCTCTCTCTGCTTGAGAATGAGGATATAGCTCTCAGCTACTTCTTCAGCACCATGCCTGCCATGCTCCCTGCCATGATGATAATGGACTGAGCCTCTGAAACTGTAAGCCAGCCCCAACTAAACTCCTTCTTTTATGAGTTGTCTTGGCCATGGTGTCTCTTCACGGTAATAGAACAGTGACTGAGACAGGTGAAGAGTCAGGCAGAGGCAGAGGCTCTCTGATTGGACCCTGACAAGAGCCAGCCATGGAGGCAGAGGAGGCTGCTACTCTAAGCAAGCACATCACTCCTTAAGGGTTCCTCACGTCTATGGACACACACTGGTGATCTCTCCTGCGGAGGCCTTGGCTGCCACTGGAGATGCAAACTAGACTAACCTGGTTCTGGGGAGGCTAGTGTCATCTGGAAGCTCGAGGTCCTGTGGTCAGCAATCTGTCAGGGTGCTAAGGAGCCCAGGACAGGACAGGGGCAGAGAAGGGGTGCAGTGGACATCTGTTCTACCTACCCTGGGGGCTGGTACTTCAAGGTCATAGGTAGGTAGAACAGGTATCCACTGCAAAGCGGCCTTATTGGTTCTAGTGGAGAACCATTCTTGTTGGGTGAAGTTTCTGAATGCCTGGCCAGTGGGACACAGCAGCTAGCTCAACTCGGGCTGTGTCAGATGGACCTGGACTCCACTGCCCCTTCACATTCATTCATTCATTCATTCATTCATTCATTTCTTCATTCAGCTAGACCTATCACATGCCCAACGTTATCTTCTACTTTGAACTTCATAGCAAGGAACAAAATGTACCCCTGTCCCTGGATTGGCAGAGCTTAAATTCAGGTGGAGGCAGAGGTAGCCATTAAAATGTGTTAGTCGTTCCTACCTCCTCTAGACCCCTTCTGAGACCCTGTCACTGCTGTAGTAAATCCTGATCATTCCTGGTTCGTCTGGGGATTTGACCAGGCCTGATCATCATGGCAACCCTTATGCAGGTAGGGTCACCCCAGCCCCTCTTAGGCTGAGCCTGGTTGCTCATTTCCTTTACCCTGCCTGAGAGGCAGAGACTAGCAGTGGATTTCATCTGAGGCTCCCTGCCTGAGGCTCCACGGCCCTGCACAGCTGGAGTCTGAGCCTGGGTTCATCCTTCCAGACCACACTGCCCCCTTAGCAAGGTGGAGGGGTGGGATGGAGCTCTGCAATGACATCTCCTGCCCTAACATCTGTGTGTGTTCACTGCAGCTTTACTGCCTTAAAAATGTTTTCTAATAATCCCCAGGTGTTTCTCCTGCATACAATAGCCTGGCTTGTTACAGCCCAATTAAATCCTTATTTGAGACGCTTAATTAAAACTCTGAACAGAACAAGCCATAAAGCTTGCTCCTTGCCAGCCTTCCGCCAAAAGTGCCTATCCCTACCCCCACTGCGGGCTCCTTCTAGGACATGCTGCTGATGCTTCTCTACTTCTAGTTTTGATCTGGAGGGGTGGAGGCGTCCAGCTTGTTCCCTGGGGTGGATCCTGGAGGCTGAGCTCCTGGAACCTACGAGTTCCTAGCTCCGTTTCTGGGATCCATCTCAGGCAGTCAGAAAATGACCCAGTCTCTGGGACAGTGCCCTTTGGGGCCAGATAATTTCTTGTTGGAGTTGATGTCCTGAACACACCTGGCCTCTCCTATAGAATGCTAGTGGCCTCCTCCCTGCCAGTGGTGACAACCAAAAATGTTTTCAGACATTTGCCAGATGCCTCCTGACAGGTGGGGAGGAAGTCACCCTCTCTAGGGCACTACTGTCCCAAAGGGAGGTACCATCCTTTGCTTTCCCATCAGTATCAACAAATACCTAGCAGAGACAACTTAAAGGGGGAGAGGTCTGTTTTTTTCCAGAAGGTTCTGTCCATGCTCCCAGGCTTCTTGTGTGGGTGGAATGTCCCTGCAGGGAGCCTATAGCAGAGAGTTTCCTTCACTTCTCAGCACACTGCAGGCCGAGGAAAGGGGCAAAGGTTGGAGCTTGCTTGACTTTCTGTTTCCCGTGATTCTATCTGGACCTCCAGCTCATGGGACAGTGACACCTACATCCAATTCCTCTTTCCTGGAAATGTCCTCACAGACATACCCAGAGGTGCGCCTCACCATCTCCCTGGAGCTGCTAAATCCAGCCAGGGCTGCAGCCTGAACATCAGCAAGTGAGAGTGGAGGTTGACCGCTGTTGCCACCATTGGATTGCCTGCAGTCTGGGGGAAGCAACTCCTCGGAAATGGGTTCTTGCTACCTCCCCTGCAAACTGAGAAAATTCTAACAATTGGGGGCCACAGAGGTCTCTGCCGTACACCAGTAGAGGTTCCCCAGAACCCTGGGAGAAGTACCAGGGTGGGGAAGCTGATGAGCAGGGCAGGAGGGGGCACATCTACCTACAGACCCTCTCTTGTGTCCACAGCCTTGGTCTGCCTCTGTTCCCACCTCTTCTTAGCCCAGGAAAAACTAGAGCCAAGTCACTTGTCCACACCCTCCCGGAAGTCAGGGCCTGGAAATTTGGGATTCTGATCTGGAAGCCTCCCTAGCCATGCCCGACGTGGAGACAATGGATGGTGCTGACCTCACGTCCAGAGATATAGGAGGAGGGCACTATGGGACAGCTCATACCTCTGGCCCTCAGACAGAAGCATCCCTGGTGACAGTCCGTTTCCCAGAGTGGAGAGAATGGGATGAGGAGCAGCCTGCAGTTGGATTCTGACAGACAGGGAGGTGTCTAGTGAAGGGATGTGACTCAAACATGGGAAGGAAAACACCTTGGTTACTTGTACGGTCCATATCTAGGAGGGTGTAGCTTGAACATCAGCATGAGACACTAAGGAAGGCACATGGCCAGGGGCCTGTGGTCTGGAATGGGGGGGGTTCATTTCTATCAGTGAGCACTCAGCCTTGAGCATCTGAGTTTTAGTGAACTACGGACTGGAAGCAGTTTTTATTTATTATATTTTTAAAAGTGTGTATGTGTGGTTGCCCACTGAGGCCAGATCTGGGAGTTGTAGGCAGTTGTAAGCCACCCAGTGTCTGTTCCGGGAACTGAACTGCAGTCTACTTCAAGGGCAGTATGTGCTTGTAACTGCTGACTGTCTCTCCACTGGAAGAATTTAAAAAATTGAGCCTGCACTGAACCTGCACACATTCCTTTATAATCATCTTATGGTAATCCTTAAACAATATACTTGCACAGTATGTATATTGCCTTGGGTGTTCTGTCATCTGGAGGTGACCTGAAGTGGGGGACATGTGTAGAACCACATAAGTACGAATACTATTGCATTTTTGGTAAGGGACTTGGGCAGTCCTGGATTGTGCAATCCATGGGTATTCTGGGACCAGTAGTTTGTTAGTTACTTTTCTGTCTCTGTGAGGGACTAGCTGGCAGAAACATCTTAAAGGAGAAAGGTTTACTTGGCCTCAATGGCACAGAGAAATTTGACCACAGTCCCTCCATGTAACACAAATTGCTAAACGGTCTTATAATAAAAAACCCAGAGCCAGATATTGGGGTAAAAGCTGAAAGATGAGAGAGGCAGAGCAGCAAGCCACTAGTTCTTACCCCTACGAAATCCTCCCCTGAAAGAGAGCGAGCTCTTCTCTCCACCTCGCCTTATCACTTCCTGTCTGTCTGTACAGACCTCCAGACCTCTATGGTTAACTAGTGGCTATGTCCTTCTTTTGATTTTCAGGCAAGCGTTAATTGTTAGGGTACAAATAAAATATCACCACACCTCCATCCCACTAGCTTGAGCAGAATATCATGGCAGTGGGTGTGTGTGGCAGAGGCAGACAGGAAGCAGAGAGTGTGACAGGAAGCAGATGGGGTAAGGCGCTCTCAAAGACCTGCCCCTCCATCTCAGTGACTTACTCCTTTAGCCAGGCCTCAACTCTCAAAGTTTCTAGAACCTTGCAGAATAATGCCACCATCTGGAGACCAGTTACTCAGAACTTGAGCCTGTGAGGGATATTTTTTATTCAGGTCATCAGAAAAGCCCTGTGGATACCTAGGGCCAACTAGTAAATTGATCTAAGAAAATTGGGTTTGAACTGAGTCCTGAGGAACCTGGTTTTTTGGTTTGTTTGTTTGTTTGTTTGTTTTGTTTTCTAGGAAGCTCTAGGGAGGCTGAGTCTGTAAAAGGTATATTTCAAGGAGGGAAAAGAAAGAGGGTTGATCAAAAGGGTACATGCCTGGTGACACGATTTTTGGCCACACCATTTACCAGGAGCACCTTGAGTCTGTTGCTGGAGAATGTTTTGACACAGTCACCATGAGCTGTTGTGTGTTGAGCACCTACTGTGTGTGGTGCTGAATGTTGAATGGATCACAGCTAGCCAGTCTTCACATAGCCCACAAGAAGGAGTAAGTGGGTCTCCAAATGACCTGCCCAATGTTACACTCTGGTCAGTGGTAGACAGCATGAGAGTATCTCCGCACTGACTCCGGCTCCCATCATGGTGGGGCCCCTTCCTTCCCTGTTGTTATTGGTCTTTCCTTTCTAGACAGGTGGCATTGGAATCATCTGTGTGATGGGTGCACAGTGATGGGTGTGCAGCTTGTGCTCAGCAACCCTTATGGGGTCCCTTTCCTTTTGAAGCCCCATCAGCTAATTGCACAAGGCAGAGCCATGAATGGGCTGAGGGATGGAAAGAGAATGCAGCAGAACTGGAAACAGAGATGGTCAAGGGCTTCCCAGTTCCTACTGAGAAGGGGCTTCACGTTGATGGTGACAGGTCCATTGAGATATTTCATTCTCTCCTGCACTGAGTCATGAGGAAAGGATGGGCTGAGGTGGCCCTCAGAAAGAAAAGCGAATCCCAGGTGAGCAAGGTGGGAACCCCTGAGCCTGGGTACCAGCTCATTTTCCTGAGGTTGTTGAGTGACCTGTGACCTCAGAACTGGAAGGAGCTTCCTGGAAGCCTGAGGATAGGGGAAAAGAATCTTCAACAATCACAGACCAGCAAGGCCAAATGTAGCTAAAAGTTTGTCTTTGTCCCGCCCAGTCCACAGCCACTCAGACCTAAGTAAACACACAGAGGCTTATATTAATTATAACTGCATGGCCATGGCTCAAGCCTTTTGCTAACTAGCTCTTATATCTTAAATTAGCCCATAACTATTAATCTATGGATCACCACATGTTCCATGGCTTTACCTGCATCCCATTACAGCCAAGGTTTGGAGACACTTAGCCCCTACGACAGAAACATAGCTTTGTTGAAGATCCATCTTACACCACATGCTACGTTAGGTTCACGGCCAAATTCTGCTAGCATAAGTTTGCTTTGGGGGTTTAAGGAGGCTGCTAAACTTTAGGCCAGCAGGTGCAGTGTGCCTGGATTCAGAGAAATATCTAGAAAACCTGTCTCTGGGCTCTACTGTGCACAAGATGGAGAAATGCCAAGTATCCAGGACTGTGAAGACAGGGGATGTGGTTTGTATGGTAGAGCACTTGCCTGACATGTACAAGGCCCTGGTTTCCTTCCATAGCATCATGTAAAACTGCATGTGGTGGCATGTGCCTATGATCCCAGAATTTGAGACCTGGAGACAGGACAGTTAGATGCCATCTTCCAGTGGATGACTGCATAGGGAGTTCAAGGCCAGCCTGACATAACTCGAGATTCTTCTTAAAGAAAAGAGTCAATGAGATGGATCAGTAGCTGTCCCAACTCAGTCTCCCAAGACAGATCTGTCAGTTCTGTCTGTGTGTAAAGGAGTCAGAGTGCCACAGGGCTCTGTGAGTTTTGGTTGCTAGAGATAGACTTCCTTTTGTTATCTCCAGAATGAGGGTTTGCAGCTAGACATTTGTGCATAGCACCTCCATGCCAATGTAGAGCTTGGATCTTGGGTAGAATAGAGGCTGAAAATTCAGATTGCCCCTGAAGAGCCTACAGACATGGCTTTTTACTTCTCATCTGCCACTGAGCCTGTACTCACACACTGCACCCTTTTCCTTGTGCCTGCCATTTGGGCCTGGTGTGTCATGGTCTCTCTACCTCTCATGGAATGATCTCCTAGCTCCCTTGGCCAATGGCACCACACTTCAGATTCCGAAGAGGAGGATTTGGTGGGACTATCTGCTTTTTCCATGGGTTTCGGTCAGCCAATGGATGACAGCCAACCTCAGTAGATCCTATGAAGTCTGGGTGGATGTGGAGGTTAATAGGAGGCAAAGAAAAGGCACATGAGGACTGTTCTTGGATGGAGCTGCGGCTGGAACATGACCTGTAAACAGTGGTGATAATTAGTGGTTTTGCTTGCAACCTGCTTATTAAATTCACGTGTGAGGCAAAATGGTGGGAAATTGCAGTTTCTCTGGATGACAGCAGCTACATGTCTGAGCATCTTGATAGCTCTGGAGTCTGCAGGAAATCACTCTGTCCTGTGCCCAGGCACCTGTGAGGCTCCAGGTTTCCCACTGCTTGCTTGCTCTCTGGTCCCCTCAGCTTAACGCAGGTCACTGATGGCAACTGTCCATGTTCTGTTTGTGGGGGAGCCAATCCAGGCTGACCACATCATGCCAAGTGATGGTTACAGGTGGAAAATGGTTCCTATTCCAGCAGGAATCAGATGTCTGCTGGGAAGAACTCTCTCTGTCTCTGTCTCTGTCTCTGTGTCTGTCTGTCTGTCTATATCTCTCTCTCTCTCTCTCTCTCTCTCTCTCTCTCTCTCTCTCTGTGTGTGTGTGTGTGTGTGTGTGTGTGTGTGTGCGTGTGTGTGTGTAAAACTGATAAGAATTATTCTCCAAAAATGCTAGCATTGTTAGAAATAAATAATCTAAAACAGGGGAGGTAATGGTACCCGCTTGCATTAGTCTTGGTACCACCTCATGAAAGGAGAGCTCAGAAGGTGGCAGCTGACATTTATGGAGATCTGTGTTCAAGACACTGTTCCGAGTGTAATATCACACCACCCCTAGGGGATGGATGCTATTTTACAGAAAATGAAACTGAAGAAGAGGGAGGCCAAGGCCTCATTGTACTGGGGTAGGTGGGCCAGGCCCAAGTCCGTACAGGGTTGAGTGGTCTCCTGTAGGAGGAGTGTGACTTTGAGGAACCCCAAGACAGTGCTGGGTAAAGGCTGACCCACAGCACTGAGGGTGATCTCCAGGTCATCGTGGTGGCCACCATGCCCCTTGCTGTCTCAGCCTTGGCATCCTCACATGCCTTGTCCAGATGCATCACTTCCCTGTATAGCAAGGACACCCTGGATCTCCCGTGAAAAGCAAGCCTTGAATTCCTGTTTCATCTCGTGCTCTCCAGGGCCCCTGGGGCCTGTGTTTCACTCATGTCCCCCTTGGTGGAAGAGGGGTACAGGTGCTCAAGAGTTTAAAAGGCTAGTTCAAGGACACACATCTAGTAAAACACCACGTGTGAACTCCCCAACCCGGCTCCTGACCTGACGGCTTGCAGTTCACAGAAAGTTCCCCGAGTCCCCTAGGCAGGTGACACCTGGATTTACTATGCTGATCACCTTACCCGTGGGTTAGCCACGAATGCTCCTCTCCCCTAGTGCCTCACCAAACCCAGGGCTTCACCTCCCTGTCTGTGAAGATGGTTCTAGAACACCTCTTTTCTCCCAGCTCTCCCACCCCGATGTCCCAGGATCACGTTAGACTACATCTCTGGCACTGGTACATCTGATTTTATTGTCACAGGAGGTAAAAGTCCTGATTCTGACGCTGGCTCACTGCACACTGGCTATGTTCTTAGGAAGTACTTAGTACTTAGTCTGTAGCTATGTTCTTAGGAGGTACTTAGTACTTAGTCTGTAGCTATGTTCTTAGGAGGTACTTAGTACTTAGTCTGTAGCTATGTTCTTAGGAGGTACTTAGTACTTAGTCTGTAGCTATGTCCTTAGAAGGTATTTAGCTTCTTGTCCTCAGCCATCTCAACTGTAAAATGGGGATAGTGATGGTCTGCCTATCCCATAGCACTGTTGGCTTACCTATCCCACACACATGAGCACATGCCTACACCTTTGCATGTGTGTATGTATGTATGTATGTATGTATGTATGTATGTGTGTGTATGTCAGTGCACATGCACACACAGTGCTTAGGACAGGTCTGACTTTTGCCCCCAGTGGTTTTAACAGTCCCAGGCAAAAGCAATCAGCAGGTACTCCCTCATCCTATACCTCTCATGGGACAAGTGCCTCCCCTTAGTCTTCCTGTGTCCTGAGCCTTCACCCTCAACCTCTCCCATCACCTCAGTAATATCCCCAAACTTCTCTGTTTCCTAGGAGGCTGTTCTATCCATCTTCTGTCAGCTGGCTCACAGTGTTGGGTGGTACCATAGGCATTTCCTTACGGTCCCCAGGAAGAGGTCCAGCTTGTCCAGACAGACACTGGGGGCCCTTTTCACCCACTGAACCTTCATTTCAGCCTGCTCTCAGGCCTGGCCTCACTGAAGCCCTGGCTTCTTCCTCTGTATCCCACTCTGCGGTCTTTCTCATTGATGATTTTCCACCTTGAAACTCAACCTTCTTTGCCCACATTCAGCAGGGACTGGACGGCAGTTAGCTCCTCCTTAGGCCTTTCCTTAGAGATCTGTAAGCTGTCACTCTCCCAGAGGCTCCTAACGCCAGCTAGGCCTGGCTTTGGACCTGTAGTCAAGTGTCTTTCCTTCTCTGAAACCAGCAGCCCCACCTCAGGGCCACCACCCCAGGCCCTGCAACTCTGGCTGCTACCCCAGGGCCCTGGCATAGTTCCACTGCTGCCTAGTTGCCTAGGACGTAGGATCAGTACTTTTGATGTGCCCATGCAATGCCTCCTACCCTCCTCCACAATCTCCAGATCCCATAAGGCCTGTGTTCCCCTTAGAGATGGAAGGCGTTTTGTTTTCTTCCTTTGTGAGTTGGGTTCCAGCCCAGGCATCTTTCTGGAACTCAAATATGATAAACAGCACATTCATGAGAGCTTGCCTGGGGTGCAGCCTGGGAGTCCAGATGCTCCTCTGGAACTTCTGGCTGGTCCTCCTACCGACTTGAGCCAGTCTGGATCTGGCTTCTTCTAGGAATCCTCCTGGACTCTGAGATTTGGGCACGTGGCTGGTCCTGATGCAGGGCCACTGGCCCTTCTAGGATGGAAGGGAGGCAAGGGGAGCTCTCATGATGGAGGACTAAGGTAGTAGCCCAGGAGTGGTGTACAGTTGGTGCAGGGAAAGCTTCACCCTGGAAGATCCAGCAGGATGACATAAGGATGGACAGGTATATCATCTTGACATTCCGAGTTTCCTCACTGTCAGAAGCAGGACTCTGAGGGGTCAGGGTGGAGGGTTGGGCGAAGTCTTAAGTGCTCATTAGGTGGGTGTAAGGATCTGAGGGGCTGCATCATGAATGACCAGCAGAGCTGAGTTGGGCAGCTTGCTGCCTTACTGGCATCTACCCTACCCCAACACATACACCTTGACAAGTTACTTGTCTCTCTCATCTGGAAACTGCATAAAGATCTCAGCATCTGCTCATGGGTTCTTAGTGAGGTCCCAGGGGCATTGATGATGTCTGCAAGGGCCTTGGGCATGGTACCTGGATGCCTCATGAGGTAATTACTCAATAAAGGGGGTATGGTTATTGCTGCCTATATATGCCTGCGTGAGGAAGACTGAGTTAGACTGCTCTTTCTGGCTGAGCCATGGCAACTCTGGACCTTGCATCCCATGCAGGAAGAAGACCCTGTAGTCCCCAGGTGGCTGAGCTTTTCCAGGCTGGGCTTAGGCCCATTGTGCCCTGTGCTATGGGTGTGGCTGGTAGGAGCCGAAGGGGCCTAGCCTGATCTAAAAGAGGATCCCAGTGATCCAAGCATGTGATTCACAGGGCCATTTCGCTGACAGCTTCTGCCTCACCAGACTCCAAGTAATTAACCAGCCAGGCCCCAGGGAGGGACATTTGGCGGCAATCAGGGTAACCTTGACCTCCTTTGCAATGTACAGCCAGGCTTCAAGATGCTCAAGTGCTGTTGAAGGGTGGTTCCTCCCAGCACAGAGAACTCCTCCTTCTGGGCCAGTTGGAGCAGAAGCCAGGGTCCTCTGGCTCCCCGACTCAGTCACAGACACTGACACACAGGTCTCCCACAGAGACAATTGACCTTATTTGGCCTTTACACAGGGAAGAATTTCTCATGGTCCCACATGCTTTGCTTCCTTGGAGAATTACCACCTCCTGAGCTGTGTGTGTGTGTGTGTGTGTGTGTGTGTGTGTGTGTGTGTGTGTGTGTGTGTGCGCGCGCTCCTACACGTGTGCTAGGCTACAGGATATAGAGAATGGTGCAACAGGAAAGTGAATGGAGATATGGGCGTGTCTGTGTGAGAGTAGGAGGCGTGGACTGAGCTTGGGGAGGGGGCTGCTGTGTTTGTGGAGTAGAGAGCATAAGAGCGCAAATGAGTGAGGCGGAGGGGCCGTGGCTGAGGGTGTGGGGAGGCAAGTTTGGGGATGCAATGACAGCCCTCCCCTGCCAGCCCCTCCCCAGCGGCTCAGGCCTGTATGTTTCAAATACTTCATTGTCGGCCCTGGTAAAGCCTTTATTTATAAAGCGCGGGTGTTTCATTCAGCTTAACTGAAAAGGCCTTTAAATCACCGCAGCTGGGAAGGGCTAATTGCAGTTAGAGTTGTCAAGGGCTCTCTTGTCTGCTTTCGCCATCTGTGACATAGTGAATGCAAAGATCATTTTAAACATAGGCAGTTAATGTAGAGAATAATTTGAGAGCTTTAGATATTTATGGTAAATTATTTAACTTTATAGTTGAGTTTTATTGCCTCATTATTCTATGTGTGAAGAATCTTGGCGTTTCCTGTGACTCGGCACTTTGTGGAGTTTTACTTTGCAATGCTCTGAAGGAAAGTTACCCTGCCCTGCTGAGCTTGGAGCAAACTCCATACCACCCACGGAGAGGCTATGGGTCATGTTCGTCTGGGCACAGGCTGTAGCTGCTTTTGGCCTTGGGTCGGGGTCATTAGGTGCTCTATAAGGACTTCCCTTTCTCCTGCCCTATAATGTCCCTACCTAATGCCCCTTGGCCTTGAGGTGCTGGGGTCCTGGGAGGACAGTGCCCAGGCCAGGCTTTTCATTTCATTTCAGCCCTTTGGACCCCAGGTCCACCCTTTCATCCCTGGCCTGAGTTCCATCAGGGCAGGTGTTGGTTATTCGCTTGTGTTGTCTTTTGATCATTGATCAGAGCTGAGCCTTCCTAATTACCCAGGTTTCTTTTGAATGTTCCCAAATGGAAGACTTCCCTAATCCTGGTGATAGTCCCTGCCTCCTTGCCACTTTCCCTTCCTGTTGGGGTTCTGGTGACCCTGGCCTGAGTACTATTTCTGCACCCTGTGGCACTTACATCCCAGCAGGATTTTGCTACAGGCACTTAAGACCCCACTGAGGACCTCTCCTGGCCATCTGGATCCCTGAAGCTGTAGGGGGATGACCCTCAGCCAGTGATTGCATGAATGGGAGGACAAGCACCCTATCCCTTTGCCTTCTGGCGGGATTAGCTCAGAGTACTGTCAGGGTCAGCACCGTGGTAGCTCTGATGGCCCCCAGAGGGAGTGGCACTGTTAGGAGTGTGGCCTTGTTGGTGTAGGTGTGGTGTAGGTATGGTCTTGTTGGAGGAAATATTTCACGGTGGAAGCAGGCTTTAAGGTCTGATATATATATATATATATATATAGATAGATAGATAGATAGATATAGATAGATAGATAGATAGATAGATAGATAGATAGATAGATATGTTCAAGATACCAACTGTTCCCTGCAAGATGTAGGACTCTCAGCTACTTCTCCAGCGCCATATCTGCCCGCACACCATCGAGTCCCTCCATGATGATAATGGACTGAATCTTTGACCTGTAAGTGAGCCACCCCACTTAAATGTTTTTCTTTATGAAAGTTGCTATGGTCATGGTGTCTCTTCACAGCGACAGAAACCCAAACTAAGACAGCGTGTCTCTGAGGTTTCCCTAGTAGCCAAGCCCGTCCTGCCCTTGGCTGCACCCTTCTCCTTCCCCTCCCTGTCTCACCTCCCTTTCTTTTCTTCGTCAGTATTTTCTGGAGTAAATGGCTTGGGCGCAAACCTTGTCTCAAGCTATGCTTCTAGGACAGTGGTCCTCAATCTTCCTAATGCTCTGACCCTTTAATACAGTTCCTCAGGTTGTGGTGACCCCAATCACAAAATTATTTTGTTGCCACTTTGTAGCTATAATTTTGCTACTGTCATGAATCTTTTGTAAATATCTGTGTTTTCTGATGGGCTTAGGCAACCCCTATGAAAGGGTTGTTCGATTCCCAAAGAGGTCGCAACCCATAGGTTGAGGACCACTGTTCTAGGGGTTCTTTGCCTACTGGTTGTGGAATTGAACCCCAGTACTGCGTATCCAATGACTGTAGAGTTGGGACATTGAACTCTGACTCTTTAACCTAACTTTAGAAGTCTACTGTGTTGGGCTGTGTTCCTGGTGGTCCAGCCTTTGTTAGACTTTCTTTGATAGGGCAAAGGAGTGTCCAGCTGGCCTGAGTTAAGCACAGCCTCCTATATGAGCACGCTAGGGTTCTAGGGGAAGGATGTGTCTTCAAGAGGTTTGGGTAATTACTTTCTGTGAGGCTCTGTTCCTAGTCCAAGGTCTGAAATGACTGACTGAGGTTTGGGCTTGGTGTCTGGAATGGATTTAGTTTGAACGCTAACGTTATTAGCTGTGGAACTCAGGCTGTCACAGGACACCTCTGAGGTACGTTGGAATGAGCTCTCTCCTATCCCCAGTTCCTACACTGCCTCCCATTCTTCAGGACTCAGCTTAAATGTCACTTTCTTTGCCAAGCCTTCCTTAAGTGCTCCTTCAGGCTTGGGCAGAAGTGTTTTCACAGCTCTTTGTCCACAGCTTGGTAATTGCACTCCTCACACTGACTTGTCATTTATCTGTCTCCGTGCCTTCTTCCTGACCATGCTGGGAGCTCCTTGAGGGCAGGAACAGTTTGGATTCATCTTATTTGTTCTAAGAGCCTAATGCCTGATGCAGCGCCAACTCATAGAACGTGTCCTGAATTAACAGATAGGGAAGGGATGGATGGATGGATGGATGAACAGATGGATGGATGAGTAGATGGAAAATGGATGGATGGATAGATGTATATGTTTACAGATGGATAGGTGGGTTGTGTTTTTGTTTTGCTTCTCTTGCTGTGATAAAATACCCTGACAAAATGCACCTTAGGTAAGAAAGCGTTCATTTTATCTCATAATCGCAGGTTACCATCATCACTGTGGGGACATCACAGTGGCAGGAGCTTGAGTCAGCTGGTCACATATCACATCCATAGTCAAAAATCTGAGAGAAATGGATGTATGCATGCTTGCTTGTGCTTGGCTTGAGTTCTCTATTCCTACTCAGCTCAGATCACAATTCCCTGCCTAGGGAATGGTGCCACCCACAGTGAACTGGTTTTCCTACCCCATTTAATTTAATTAAGATAATCCTGAAAGACATAGCTACAGGCCACCCCATTGTAAACAATCCTTCATTGAAACTGTTTTTAGGTGATTCTATGTTGTGTCAAGTTGACGATTAAAACTAGCAGTAGATACACAGGTGTGTGGATGAGCAGATGGATAGATGGATAATGTATGAACGGACAAGTGGATGGATGATAAACAGAATGATGGGTAGATCAACTGATGTGCGGATGAATGCAGATTGTTGTAGTTGTTACAGAATCATGGTGTTCTGTGCTCATGACAAGCCTTGGAACCCTGAAGCACCAGCTTCCTCCAGTGACTCTCTTCCTGGGCAGTGGATGCCTTAGCATTCTCCAGGGAATGAATGTCAGACATGAGGAAGCAGGAAGTCTGGGTCTCTGGATATAGGACCCTGGGTAAAACCTCCTCTAGCCTGAAGGGAAAAGTCTTCTTCCCCAGCACAGGGGCCCCACACTCTTTACAAAGATGCTACAGTGAGGAGGGAAGGGTGTCTGCATACCCGTCATTGCTGGGGGCTACTCTGTAAGAGATCAGACATAGAAGGGCCCCAAGTGGGATGCATCACAGATGGGAGGAACTCAAGCACAGTTCTAGTTTTGTAGCAGGAGGCTTGAGAGGTGGTGGGGTCAACAGCAGCCCTGAGGGGCAGGAAGCGCCAGGGCCTTTGAGGTTTAATAACAGCCCCGACACCAAGCCACTGAAAAGCCTCTTCCCTTTAGCAGTTGTGGTTTGTAAGTCAGGAAGTATGTCCCAGATTTGTCCCTTGTCCCTCAAGGAAAGCTCATGCCACACCTGATACGGCTCCAGGGACACATGGGGAAGGGACCACTGCCTTTGGTCAGCAGGGAAAAGGAGCAAAAATGCACATTCCCTTAGCCACAGGACCTTCCTCAGCCATAGGCATGCTGGGAAGACTCCTTTTGAGACCTGTGTTCTGAACATGGCTATGTGGGGAAGTAGATGGAATTGACATTGTTGTAGGCTGGCTGGTAGAAGGAGACCCAGTTGTTGGGGAACACAGGCTTTGTGGGCTTCTGGCAGCATTACTAGGGATGGACAGACAGCTCTGGGGCCTGAGGAGGGCACATGATGAGCAGAATCATAGCAGCCTACCTAAACTCTGCCTCAGTTTCCCCCTTGAAAGCTCTGAAGAGAAAGGTTCTGCTTTGCCATCTCAGGTCTGTCCTATGTCCCCAAAGTTGGGACCACCTCAGTGGTCCTAGACACCATGGTGTGGTAATTCTTTCAGAACATGCTGAATGTCAGGGACATTCTTTTCTTTTCCCTCCCTCCCTCCCTCCCTCCCTCCCTCCCTCCCTCCCTTCCTCCCTCCCATCCTTCCTTTCTTCCTTTCTTTCTCCTCCTCATTGCTCTCCTTCTTTTAAAATAAGGTCTCTCTATGTAGCCCTAGATGGCTCAGAACTTGATTTGTAGACCAGGCTGGCCTTGAACTTACAGAGTTCCACTTCCTCTGGAGTGCTGGAATTAAAGGCATGCACTGTCACACTTGGTCAAGAATGTTCTTTCTCTTCTTGCTACTGATGTGCAGAGCCCTGCCAGCCTGATCCCTTCTAACCCCCTCAGCTGCCCATTCTGCATGTGCCAAGCTCCTCCTGAGCTGTCCCCGAGGCTTGGCTTGTCCTGATTAACCCTCAGCCCTGCGCTTTGCTTGTTCATGACGGCCCTCCTGGCAGGGCTCCATGCTCATAGGCCATATGGTCAGATGATGCTGGTGTGAAGGTGCCCCTTCATCTGGCCGAGGAGGGGGCCTGGAGGGAAGGGTTCCAGCTGTTCTTCAACAGTAACTTGCTACCTTCTCCCTTCTGTCTTGGTTACTAAACCCCGAGGGTTTGTAGCTGCCCTACTCCCTTCCATCCCTACACCCCCCTTTGCTTATGCCACAAGTGTGAAGGTGGTGTGAAAGTGTGCATGGGTAGTGTCCAGTGGTTGTGTAAATGTGAGTGTGGATGAGAGTTAGCAGCTGTGTGACTGAGAGAGCGCGTGCGCGTGCGTGTGTGTATGTGTGTGTGTGTGTGTGTGTGTGTGTGTGTGTGTGTGTGTGAATATGAGGATCATGAGAGAATGTGGGGGTGTGCAAGCACGTGAGAGTCTGTTACATCCTTACTGTGTATGTGTGTATAGTTGTGCTTGCTCATGTGACAGTCTACCTGTGAGAAGGTGGAGAATGAGGATGACTTGTGGCTTCCGGTCAGTGTGTGAGGCTGGGGACCCAAGGTTCCTCACCTGCATGCTCGTGTGTGCAGAGATAAGAATATTACAATGTGGCTGTGCCGTCCATTCATTCATTATCCTGAACTCCAGATTCTTATGTGTGGGAGCTCATGTTAAAGGCAGAGTTCTCACCCCACAGTGGGCAGCAGGGGGAGAGTCAGAGACCAGGATGTTGCACCCTGGTACCTGGCAGTACTGGCACCCATTAGATGCTTTAAACAGGCGGAAGTGCAGAGGTGATCTGAGACCACGTGTCAGAGGTTATAACACAAACCAGAAGGGCAAGAAGAGCCTGTTATGAAGGTTGTATGCTGTGAACATTATACAGCCAAGTGGTAGAGAGCAGTGTTCGAGAGCTTGGGTTGTAGGCCCAGCTCTACTGGTTAATAGCTGTGTGACTCTGAGAAAATACCTCCATACCTGTGTGCCTCCAGATGAGTGGAATGAGAATGGCCATGGCCTTCTCTTCCAGGTCACAGAAGACGTGGAGAGCCCTTAGAGCAGAGTCTGGGACACAGGAAACTCTCACCAAGTGTTCATTGCAGTTATTGCTTCCCTGTGCCTGGTGCTGAGAGAGGATGGGCTGAGTAGGTACTGCATGCACCCCTATAGTGGAGTGTGCATGTGCACGGGTAAGGCAGGGTGAGGATGCCATGTTTGTGGGGAAGGGTGTGTGCATGTGTGTGTGTGTGCTCATGAGCACCAGGCCCTAGACAGGTCAAGTCCCAGAGCACAGGCGATTGTAGGGCTTGTGATGAGAGGACAGGTGAATGCATGCTTGTATGCACAAGGATTACAGTGAACATGTGACTGGCCGTGTGCAACTGTGTACAGGGCAGGCATGTGCCATGTGCAGGACTGGAGCAGGCGCCTCCACAGAAGCATGTGGGGCAGGGGCTCCTCGGGCCCATTTGGCGACAGTGGCCTGGGACTGTCATGGGAATGGCGGGCCCTGGGGGGCTCTTGGTTGTCCCGGGCCCTCTGAGAGTTCCGGGGATCCTTGCTCTACTTGTTAGCCAGCAGCTGCCCCCTCTCACCCCACTTCCTACCCTCCTCCCTCCTGCCCAGCCTCAGATCTGCCTCCGCCAGCTTTCCTTTCCCACCCCCTTTCCATGTGGCTTCCTAGGGCTGCCCTTCATCCTACCTGACCAGTGGCTGGCCTGGAAAGGTTAGTGACTGTCCCTCAGCGACTCTGCCCTACTGGGGCCAGGGCACTGTCTAGTTCCTGCATGCCCCTGGAGGTCCCTTAAATAAATGGCTTCAAGCACTTCTCCACAACTTGATCCCACAGAACGATCTGTCAGCCTTTCTAACAAGACCCTGGGTGCACACTTGGAGGAGTTAAGAGCCCAAGGCTTTTGGCTGAGGACTCAGTGGCCTTTCTCAAGGACTGCATCTCTTCCAGCTATCCTTCCTGGGTGGTGGGCTGAGCCCTGTTTCCATGGAAGTCATAGGGACAGGTGGAGTGTGAGACTGGGTGGAGACTGGAGGATTACACCCAGCACCCCTGGTCCAAACCTTAACCACCTACCCAAAGAAGCAGGGATGAACATGTATAGAAAACGTGCCTTTGGGGTACCAGCACCTGCCCTGTCTGGGTTGGGGGAGCTAACACTACCAAGGATTGAGGAGCTAGGGAGAGTGGGAGGACCTGGAGAATCTGAGGGACAGATTTTCACTATTGTCATGTGCTGGTCAAAATGCGTCCTACTGGATTCCTGACTGTCACCAACTCTCTGAACTGCCACTTATTCTCCAGAAGCGACTATTTAGTGTAATATTCTCTGTGCCTGAGAAACCTTGGCACCTAGTGGGCACACAGTGAATATAAGAAAGAAGGGCATAACCCTCCCCCATCATGTCTCTCATGTGGTGGAACAGCCAGACAAGCTTGTCAAACAGGATGCCACAGGGGCAGGTGGAGTTTGAAACCAGGGCCTGGTCTAGGTCTGGGTGCACTACCTGATTTGACTGAACCATCCCTCCAACCCCCGCTTTGTCCTTTGAAGCATCCTTTTGGCTGCTGATTCTTCCCATCAGTCCTGTAGGAATGAAGTGAGACCCTTGAAGGGAGCTCTGCTGGGAAGCCAATGAAGAGAGGCTGGGCTTGTGAGCGTGTGGAGAGCTGTGTTGGACTTGCTGAGTGGTGGCTCAAGAGGCCTTCCTCTCAAGATGTGTGCAGAGCTGGGCTGGAACCGCAAAGCCGCTGGGATCCAGGAGCTCTGGAAAACAGACTTCCTCTCTTCCTCTGTTTCTCTCCTCCACCCCTCCTCCCTTTGAGCACTGTAGCTTCGGGAACCAGTGGTACGTCCTCCTTGTCCTCTACAGGCTCTGGGCCCCATCACTGCTCTACACAGGTGATACATCTTGCCCTCTGTTGCCTGGCAATGCCTTGTGATCATCAGCAGCTTCTGCCACCACTGGCCAGCCATTCCTTTCTGTTTCTGAGTTCATAGTCCCAGGAGATGAACTGATTGACTCAAGCATTCTTTATGAGCTAGGCCATACGGCATCTGTCTTTGAGTCAAGAACTTGACCTCTTTATTCATCAGCTGAGCCCACGAGCATGGGATGCTGAGTGTGGCCTCCAAGACAGTAAGTTCCCTTGGAGAGAGGGCACACAGCACAGGCCCAGCACTAGCTCTTATACACTGTCAGCATTTCTGAACTAGACCTCTGAACTCTGACTTTTCTTTGACATCTGATGGTTCTGTGGCTTGTTCCAGGAGACCTAAACCAGCCTTTGAGTCTCTAGTGTGTCAGAAGTGGGCCATGACCCCCATCATAGTCCTAACCCTGTCCTGTAGGTTCATGAGCCATGCCATTGGTCCCAAATAAGAGAGTAAATGGCTCTTCGACGGCTTGCCACAAAGTCAGGGCTCTGTTGCAGCAAAGGTAGGGTGTCTTCATCTCCATGATGGGTGCATTTGACCAGACCTGCATAGCACACTGTGACCATTGGTAACTCATTTCTCTCTGCTGCTCCAGCTGAGTAAGATGTCATTGGAGACTGGCTAGCACCAGCCTCACTGAGGCTTTGGTTAGGTGTGCTCACAAATCTCCAGCAAGGGGCTTACAGCAGAAGGTGCAGCTCGTCACTCCTCTCTCTGCCCAGGGTCTTTGCATTGTGTCTGAGTGTCTCCTATCAAGAGGAGGAATCCAGTTCCCTCTCCTCCAATAGGGCTGCCCACTAACTATTGGCTGACTTGGCCAACAGACCATAACAGAAAGGATATTGTGCCATGTCTAAACCTAGACTTTAAGAATTCCTGCATGAGGGCTATGGAGAAATGGCTCAGTGGTTAAGAGCACCTGCTGCTTCTGAAATAACTGGGTTTGATTCCCAACACTCACGTGGTGGCTCACAGCCATCTGTACCTAGAGTTCCAGTGGATCTGATGTCTTCTTCTGACCTCCATGGGCTCCAGGCACACATGTGGTGTACATACATAACATGCAGACAAAATGGTCCTACACGTAAAATAAATAAATATTTAAGAAATAAAAAAATAAATCCCTGCATGCACATGAGCTCTCTTGGAATCCTGCTACTGCTGCACAAACCAACATGGTGTGTTAGATGATAGGAGACAAAAGGTCAAATCATCCCCTGTGGTGAAAATGTGTTCCCCAATATATTGTGCACCCTAATAAATTTATCTGGGGTCAGAGAACAGAACAGCCACGAGACAGACATAGAGGCTAGAAAATGGTGGCACTCACACCTTTAATCCTAGCCTTCTGGAGGCAGAGATTCATCCAGATCTCTGTGAGTTCAAAGCCACACTGGAAACAGCCAGGCACGGTGACACACGCCTTTAATCCCAGGAAATGATGGCAGAAAGGTATATAAGGTGTGAGGACCAGGAATTAGGTGGTTAAGCTTTTAGGCTTTTGAGCAGCACAGTTCAGCTGAGAAGCATCCAGTCTGAGGAAACAGGATCAGCTGAGGAACTGGCAAGGTGAGGTAGCTGTGGCTTGTTCTGCTTCTCTGATCTTCCAGCATTCACCCCAATACCTGGCTTCCTGTTTGATTTTTATTGATAAGACCTTTTAAGATCCTGATACAATTCCCCCATCCCTGCTCGGTACCCTGATTGATAACCAGCCCATGGTTAGGCACTAAATGAGGCCATCCTAAACGTGATAGTGGTCCCTTCAATCCCCAGACTAGCAGCCAGGGTATTAAAGAAGTTTCTCTTGAGGAACAGAACTGATAGAATATAAAAGAGAGCCATTAGATAGGCTCATGTGACTCAATCTGGGTAATCCAATGATGGCTGCACACCAGAGAGGCTGAGCCTGGTAGCTGCTCCATCCACATGCTTCAGCAAACACAGCAGTCCCCTTCTTATACTGAAGAATCAGAGGGTTCCTGGAGAGCCACTGGTCTTTGGTCCACACTGGAAACCCAAAAGAAGTTGGGTTTTAAGATCAGTGAAGGAATGTAACGGCAGTGACAGCAGCAGCAGCGGCAGCAGCAGAGTCAATGAACTCACCAACAAGACACAAAGGCAAGCAGGCAAACAAAACAAAACAAAACAAAAAAAAAACAAAGCTTTTTTTTTTCTCTGACCTCCTTTATCTAGGCTGCAACCAGAGGTGCTGCCCGCATTTAGATAGGAGTCTTCCTGATTAAGAAAATTCCTCTCAGGTCTGCCCAGCAGCTTGCCTCTTAGCTGACTCTTGATCCAACGACGATGACAACCAAGATTAGCAATCACACTCAGCCTAGGTCTACTTAGTCTGGCCCAGATCCTGAGCAATAATGCATGCTTATATCACTATAAGCTGCTGAGTCATGGAATGTTTGTTATGCAGCGATAGATAACTGCTACACCTTGCCCATCCTGAGCTCTCAGACAATGTGTTAACACTTGCTTTCCAGCTTAGCCCCTGAGACTAGGGTGGTCTGTTCTGGATAAAAATGTGTTTGGACCCAAGATGCAATGATGACTTGGTATATTGATAGATGCCCTGTAATCTGGGTGCGGAGCGTGCCAGGCAGCTGCACTTCCTGCCACTTACAGAGAATTTGCTGTAATGCATTGTGAGGCATTAGCATAATAATTGCTAAGCATTCGCAAATGAATAGCTCACTGACTGATGGATTTTGTACAGAATCTGTGAAGGTTACATCGAGGGTGAAAACATTTCACTGTGTCAATGAACATACTTAATTTCTCTGGAAGTGCTATTTAAATTGCGGCGTGCTATGACATTAGCATAACAAAGACATAATGCATTCGTTTATGCTGTAGTAGGGAACACTGCCATAATCAGCGGACATGACGAGGCAGGGTGGAGATGGGTCTGGGAGCTGCGGAGGGCAGTCCCATTGGGTCTCTTGGCCAGGCAGGGGAGGTGCTGCCCTGTGGGTCCCGCCCTCTGACTCAGCTCCAGATGGGGCTCTGGGGCTCACTGGGTGGGTGGACTCTGTTTATTGGCTTGTTTCCTTTTCACTGAATTTTCTCTTCCCGCTGCTCCGGCCACCAAGTCCTGCTAATGGGTGGGTGGGTCTTGGCTGTCATCAGAGAAATCCTCAGGAGAATTAGGAAGCATTCAAATCTGGCAGGATTCATCCGCCCCCTTCAGCAGGGCAGGACGGCCTCCCTGGAATCAGCCAGCTGGTCCAGAGAGCTGTGCCACAGGACCTCCATCTCTCCAGCCCCCTCTCCTGAAAGTGTCATCAGAGCTGCCACGAGAAGCCTCACAGGGGATGGCTTTATTACCTCAATTTTCAACATGTTCTGCATATCTGGCTCTTGGAGGGGGAGTGTTGGGGGGAAGAGATTCTGTTAATTGAGCATCTACTGTCTGCCAGGCACTGAGCTATTTTTGTACACACCAGCTCAGCTGGCTCCTCAAACAGCTGTGTACAGGATGGGGGCAGATGGGTGAGATCATGGTCCAGCATTGGCTTCCTTTTATGCAGAACTTGTCAGAGCCTTTAGTATAATCATGATTTACAGGTCTCCAAGATGCAGGCAGAAGGGGAGTTTTGAACCTTGCAAACAGCAGAGCCTGGTGTGGGAGGCACTAGCATGATTCCATTCATGACTTGGTAAAAACTGAATGAGTGAAGAGTTCTTAACCCCATTTTGGAGCTAAGGAAGTGGAGAGCCTCGAGGACATAGTTTGCAGAGAGCAGGCCAGCGACCCATGTGGGACCTGAGTCCTTGTCTGCTGGACTTCAGTGGCAGAGCTGGCTTCTGAGGAGAAAGGAGAGTGACAGCCAGCATTATTGGGTGGGACATCTGGCAGCAGTGGGGAAGCTGCTGAGCAAACCTCCTTGGACTCTTCATACCTGGTTGGTGAGGGAGACAATTGTAGATGCCGGGGATGTGGCTCACAGGAGTGCTCAGGTGGAGGGGGATGGACTAGTCCATGCTGCCCAGGAAGTAGGTCTCTAAGGAAAGGTCACAAAAGGTGCCAGCACTTTAGGACTGGGCTGGTATGGAATGGAAGGGGTGATAGACCACTCAGTCTTAGATGTGGGTAATGATTCACACTCCAGGAGGGAGGAGGGCAGAACTGGGAGATCCAAGGACCATGGTAAGGTGATTGAGATGCAGCTGGTTTCATACTTTCTGGGTTCCCATCCTCATTAGGGGGTCATGGGATCTGGAGAGTAACTGAATTTGGTGGGTGGGCTCCTTTACCCTCTCTGGCCAAGATCCCAGGTCTCTGGAAGAAGGAAGAGTTTGAGGGGTACCCTGTCCACCTGATTTTGACCCACCCTAGCCAGAGATTCTTTCTGTCTGAGAGTGCATCAGGAACTTTTCAGGAAAATGTGCGTTCATAGAGTAAGTTTTGTGTTAACATGAAAGGTTGTAAATGCCTAGGCACACAGCCCTGAATGCCCTCTTGATCTGAGACCCTAGCAACGGAGCAAAGGCAGAGAACCCTCTGTTAGTTTATAGAGAGTCACTCAGAAGTGTAAGGTGGGCCAGCAAGAACTCATCTTCTCCATCCGGCATCCTTCCTGACCACCTCACCACGTTCCTCCCATTCCCCACACCTACACCCATCCCTCCCATCTTTAGCCACACAGTAGAACACCTGGGATGCACCATTGAGCTTCCTGTTTTGTGTCTGGCCTGAGGCACTTGCTGACTTAGCGTAGCTGAAGTAACTCTTGTCTATCTTGAACTCCCCATTTCCTAGATATCTCCATACTCACGCCCCCTTCCTTTGCCTTCAACTGGCCATTTGTATTTACTGGACATATTTTACGTGCTGAAGTCTGAGACAGGGAGGAGCAGACTTGCGGGTTGCTGCTCTCACAGGACCAGTGGAGAAGCACTCAGGGAAGCAGGGAAGCATTTGGTATCACTGACACGACCAGAGGCAGATGAGGGTCTGTGTGATGTCGTTTCAGTGTCTGCAGAACGAAGCTTCTCTGATGCTGTTCACCAGGATTCCCACCATCCCAGTTTCCCCTGAATCAGCTTGCCATCTGTATTGTTGTTTACTTCCTGTTGTTTGCCTTTAAATAAGCTTCAAGTAGGCTTGTGATTTGCTGTGCTGGGCCTAAGCAACACCGCCTGTGAAGTAGTGGGTCTTGGTTTATACATTTTAAACAGAAACTTAAAAGTTTTTCATTATGGAAAAATACATATGATGTGAATTTACTATTTTTAAGTATACAGTTCTGTGGCACTGAGGGTACATTCATGGTGTACAACAGTCACCACTGTCCATTTCTAAAACTTTCCCATCATCTCAACCAGAACCACCCACTCTTCTCCCCTTTCTACTCTCCCTTCTTCCCAACACTCAGCCCCTGGTAACCTCTGCTCTGCTCCATCTCTGAGTCTACAGTAGGTACTTCCCCAAAGTGAAATAATACAATACACGTCCTGTGGTGTGTCTGGCTTGCTTTGCTTAAGATGTCTTTGAGGATAACCTGTGTGTGTCATAGTGTATATAGCATGCCATCCTTTTTGCAGGCTTAATAGCATTCCACTGTGTGTCTGGACCACACTGTCTATCCACTGGTCAGGAAGGGATGTTTGGACTACGATATACACAGTTTGTATTTTAACCTATGTTCCCACAACTCGATAACTGTTGGAAGTTCCACGTGGTTTTCTGTGATCATTGCTTCTGAAAGCAGAAGTTCAGATGAGGACATGAATGCAGGTAGCTTACTTGGGAAGAAGCAGGAGTGGAGAAGGTGACAGGAGAAGGATCAAAGTCGGTAGCATACTGAGCTGGTTATTGCTGTGGGCAATTGGGGCTCAATCTTAATAAGGTCTGAAGAACCGGGTAGACACACCTCAGACTCATCCCGCTGGAGGATAGGAGGCTGACACTCTTTGGCAGTCCCCAGCCCTGGCGGCTGCACCACCTCCTCCCCTCCAAACTGAGAAAAACAGAAGAGCAGGATGCAGGGAGCTGTCCACTACAGCTGTGCTGAAATCAGGTGAGTGCAGGCTGCTGCTCAGGGCATGGTGAGCACCTGCTGTGCTGTCTAAAAAACGTTTTGACACCTTGTCCCACATTTGGAGAGGGTTGCTCCTTAAAGTGACAGGCTAAAGGCTGAAGACAGAGCAGAGGCTGGCCTGACTGTGAAGGAAGGAGCATCTCAGGCGAAGACCCCAGGACAGACATCGAAAGCATGTGCCCTGGAGGGAAGTCCTGGGCTGTCCCCAGAGCTGTTGGAATCCCTGGGAGGATTTTAAACCTAGGAAAGGAACACATGTGTGATGTGATCGATCTTATAGAGATTGGCCATTCTTCTATTGGCTTGGGCCTTTCAAGGGGTGCTGATTCTTAACTTGCCTCCCAGGGGACCCCAGTGGGAGTCCCCCTCAGATCTTTGCACTTTGGGCGCTGATGGGCATTTGATACTCAGAGTTGACATTGATATTGGTGAGACCCTATCTGGACAAGTTGGACCCCTTGGAGCTCCTCAGCTGAGCTCAAGCCCTCTTTCAGCCCACAGTGTAGAAGTCTCTCGTAGAGTAGAGTCCTAACTCTACCATCAGCTAGCTTGAGCAAATCACATTTCTCCTCAGCCTTGATTTCCTGGTCTATTCGATGTGAGTAACAATGCCTAGTTTACATGGTTATTGGACAGACACTACGAGAAAAATATTACTATGTGCTCAAGATATGTGGCATGTACCTTCGACTATCCCCACTAAGCTTGGCTCCCTGAACCTAGGCCTGCCTGCCTGAGGGGCAGTGGAAGGAAGCCCTGGAAGTGGTAGGGACCTTATTGGGACTGATCCATTTCTCCAGGGCCTGTTCCTCCCCTGGCCCTCCCTTCTGCCATGGGATTACCAGGCAAGGCTACTGAATACATGCAGATCTTCATCTAGGAGCTGACTGGGGTAGGATGCACTTGCTATGTTCTTCCAGATGCTGACACTGAGAAGGCCTAGGCCACCCCAATAGCATCTGCCTATGTCCAACATTGTCTGGATCTTGGGGCTTGGGAAGAGTGGAGTCCTTGCAGCCTCCAGAACATTCCAGCACCTGTGAGGCTCTGTGAGGCAGTCCTTGGAGGCTCTTGGGTCTGGTAGAGTTTCTTCTGAACTAGCTTTGTTGAGTGCCAAGCATATGGAGGAGCTCCCAATGAAGATGGATCAGGAGCTCTTGAGTGTAATGTGGTTGGGATGAAGACTGCAACTAAGTAAACTGTCCATGTTTCCTCAAGTCCTCTCCTGCCTAGATCCCTGAGTCATTTCTGTTTAGAGAAGCTTTAGCATTGGTGAAGGTGTGTATGTGGGGGGGGAATGGGGGGGTTCTGATTACAATGGTGCCAGGCCCTGGGAGGGATTCCACTTTGCAGAGAGGTGCCCTGTATTCCCCTACATGCCTCCAACAGTGTTTTAGGTCTCTGTGTCTCCCAGCTCCATTTACCTAATGAACAGAAGAAAAGGAGGGGGCAGGTGGGTGGGGTGCTGGTGACTTGTTGGAGAAGACATGGCAGTACTGTCCTTTGCTCTACTATCCACCTGGAACTCTGGCATGGAGGGTCAGAGCTGCTGAGGGTCACCCCAGGAGCCTTCCTAGAATTGAGGCCAGGTTCTTGACCTCCAGGTGTAAGCACCCCTAGTGAAAGCAGAACCTCTTACTTCTTTCTCACCTCTCCACGTGGTACAAGTAGAACTCATACTTTGGTTCTAGAAGCCCAAGTCAAAATAGCTAAAGTGGAAGGAGTTAGTGGGTGGGCTGTTGCCCCTGGGCACTCTAGGTGCAGACCGCTTCAAGAATGGCTAGGCTATCAGGCCATCGCATGCTTGGCTTTGTTTCTGTGCCACCCAGAGCTAGCCTCCCTCTGCTCTTTCTATAACACAGGCTCTCTTCCATTGCAGGAGACTTTCCCTTTGCCAAGCCTCATGTAACACTCTCCACACTGGCCTGGGTTTGGTCACATGCCCATGTCCATCTTGGAGTCCATGTCTGGGCATGGAGGATGACTGCTGACTTGCCAGCTTGGACACTTACCCATTCCCATGGCTTGGAGAAAGTGCTCCATGATTGACAGCTCTGTTGGTATTCCGGGGAAGGGCTGCAGAAGAGCCAGAGTGAGCATGTCCTGGAGGTCAAGTCAGCCAAGATCACGCAGCCCCTGCTGGTGTAAAAAAGTTAGGTTTTACCAGTCTACTGGTTTTGGTTTTTGTGCGTTGGTACTTCTCGGTTGTCACAAGCACCTCACCTCCTTGTGAGTTCCTCCTGTGGCTTTCCCAGTGGTCCAGGGCCACCATGGAGGAAAAAGAAAGAAGAGCATCTTTCTTAGGGCATTTGTGGGCTGCTTGAGGGGAGAAGTCATGGAAAGCCAGTTATAAGACTAAGATCCTTATAAATGGCACCACAAAGCAGTCTGAAATCGGGCTCAATTTGTCTCCAGAGAGCAGGCAGACCCATTCCCCAGGAACTAAGAGGCATGAGTAATCATAGTGGTGCAGTAGACCTGGGGAGAAAGGATCCCAGGGGAGATGTGTCAGGAGTCAGTTTGCACAGATGGGATGGTCTGCGCAGGAGTGCCAGGCGAGCAGATGGCGTGCTACTGGATTCGGTTGCCTACCCACCTACCTGCTGGATTCATCTATTCACCCTTCTTCCATTGTAGAAGACATTTATTGACTGTGATGTATGTGTCCAGAATTGAGCTTACCATGGTGAGGAAGGCCATAGAGCCTGGGGGACAGATGATGCTTGGAATGAGGCAGCAAGGTGACAGAGTACTCTAGTGAGACAGGCTCTAGGAGGGTGGTTTGGGACAATTTCGGGACCTTTACTGTCAGACTTGAGTGTTTAAAGACCTTGAAAGGGCAGTGAGGCCTGGGAAGTCCCTGATGGTTAAGTTTTAATTGTGTGAACTTGACACAATCTAGACTCATCTGGGAAGACAGTTTTAATTTAATTGAGGGATAGTCTAGATCAGGTTGGCCCATGAGCCAGTCTGGGAGGGATTTTCATGATTGTTAATGGATGTGGGAAGACCCGGCCCACTATGGCCAGCACCATTCTCTAGGCATGGTGCCCTAAACTGTGTAAGAGAAAAGAAACAGACAAGCATTCACGCTATTATTTCTCCCTACTCTTGACTAGATGTAATGTGACTAGCTGGCTCAAGCCCCTGTCATTATGACTTCTCTGCTATGGTGGCCTGTAAGCTAAAATTGTAGGACCAACCCTTTTCTCCCCTACATTGCTTTTTTTTGTCAGGATTTTTATCACAGTGACAAAAATAAAACTAGAATAGTCCTCCTGGGTCAGACAAGGGAGTCAGAAGCAAAGTCACAGTTCTATAGTTCTACTCAGAGGGATCTTCAAGATGCAGAAACTGTGTAGTTAATCTATACAGTCACCTCTGTCCCTGTGTATTCTTACCGCACCTCTAAGAATACTGGTCCTTAGCAAACAATAGCAGCTGACATGGCCAATGGCTCTCTTGTCTTCCACATGAAGCATCTCTGTCCATCTTCTCATGCTTACCTTTTACACTGTCACTGGAGACAAGGTTCCTGGTCATGGTTTATCTCAGCTGAGTGGTTTTTGGCTCACACAATAGAGTTATATCCACATCTTCATGGGTTTCTGTGGATGGCTTTGTGACTTTATCGAGAGTACTGTACTCTAAATGTGTTTGAGAAGACTGAAGCCAGGACCCAAGACTTTAGACACTGAGCATCCTTGAGAAGTCTATATGTCTACATGTCCATTCGGCTGTCTCTTCTGCAATAAACCCTTCCTGACATCCTCAGGAAACAGTGAGTCTCTACCTCCACTCCAGGCACATGGTCACCTAATGCACTCCTCACCCTATACTTCCCTGACTTGAGGGGTTCCATTTGTCTACTAGTAAGGCTTAGCAGCATACCTTATCAGCATCAGAATGGCTGATGCCAACAAATGGTGAGTGAGTGAATGAGGAATGAATAAGGGGACAGGTCTACCGAGGACTATATGTGGGAACCTGAGGAGATAGGTCAGTTAGTAAAGTGCTTATTGTACAACATGAGGACCCGAGTTTGCACCCCAGCATCTGTGGAAAAGGCTGCATGTGAGAGTGTGTATGCATCCCAATCCTGGAGAAGCAGAGATGGGAGAGTCCCTGGGGCTTGTTAGACAGCCAGTCTAGCCAAATTGGTGAGCTCAAGGTTCAGTGAAAGACCCTGTTTCAAACTATAATGCAAAGACACTGGATGTTGACCTCTGGCCACTACACTCACACATGCACTAGCACCTGAATATACACCTGTGTGTGTGCACAAATGCCTACACATATATGTTCACAAAATGTAAATAGAAACTAAGAAGACTTTATGTGGGGGAGGTTAGCTTATAATTCTGTAGCCAAAAGCAAAAGACCCCAGACTTGCTCCCGTCTCCTGGTTACCCTGGAGCTGGTCTCAGAGTGTGTAATGGTGTCATCACCACTAGAATAAATCCCCTCTGATAGTTTTTGAGGGGATACAGTAGTCCCCTGAGTTGTCTGTGTCTATTTCTCCCTCTTCCCTGTGGCTGCCTTGCCTGGCTCCTTCTTAGACCCCAAGAAGACCCCTGGGAAGAACCCTCCCTGTGTGAACTGAGTGGTTGAAGTAGGACATTTTCTAGCAAAGTCCTTTTGTCTTGGGAGTCAGAGTCATTTTGGGCAAGAGGGGGTGACATTTGCTGTTGTCCCATGACTCTGATCTCCCGATGGAAACTGAAGGAGCAGGCTTTGGGAGCTGGCACAGTAGTGGGCACATTGATGAGGTAGGTACTGACTTAGCTTGTGCCCTGGGAGAGGGCAGGAAAGGCTCTGCTTGGCTTTTGTCTTGGGGATAAGTCACTGTGTTTTCTGACACTAAGGACTTGTCAACAGCAGGAGGAGTGCATTTCAGGTGCAGGTCTCAGTGTTGCCCAGTGGCACATCTGTCCCTGAGGAACCTGGGGTTGGGGAAATGGGCCCTGAAGCTTTCCAGTTGGTAGCCTAGAAGTCTTGGCAAGAGCCTTATGAGATCCTGGCTTTAAATGGAGCTGGGGATGGGCACAGGGAGTGGAGTTTATCCAGGGTAGAAGGAGGATGTGGCTATAGGGACTACAGGGATGCTGACAGTTGGAGGAGTCAGAAGCTGGGCCTTCGGAAGGACATGGAGCAGTTTTATTTGCACAGCTGACCATAGGAAAAGGTTAAAATGCTTGCTGCTGAGGACGAGGGATATTTTTACCTTGGATGAGGCTGCCCAACCAAACCCTTAGCAAGATAGTCTCCCAGTAGCATGCATCAACCCCGTAGCAAACAGGTATTCTGTCCTGTGGGTGATGGTGGGGCAGGGGACACTGGAAATGAAAGGGCGAGGGACAAAAGGCAAGCAGGAGAGTTAGAACACAGTCACAGAGAAGAAACACAGAGGAGACAGGGAGATAGGGATGGAGAGAGGGGGTGGGAGGCCGGAGACAGGGGAAGAAGAGGAACCTGCCATGTCCCATGGTAGGAGTTCGCAGGGGTGCTCTTACCTGAGAGATGCTGAAGATCATCTCTGTCAGTGTTGGGGCTGCCTCCATCATGCATGTCCGCTGCTACAGCTGCTGAGCCTCTCAGGCAGCCCGGGCTGACTCTGGCCTCTGCTCCAGGTTCTTGGTCCAGGCAGTGGAGGACAGGCTCCCTGACAGTGAAAGTCATTATGACAGTTGGAGATCTCATCTGCTGAGAGCTCACGGTGGCTCCCAGGTCTGTTGTCTTGATGCTCTCTAATCCTTGATTTCATGATGGAGACGAGGAAGCTGAGCCTTAGAGAGTCTCAGTAACCTGCCCATGAATGGCAAAGCTGGGCTTCTAAAGATGCGCTCTTGGGCGTCTGCTTGACCCTCTGCCTGTCAGTTCCTAGTATATACTCCTCCACCGTGTTTCCTATATGCCAAGCATCATTCTCCATTCTTGTGGCCTCCTGTATTGTCTGTCAGCTTTCCAGGCTTGGCGCTGTGGCCTTGCATCTCCTCAGCTGACCACAGCTGACCTGCACCTCTTTCTTCCCATTAACAGCACCCTGGGCTGCAGGAGACAGGAACCCCTGCCAGGCTGCAGCTGGGCCCTGCCAGCTTGGAGGTGGGAAGATGGCCAGGTCAGAGGACAATGAGTGGGAACTGCTCAGGGCTTTGTAGGGCCCAGGAGGGAGTCCTGGGCTTCCGGTTCCTCATTCCCTGATCTCTTAGTTGTCCTTGGAACAGGGAGGATAAGAGCTGGGAGTGAGAACTTGGGCCTCACAGGTTAATCTGTGTACCTGATGGCTCCTACCCTCAGTTACAGTGCTCATCTAACTGAGTCCTGTGACCCAGTGGTTAAGGCAGGCTCTGGGATCAGGATGGCTGGGGCAACATAGTAGTGTCCTCTGCTAGCTGGAGTCAGGGGCAGATTTTGATGCCATTTGCTTTATGGAGTATTTGTCTCTCTGTCTCTGTCTCTGTCTCTGTCTCTGTCTCTGTGTGTGTGTGTGTGTGTGTGTGTGTGTGTGTGTGTGTGTGTATGCACACAGGTGTCATGGAGGCCAGAGTTGATAGTTACCTTTTTCTGTCACTCCCTACCTTATTTTGGGAGATAGACTATCTCTCTAAGCCTATGGCTCATCGATTTGAAGAGCCTGGCTGGTCAGTGGGCCCGTGGATCTCCAGTTCTGATATTACAGGCACGTGCTTCTACACCTGATCTTTTATGAGCATGCTGGAGACAGCAGTCAGGTCCTCAAGCTTGCGTGGCAAGCGCTTTACCAACCAAGTCATCTCTCCATGTTGGCCTTTCAACGTCTTTAGCCTCAATCCAGAGACTTAAAGGGGACAGTCTTTTCAGAGGGGCCAACGTAAGACCTGACGTTTAGCAAGAAGTCAACAAATACTAGCGACAGCTGTCATCCGCTTACTTGCTCTCATCTATTCACGAGGTAAAACTTGGTGTGGAGAAAGTGCTGGGGTGGGGACAGGCTGGAAGAAGGGTCCTTACCTGTAAGCTACCCTTGAGTCTTTGAGAGATTCAGTGGTCTCTTAAGATACCCAGCTTCGAGAGAAAGGGGTGGATGAAGGACCAGCTTTTCTATGGAGGTCATCTGCCTTTCTTTCAAGGTAGGGACTTCTCGAGCCTTCGCGGCTCAGGTTGGTTGGACTTCTGTGGTGGTCTCTGGCCCTGCAGCATTTGAGGAGCTATCCTTGGTGGCTGACCTCCTTGCCCATCTTTGTCCTGGTAGATCGCTAAAGCAGGCTGACCCAGTCCAAGCTGGCTGTTGAACCTTCCAAGGCACCTGTTGGCTTGGCAGAGTCTTCAACCTCAGTCGAGGCCAAACCTAGGTCTGGGTGTCAGACGCCTGGCTGTTGCCTGTCTGGTTCCATCTGCTGCTTGAGATGTCACACGTCCACTCTGAGCTGCCACAGCTCTTGAGGAACTCGGCCTGTGGAGAGGGGCTAAGTGCTCATATCGGAACAACAGATAAGGTCCACAAACACCAAACGCTTAAGTGATTGGTCTTGCCTCCCGGGCTGTTCCCCTGGTCTCGTGGGACCTGGACCATATTTCTCTTCCAGCGCAAAACAGGTGTCACGGGTGTGGCTGAGAAGTGCCATCTCAGCAGGATGCTTCCCCTGCTAATGTAGCACTGTGCGGGCTCATCCCTGGAAGGACAGATTAATCATTTCCTCCCAGAGTCACCATCCAGGCCAGATTTACAGTGTCGGGAGCACCAGAGCCCCCGGACTTTATGGTCTTGTAAATTACAGGGCTGCTTGTGCAAGAGGCAGGCTGCGCTGTAAATCATGTGTAATTGCTTGTAAATTGGGAAACAAATAGTATTTTTCCTTAAATCACCCTCTTTGTAGTGGTTCTTGGGGGAAAGTGAGGTTGCATAGAGACCTTTTAACTTCCCTGGGGTGGCAATGCCCAATTGCAAAGTCTCCTGGGCCATATCCCAGGATATTTGGAGGCCTTTGGGTCAAATGGAATTGACTGTGACTGTCATAAGTCCCTCTTTTAGGTAGGTTTAAATCACTTTCTCTTAGGACTTCCTCCTCTCTCCCCCTTATCTCAAATTTATCCCAAGGGTCCTGTTTTGCCCCTGGCTATGACCTGCTCTCTCCTAGGCTCTGGGGAGACGAACAGAGGTACTCTCCATCCAATTTCACCCCTCTTTTTCCCCCACTCAAGGGCAGTGACTCACTGTGGACTGGTAAGCTTGGCCTCTGCACCAAGATGCTATTTGCTTGTATTTTCTCATCTTCTCCCATTTTGATAAAATTACATTTATAATCTTTTTTTTCCCTGCCGTGGTCAACTTTGAAGAGTCATTAAATTTGCTGATAGTCAGTCTGCTAAACTTTAATTGAATCACGAATCACCAGCTCCTAGAAGGTTCAGCCTACTGGGGACCTTGGGGACCATATAATTCAACTCCTTCATTTGACAGACTAGAAGTCTAGGATGGGTAAGAGACTTGCCCAAGGTCAGTCTCTGAGTGAGAGCAGCTCTGGGATGAGTCTGGGCCTCCCATCCCAGGTACGTCATGCTCGCCCCCACATCCTGGAGGGCCCTTCCACTCAGCTGCCACTTCTGCAGCTCTGCTGTGTGATAAACCTTGATGGGAGCAGCAGGCTTTTTTGTTATGACTGGGAGAATCAGCACCACTTCAAATCCTTCTCTTTGAAAGTGGCTCATTTAATGAGCTTGATGGAGATGGGGCCTGGAAGCCATGAGCCTTCCTGGGGACTCTCCAGAGGACTTCTTGAGTCCTTGGAGGATTCCTCTTTTCTTTGTCTGTGTGGGATATGTGTGTGTGGTGTATGTGTGGGGGGGTGTGGGTGTGTGTGTGAGTGTGAGTGGTGTGTGCCAGAGGTTGGCATCAGGTGTCATCTGTGATTGCTCTCTACCTTATTTTTTGAGGCAGAGTCTCTCAGCTGAATCGGAAGCTCACAGATTGCCCTGGCTGTTCAGCCAGCGAGCTCCAGGGATCTGTCTGTCCTTCCCACAATAGTGATGTTACAAACATGGATACTGCAGTACCCAAGTGCTGGGGATCTTAACTCAGGTCCTTATGCCTGTACAGAAAACATTTTATCGACTGAGCTATCTCCCTAGTTTGCAATTACCTTTTAAAGTGATACTTGAAACTCAAGTTTGATGCTGCTGGTGACGGGAGCACACCATGCAGGCTGTGGACGCGGCAGGACAAGGAACACACATGGCATTGATTCCAGGTTGCTGTGGATGTGTGTTTGAACAAGATGTCCTTGCCCACCAGCTTTCTCATCTGTCAAGTGGCTGCTTTATGGGGAGTGCCTGCGATGGCTGTCAGTGATGGGACATGAGTGAATTGTGAAGTCAGCTTGTCATGCAGGTAGCCCTGTCCAGGCTGGCTGTAGCCGAAGGCCAGAGATGCCGCTGAGTCATGTAAGCGTTGGGGCTTGTCGCTGGGTGCCAGATGAAGAAGAAAACGAAGAAGCAACTATGCAGAGGCCACCTTGGGTCACTTAGAATTGTTGGAGCTGATTCCCCTCACTGTCCTCATGGCTGTCAGGCTCATCGGTACCCGCCCAAATCCTGAACCCTCAGATATGCCTGCTTACGACAGAGGGTAGAACCACAGGGGGAGATGGGCAGTTCTGTACAGGCAGCTGAGGCACAGCAACCCCACACATGGCTCCATGCCCACCAGGCTGTCCCCACCCCACCCCTACCTGCCCCCCCGCCCCCGCCCCGCTGCATTCAGCCATTCATGCAGAGGTACAGGTGGGGGCATAGCAACCTGGATAGCGTGTGAGAGGTTGTATCCCTGGGGATGATTCTAAAGGCCCTGGGCATTCAGAGATGGGGAGTTCCCACAGCGAGGCCAGCACCTCCTCACCCTTCTATATAGATCACAAGGAATCTAAGATAAAAGCAGAGACTCAAATCTAGTTTCCACCACTTCCCAGCTTTGCAACTTTGGGTGAGTTCCCAAGCCTCTCTGAGCCTTAGATGTTCAAAGGGAATGAACACTGGTGTACAGCTCAGAGCTCTGGTGTGTAGACTCAATAAGATAATGCTTGGAAGAGCCCAGCACGGTGCTGGACAGGAAGTCGTCCTTGACCTCATGGCTAACTCATGAAACTCAACTACTAAAGGCTTCTTCCAGACACATGGGGAGGGGGGATCAGGAAGCATGACACGTTTGACTGCTATGATCCACCTGGTGTCCCGAGTGTCCTGGTCTCAGAAGGCTGAGCAGAGGCTGTGTTTATTCCTGGAGCTGTTTTCTCTGCTGCCTGCCTCCTGCCACCTCCTCCAGACACACAGAAAGAGCCAAGTGGGCAGGAGGCGAGGGCAAGAGCCCTGCCAGCCTGATGGAGTGGAAGGCCGAGATTAGCTCCTGTGGACAGACAGATGGGTGAGGGGGATGCTGGGCATGCAGCCTATCCCCACCCCAGGCTTCTCGCCCAGGGCCCTGACCCAGGGCTGGCTTGGCCCCAGTTAACATGGTCCCATCCTTCTCTTTCCTCCCCAAATCCTGCCCTCTTTTGTGACACCCTCTGGCTCTGTCCCTTCTCCTTTCTGTCCTTGCCACTGTCCCTTCCTAGCCCCAGCTCCTGATCTTCTCCTAGCCAGGTCTGCTGCTTGGTGTCCTTTTCCTGCTCTTTCTCCAGAATCTAGGAGTGTCATCCCTAAGAAAGGGGGTGGACTGGGGGATAGACTAACCTCCTGCTGCACATTCTTGGGGGAAATTGAACCCTCTGGAGGAGAAATAAAGGCAGGAGAGAGCCGGAGCCCCTGTGTCATGTGTTCTATGAGGCTATGTTTGGCTGGCTATGTGCTCAGGGCAGTGGCCAACAGGAGTGGAGAGAGCCATGTACTGGATCCTGTGACCTTGCCACAGTGTCCAGCATCATCAGGCCCAGACCTCTGCTCCCACTGGGAATTGTCCTTCTCTAGGTCTCTTCTTGGGCCTCCTTGCTTTAAGATATTCCCATGTCTTCTCACCCACAAACCTGGAACAACTGTTCTTTGTCTGAGTTCCCACAGTACCCTATTCTGGCCATAGACCAACTCTTAGTGTGGGAAGTCCCCTGGCCAGGTTTCTCTGCCCTTCTCCAGGCAGTGTGCACCCTGAGCAAGGACTTAGGGCTTCTACCAAGAAGCTGTGTCTACAACGGCCTTGCACAGTGCCTGGAACAGAGGAGTGCTGGACGGGTCCTGGGCTATTGCCAAAGGGAAAGGGGAATGATGTGGGACTTGTCTGAAGGAAGGCCAAGGAAGCAGCTCGAGGCTGCTGCATCCTTGGCACCTTGGACCACCAGCACCTCTTGGGTCTGATGTCTTCAGGCCTATAGGGTAGAGCCAGCAGGACCTTAGAGACCCACTTGGGGAGCTTCCTGTTGTGGGAATGGGCCTGGGGGCTCACACAGAGTCCTGGGCTGCTGGAAGGGAGGGGCTTCTTGCTGCCTGGGTCCCTGGGTGTCCCTGTTCACGCTTCTATGGTAGCCTCCTTGGAGGCTTTCATCTCCCAGTGCCTGTTGCTGTCTTTGGCTCTGCCCCTGGCTGTCTCTCTCTCTGTCACTTCCTCGTCCTGGTTTTTTTCTCCCTTCTCCTCTGATGGGATAATTATGCTAATCAGCCTGTCAGAACAAAGATAATTTGTGGTAGGCTATTTCAGACTAGAATTCAAGACGAGGTCCCTTTTCTGCTCACCTTTGAAGGCCCCTTAACCCTAGCCCAGGGACTGAGCCAGGCAGGTCTGTTCAGGGAAGGATAATGGGTCCTAGAGGGCAGGTGGGAGGGCATGTGTGTGTGTGTGTGTGTGTGTGTGTGTGTGTGTGTGTGTGTGTAGGAGGGCACATGTGCTCAGGTGCAGTATATTGCCTGAGGTTCACGTCTGTGTACCGGAGACGTCACAGCACCAAATGTCACCTGAAATCAGTGGAACACGGAGGAATGACAAGCGAGCTGCTGTCCCTGGGACGTCACTGCTAAGGATGGGGCTTCTTCCTGTGCCAGCTCCAGCTCTGGAGGGACGGACCACTGACCCCCAGCAACACAGCAACGGTGGTGACATGGGTGTTGTGGTTCCCTGACCAAGGTCGCGTCAGTGCCTTTATTCTACAGGGCTGCATTCTGTCCCAGGCCAGATCCCTGCTGGTCCTGATGTAGAAAAGGTCTGGAGTGCTCACTTCCTAGGCCTGGCTGGTTGTTGAAGGGTGAGAGAGGAAGGGTGTAGGCACCAGAGCTAACTGGAAGGGCAGCTTTGTGCTCAGGAGCTTGTCAAGGGTGAAGAGCATGACCCAGGAGCCAGGCTTTGCCGTAGAGTCCCAGAGATGCTGACTAGGAGGGTCTCATTGCTGGACAGAGATTCTCAGCTGCCTCCCTCAGACAGTCAGCTCTCTGAGAGCTGTCTGGGGAAGTGAGGAAGTGGTTGACACTGTACACAAACCATGAATGGTGCCATCTCTAGACAGAGGGTGCAACGTTTCCTTCAGAAATGCAAAGAGCAACATACTAAACTGGACCCAATAAAGCCATGTCATCTCCCAGGGCCACCATGGAGTGCTTGGGGACAGCCATGGCTGTCACTTCACCAGACGGTTTCCTTTGTCTCGGAAACTCTGCCCTGGGCCTCTCCTGAGGTTGTCTGGCAGGGTTGGCCCCAGGGCCTTTCAGAGCCTTGCTGGGCAGAGGAAGAAACAAGCCACCGAGGGCAATATGGTCCCCATGGCCCTGAGCAGCCCTTTTCCTGTGTGTCTGCCTGTACTGAGGAAGGGCTTAGCTTGTTGCCCCCCTCACGGGTGTGTTTGGAACACTGCCTCTGGGCCACCGTTCGGATAAATGGTGGCAGTTGCACTGTTGAGGCTTTGAGTCATTTAAATGGCTGCGGGGAGACATTACATTGACTGATTTAATCTTGCAAAGGAACTCTCTCCTCTTCTGGGCTTCTGCTTACACAGCACCTCAGCCCCTTCAAGCCTGTAGCTGAAGCTCCCGCCCCAGCGCACCGCGGTGCCTCCACCCCTCTTGCTTCTAGGGCTGGGCTCTCCACAGCCTGCCTGCTGAGGCATCCCAGAGATCTGAAGGAGGAGGTGTCCCAGACATATGTATGCTCAGTTCTGTCCCTTATCAGCTCCCAGTTCCAAGAATCCTTGTCTAGATGCTGCTGATCCTGTCATGGAAGGCCTTGGCTGCAGGCCACATCCAGCCTTTGTGGTCTACCAGGCAGAACTCAGCTCAAGTCTTATTGGCCGGCAGTGGGAGGGGAGGCAGTGAAGGATCCCTTAACTGACAAGCGACAGGGCTGGGGCTGTGAGCCAGAAGCCGCCGGGCACCGTAGATGTCTGTGTGCACTTGTGTGCGAGTGTGTGTCAGTGCACAGGGCATCTGTGCCCGTGCAGCATGTGTCAGGGTGTTTACCAGCCATCTGCTGTCATGCCGTGCATGTGAGCAAGCCATGTGCCGCCAGGTCCAAGCACCTCTGGTGTGGTGTGGTGTGTGTGTGTGTGTGTGTGTGTGTGTGTGTGTGTGTGTGTATACCACTGTGTCTGGGCTCTGTTGGGCAAATCAGCACTTGTTCCTCTCTGTGGTCTTGGGATTATGTCCATGCTGATGCTGTCTGTCAGTCTCCATGCATGTGTCTATACATTTGTGTGCATATCCACCATGCCCACATGTACACCATCCACCTGGGATTGGAGCCCCTTGCCTGTTCCTTCCTGCCCTGCTGACTGGGTTGATGATAGTATCACAGAGCCTTCATTAGCCGCCTATTCCTGGCTGCCATTTTAGGAGGGGAATCAGCCAGCTAGTCAGCTAGCATATCCCTGGACCTCAATGAATGGTTGAGTTGGAGGCCCCCTCTGGCCACCTTGTTACTCTGCTTTTAGGGGATGTTAGTGTTGCTGGGAGCTGAGGCTCAGGTGGATCAAGCCTGTTATCATCCTGCCTGTCACAGCCTGAAGCACCACTACCCAGGGGAGAGCTGGCTGGGGTTTCCTGCCTGTTCTGGAAGGAATGGGCTACCCTGGGGCACCTACAGGCCTATGTGTCCATGTGGCTACACATAGGGATGTCCTTCCATCCACACCTGCAGGTGCCTGTCCATTCTGTACTTCCACTTGTGGGTCAAAGCACACACACACACACACACACACACACACACACACACACACACACACCCCGCTCAGTGTGAACATGTGTGTCTGTACTTGGGTGTCTCTCTGGGGTGTCTGCACTTTTGTTTGTCATTTTGCACACAGACATGCACTCATGGGTCTCTGTGCTTCATGACGGGTACACACTCTTCTCTTACACTCTTTGGGTGGGACCACCTGTCCTTTGCCTCTGGCCTCAGCTCTCCCTCCACCTCCAAATACACTACAGGTCTCCTTGTACCACTCAAAGCTGCTCCTACACGACAGCCTTCTGTGGCTCCCGATTACTTAACTCAGGAAAGCTACATGCTTGCTGCTGGCCTCCAGGACCCAGGGCTGCTCCGGACTTCACTGTGCTTCTTTCTCAGAAGAACCGTCTGGCCTGTTGACCCTTAGCCGTCTCTGAAAGGCCAGGAGAGCACAGTGGCAAGACACCAGACCTCGGTTACAGGGAGTGTCACAGACAGTCAAGGTGGAGAGTGCTGAGGGTCAAAGTCCTCTGTCACGAAAACAATGCCCAGTCTGCACGTGGGCCAGAGAAACCCTCCCTGACCTGAGTCCCTTGCCCAGCTCCACTTTCCAGACCCATCTTTCTGTTCCCTAGCCGAAGCTGACCTTTGTACAGTCTAAACACTTAACCTTGAGCCCTGGGGGCCCCCTCTCCTGCCTTCCCTGGACTGAGCTTGTCCCCAGTAGAGGCTTGGGCCAGCATCCAATAGCGATGGAGGCCTAGGGTAGTCTGATGATGGAGGGAGCCTCTGGGAGACAAGCCTCTTGCATCCTGTCTCCTTTCCAGCAGTCTTTTCCTTTCATGCCATCGTCTCTCAAGTCCCCTTTGCCCTTCCCCTGCAGAGAACTCTTTTAGCCTCTTTTCGTTGGCAGGAAAGCTGGGGATGCCCATGCGGATACCTTTTCTCTCTACCAGAGCACACCTCCTGCCACTTGCCCCACATCTCCACTGGAATATCTCAAAGCCAGAGTCTCCAGAGATGGCCCCTTTAGGTGCCTGGATCCCAAGCTTGAAACCCATAGGCTCACTGATGATGCCTTCCTCCCCACCCCACCTTCCTGTGGCTTTGCCTTCTGCTCCCCCTGACCTCCTCTGCCACCTCCCAGCACATCCTGGCCACAGTCACTGCCATCTGAGAAGTTCTTGGGGCCCAAGCCGGCACCCCCACCCACCCTGCCCCATGTACAATCTTTTCCACCTGCAGATTCTGAATGTATGATTGGGATGCCCCTCACCTCCCCAGCTGGTATAATCTATAGCTCACCATTGTTCTCAGGATAAGACTGGAGTCCTCAGCAGGGGAGGGTCTTGTGACCTTTCATGCTTCCTCCTGGCTTGTGCTAGGACAGGTCCGTGTTGTGTTCCACTCTGCTCATGCTGGGCATGTCTTAGCACCTGCCAGAGCCCAAAGCCCAGTGTAGATCATCCGGGCACTGTTTTTGTGACTTCTGTAAGCTCTGAGAGTCAATGCCACTGTAAGTGAGGCACACTGTGAGGGCAGAGCTGAGCCCAGGGAACAGGCTGAATGGAGGTGAGGATCTGGAGAGAAACGCACAGGCGTGGGCTCTCTCCTCTCTCTTCCTTGCTGCCACCTCCTCTTCCAAGCAGTCCTCAGTCTGCAGGTCCCCTTCGGAGGACCGAATGTGGACACTTGAAGGTGACTCACAGTCTTTGCCACCCACCTCACGCTGTGTGGCTCGTGCCCTCCTCTGGGGTGCCTGGGCTTTGTCAGCTTGAGCTGGTCCACCCTGAAGCGGTCCCCTGCGCTGCACGTGAGAACTGCACACTGCATCTTCCAGCCCATCCTACGCCTGCCTTTGGCTCTTCCGATAGTTGGACCTTCATTCATCCCATGTTTATTACTGTCTCTCGTTCCCATCAACCCAGGGCCCCAAGCCCAGGGGATATGAAGGAAACAGAACTAATGGAGAGGGAGGTTGATGTGGGAAGATGGATAGGAGGCTAGGGCAGAGGAGGGAGACTCATAACTAACACTAAGTGTGTTTGAAAAAAAATATTAAAACTCACTATTGTATAGGCTTCACACACACACACACACACACACACACACACACACACACACACACACACACACCTGCTCTTGAAGTAGGGTTTTGAGGGATGAATAGGGTTGCACTGTGTGGTATTGTACATCAGGAAAGCACTGGGCCGGGTTCCAGCCATCCCTGTTGCCCTGTTCCTCATCCTGCTAAGAAAGTCTGTTCCCCTGGAGGCCTGACCATTCAGGAGCACTGGGTGCTTACTCCTGCTTTGGCAGGGTGGGGGCAAGCGAAGCTCCTTAGCGGGAATGTTCCTCCTACAAGAGAGAAAGGTTACATAGTCCCTGAAAGGGGGTTTTCCTGGTGGGGGGGGGGGCTGCTTAAAGCAGCCTCCTCCCCCCCCCCCCCGCACCCCCATCTTCTTACATACCCCTCCCCTTCTTTCTCCCTCCGGCTTCCTTCCTCTTCTCTGCCTCCCTCCCGCTTGAGGAGGAGAACACAAAGGTAGTCAGAGTTAATTTAGGCTCAAGTATTTGGTCACCTGGAAACAGGGCCAGTCCCCCAACGCAGGGCCTCAGCCTGGCCTCATTAATCTGCATGTGGCTGCCATCGTGGCAGTGGCAGGACGTAAGTAGGGCAGAGTCGGAACTCTGAGAAGGCCTGGCTCTGGCCGCTTGGCACCCCCACGGTCATGACCACAAGTGTGCCCTGGGAAGAGAGGGAGAAGGAAAGAGAAGTCCGAGACCCCAGGGTCTGCATCCCTTTGTCCACGCCCCTCCCTCCAGCCCGAGGACCCTGGATCCCGTCTGTTCTTTTCTCACGTGTGCCCCTGGTTAAAGTCTACCCTCCCTCACCTCTGCCGGTTCGTCCCTTTGCAGGGTGCTGCAGCCTGGCCATCACCTGTGTTGGGCTCAGCTCATAGGTACTGACCCTCAGAGGATGCACAGTGAGCATGCTGGGTGACCCGGAGCACTCTAGACCCTGACCCAGGTGGCACTGCCACGTCCTGGTGTTCACTTTCACTCTCGCCCTCTCCTCTATGCATTCTGGGAACTCTTACCCTTGGGTTTAGGACATTTGTTTTATTCCATCTTGGCTACTGTTTTTGGAGACCCTCTGGCTCTATGGTGGACGCCTGCCGTGCCTCACTCCAGACTTCCTGTCCTCCTCCTGTCTAGTTTCAGGCCCTGTCAAGTAAATTAAGGAGCATGTGCATTTTATTGAAAACTATTACTTTATAAAGAGAGAAGAGTGGAAGGACCTGTGCCCAGACACTAACAGGATTTTGCTGGATGGCGTCGCCACAAGTGTTAATATCTTCCCTTATGGTATTCAGTAGATGTGTGTTCAGTAAGGACTGATTGCATTTAAAAATCTGACTTTGAATGCCAATTTGATGGTGTCTCAGCTGTGCTGACTTTGGCAAGCCATCTCTCCTTTCAGAGTTCTGATGTCTGCACCTCTAGGGCTGTAATCATAACTCCGGAAAGCACGCTCACGTGTGTGTGTGTGTGTGTGCACATGCGTACATGTGTTCACACACTGAAGCAAGATCTATACACACTTGGATAGGTGTGAAGGGTGCACAGGTACAGGAGCCATTGGTGCCTGAGTTCAAACCCTGACCCTGATTACTTACCAACTGTGATTTTAGGAAGGTTGCTGGATCATTCTTTTCTTGTATCTTGTCTGTAACATGGAGTTGTGATAAAAAAAAATAAAGAGATTAATATATGTAAAGTATCT